>NC_092466.1:33747710-34061460 GCF_047495875.1 Pithys albifrons albifrons
TTTTATCCTTATAGGAATAAAGTACTGATCAGGAAGGTGGCAGTCTGAGCTCAGCCTGCCTGTGATCTGTAACTATTCACTGATGGCTGAAGGAGGTTTGATGCAAGTGAATACTGAAGCCTTAAGTCTGTGTTGTCCAAGTGGTAGCTGAAGACAACCACTGTCAGCTGGTGAAGTCTGAGTGCTGGGGATATCCTGTCATGAACACTTCCTCCTGTTGAATTGTAGCTGAAGGAGACAGTAAATTTCTAATTACAGTAATTCTTTGAGATTTCTATGCAGGCAGATACACAGGTATGGGTTTACTTTGGGCCTCTGGGACTGCTGATGAGTTAGATAGACATGGGCTTGAATGCATGTTAAGCCTCCCTTGCAATTCATTCAACCATCAGAGGAATGTAGTGGTGGTGGTGGGTTCTGCCAGATCTCTCCAGAAACTTGGTGTAAAGCTTAAATCACTTGGAAAACCTAAGTGAGGGAGATGTGTAAGCCATCCTGTCTGCTCAAGTTTGTCATCAAGGTAAAGGAGAAACTCTTTTTTTCTGGGAGGTGAGACAGGCTGAGGCAAGGAATCTTTGCCACAAATGGGGAGGGAGGCAAGCCTGGCAGAGCTGGGAACAATGGGAAGAGTTCTTCCAGAGAAGTGAGGACCATCTTTCTCTCCCTGGGCAGGTGCTCAGATATTTGAGTAAATACTTCAAGGTAACAGGTTTCACAGCACCCACCTGTTGGCATCACAGCCCAGCATCCAATTGACCCTTTTGTACTTGGCATTTGTTCCCTGCCTTTCCTCTCCGTGGTATTTCTGTTCCTTTGTCTCTCCTACCCAGGGATAATCCAGGTTTTTGCATTGCTAAGGATTGTTGCATTCTGACCCACAATGTTTCAGTGTCAGAGTAGCTGTCTGCTCTTGCAGCCTCTCCTGCCAGGCCATTTTAAGGGCACATAAGCATGGAGAGGCATTTATTGATGAGTGGGATTGCACACTGAATACTCATGGACTTTCTGTCTGGGCTTTTTCTCTGGTGCAGTGACAGCATCCCTCACCACTGGGCTTATTTCTCCTTGCACAGAATCATAGAATGGTTTGGATTGGAAACAATGTTAAAGATCATCTCAGTCCACCTCCCCCCTGCCATGAGCAAGGACATCTTTCCCTAGACCAGGTTACTCACAACCCCATCCAACCTGGCCTTGGACACTTCCAGGGTTGGGGCAGCCACAGCTCATCTGGGCAACCTGGGCTGGGGCCTCACCATCATCACCAGGAAAAATTCTTCCTAAAATCCCATCTAACCCTGCCCTCTGTCAGTGGGAAGCCATTCCTCTTGTCGTGCCATTCCAGGCCCTTGTAACAAGTCCCTCTCCAGGTCTCTTGGAGCCCCTTTAGACTCTGAAAGAGGCTCTAAGGTCTCCCTGGAGCCTTCTCTTCTCAAGGTGAACACCACCAGCTCTCCCAGCCTGTCTCCAGAGCAGAGGGGTTCCAGCCCTCAGAGCATCTTCATGGCCCCAAGGAACATTTTGATGCTCAGTGAGCTTACAGGTGCTGAGCACTGATCATGCTGGCTCGCTCTGCAACTTCCCACCCCTCAGCCACCCATCAAACAGACAGACGGAGCTGTTTTGTGTGCAGCTCGGTGCTCACCAGGTAATGAATGACTTCACAGGAGGCTCCGTGCGCCCCGGCGGGCACCCCCGGTCCCTGCTCGTGGCCAATTCCCTCCCCGGGGCCGTGCCCGGCCGTGCGCCCCGTCGGGCGGCTCCTGGGGACGTGATCCAGCCACCGATTGCCAGGGCTCGCCTCTCCTCTCCTGCTTGTTTTTTTTTAAGCATATTTTTCTTGTTTTGCGTCCCTTCTCCTCTCGCTCATGTAAGAAGGGAATGAGGGGGTGGAGTGGGGAGGAAAGGAGAAATATTGTTTGAATTCACAAAGGGGGGCATCTGGTGCACCTTGCGCCTGGCATCTGTGCTCCTTGTGTCCCGAGCAGCGCGCTCTCACCGGGGCGAGGGGCAGGAGGGGCCGGCGTGCATCTGTTGGGCGCCACAATAAAGTCACAAAACAGCGGCGCGGGCCGATCCCCGCCGCGCTGCGCTCTCAAAGCGGGACGCGGGGCTGCGGCTCCCAGGTATTATGCGCTGGGTAGGTAGGGCCGGGGCAGCAGCTGCTCCGCCGACCCACCCGACATATGGCACGGCAAATCACGGTACCTCCTGAGCAGCCCCCGCCGCGGGGAGGGAGGGAAGGACGAGGCGACCCCGGGGTAGGTGCCTCGGCCGTGCGCCCGCCGCTGCCACCGCCGCATCACCGGCCCCGCGGGTGCGCACCGGTGGCCTTGGGGTTGGTGGAGGGCGCGGAGCGTCCAGCGGTCCCCCGACCCTACAGTTACCCCCAGGATCGGGAGCGAGCCCAGCCTTATCTGTCCTCCCCTTTCCAGAGCAAACAGTCCCCGGCGGGCGGGCGGGCGGGCTGTGGCCGAGCCCCGGCTCGCCAAACGTCCCCGACGCCTGGCAGGCGAGGGATGCGCCAGGGCCGCTCTGGTTACCATATGTTTTCAATAAAATAAGACAAATAGGGACGGGAGATAGGGATTGCAGTAAACCTGTTATAAAGCAGCATAAACCAGGCCAATGTAAACGGCAGCAGGGCCCCTCCTGGAAGGGCCGTTGGGTGCCAGCTCCTCGCCGGGCAGCCCGGCCAGGTGTGAGCGGGAGCCCGGCGCGGTGCCCCCGCAGGTTTTTATCACGTTCGTGGTAATATGGTGCTTGTTATGCTAACTATGAGTAAACATCCCCGATCGGGCTTTGTGGTGACGGGAGGGAGTTATCGGAAAGTGGCAGTGAGAAGGTGATTTAACAATAAAGTTGTCTTGTTTGCCAGCAGGTGATGTCTGCCCCCAGCCCCTGATTAATGCTTCCCAAAGCACTCCACTTTACAATCTCTTGTAATTATTTATTAAACGAAATCTATTTATTATTATTTTAGCAAACAGCGGTACCAGGTGGGGCTTTCTTTTCCTCTTCAGCTTTTGTTTGAAGGACGTTTGAAGTGGGCAGTCTGAGGCTTGGAAACTCGCTCGCCAGATTTTTTTGTCATCCAATTGCACAGGCACAAAAAAACCCCCCAACCTCGCCGGGCCCTTCCTATTCATCCTCCGCTGCCCTCCTAGCCGCCCCTCTAGAAGGGGCGCCCGGCCCCCTTCGACACCGCTCCCCCGCCCTCCCTGTGGGGCTGCTCTCCCGCCGCACCGCGCTCCTGGAGAGGCAGCGCGCACAGCCCCGCACCGCCGAGCACCGCGAAGGCCAAGGCCACCCCGCGGGGCTGAGGACCGGCCTGGGCCGGGGGAGCTGTCCCCCGCCCCGCCTCGGCCCAGATGGGCCGCTCCGGCCGATCTCGGTGCCGGGATCCCCGGCCGGGATCCGCCGCGCCGCTTTGGTGAAGGAGCGGGGGGACTCCCGCCCCGGTAGGGCTGTGCCCTCCCAGCAGCCCTGCCTGCACCCCCGGGGCGCCGTGCCGTGCAGGGGGAGCCCGTCCTCACCTCCCCCGGCTCCTCGTCCTCCTCCGGGGAAAGGTGCCTCGGGCCCGGGCCGCTCCCCGCCGCCCACCTAAGCCGGTGCGCAAAAGTCCCCGGCACGTTTTGCGCACCGAGCCCCGCTGGCAGCGCAGCTCCCTCCGGGCCCAGCGCAGAGCCGGAGGGGCGGGGGTTGCCTCGGGCCTCAGGAAGGCCCTTCCCTGGCGGGACCCAGTCACCGTTTCCCTTGGGGGAGCAAAGTCGCGACGCGGGCGAGGGATGGAGAACGGCGTCCCCACCGGTGCCGGCGCTCGCCGACCGCAGGGCAACGCCCGCAGCTCCGCCAGTCGATGCGCGGGGGAAGCGGGGATGTCCCCGGCACCGCAGAGGCGAGGAGAGGGGTGACGGAAGGCGGCGGGGTCCCCTCGCTTCTCTCCAAAGTTGGAGGGTGTGTCCCAGGAATGCGCCGCGGCGCCGGAGCCGCGGGGAGTGGTTGTGGCTGTGCCGAGGGCAGCGGAGCCGGAACGGGGCCAGGGAACCCCTCACGGGGGGCACTGGAGGGGACCCCGCCTGGCTCGGCCGTGCGTCCCTGACAGCCCTGGGGCCCAGCGCTAGCCCGTGTTGTGCAGCCGAGTGCTGGGGAGCCCGGTGCCACCGCTGGGGCCCTGTACCCCGCCCCGATACACTGCGTCCCCGCGGAGCCCCGGAGCGTGCGGCCGCCCCGGCCGTGGTGCAGCCCCCTGTGGGGGCTCGGCGGCTCGGTCCGGGGGGCCCGTCCCAGGGGAGGGAGGGCTGGCGGGTGAAGGCCGGCGCGGGAGGGGAGGGGGCGGGCAGGGGCGGAGGGTCCCGGCGCGGCACCACGCGGCGTGGGAGCCGGCGGGGTCTCGCGTGGCGGGGCCGGGGCGGCGGGCGGTGCCGGGCCCGGCACGCTCCCGTCGGGCTGATAAGATAAAAGCGTGCCAAGGGGTGGGTGCGGGCGGGGGGGCGCACACGCCGCCCGGACGGGAAATCCCCATTGTCCGCCGGCCCTATATATAGGGGCTTAACGGCAGTCGTGTGCCGGCGGCGCAGCCTCTCCTGCCCGCACTCGAGGGACCGCAGGGAGGGGGGAGCGGCGCGGGGCGCGCAGCCAGAGCCGCTCTCCTGTTCCCGCAGCCTCGCCCGGGCTCAGCAGGCACAGCCGCAGGGGAGAGGGCTTTCCCGGGCCTGCCCACGCGGGTTTGGTTTCCAGGATGGCCCCGCAGAGCGACCGCTCGCCCGATGAAGGGCAGCCGTATTTCGGCGGCGCCGAGGACCCCTCTCCGGCGGCTGGCGGGGGCTCCGCCGGCAGCCGGGACGCCTCGCCGGCCCGCACCGCCCTGGCCCCGCGGGAGGCGGCGGTCCGCAGGAAGGGGAAGACGCGGCGGGGCCGTGGCAAGGTGCGGAACGAGGGGCTGCTCAGCAAGCAGAAGAGGAGCCGGCGCATGAAGGCCAACGACCGGGAGAGGAACCGCATGCACCACCTCAACTCCGCCCTGGACGCGCTCCGCAGCGTCCTGCCCACCTTCCCCGACGACGCCAAGCTCACCAAGATCGAGACGCTCCGCTTCGCCCACAACTACATCTGGGCGCTCACGCAGAGCCTCCGCCTGGCCGAGCAGAGCCTGCCCGAGCCGCCCCCGCCGCCGCCACCACCCTCCGCCGCCGTGTCCCCCGGGCCCTGGGACTCGCCGTGCTCTGCCGCCCCGCCGCCCGCTGCCCTGCGCCGCGGCCCCGTCGCCTTCCCCGCCTTCCTCTGAGCCCGCCGCCCGACCGCTGTCCCCCTGCTTGTGGCCTTCAAAGAGCCGGCGGGGCGGGGGCTCCCCGCGCTGCGCGCCTGGGGGCGGCGGTGGCCCCGCTCCCCCCGCCCCGTCCCGTCCCGTCCCGTCCCGCTCGACTGAAAAGCGCAGCGGGAGCGGGCGGATAAAAACAAATCACAGTTTTGTACTCGTTAACGGTAAATTATATTAATTTGTCGCTATCGGTATTTATTGATTATATTTCGTAACAAATATGTATTTTGTATATAAGAGTATTTTTAACAGCGGTGGTCCAGCTGTCTGTAGCCGCGGCTGCATTTCGGGTTTTCTGAAGAAGAGGAAAATAAAGCGTGTCGCGGTCAGACCTGTGCAGCGCCGTGTTTTTTATCACAACAAGGAGTCTCCGGGAGTTTCAAAATCGGGCGCAGCCCACGACGGAGAGGACAGCGCCGGTCCTGCGGGAGCTTTCTCGGGGCCCTGGGCAGTGTGGTCGGTGTGGGGTCGTTCCCTCGAGTGGGGAGGAGCGGCCACGGAGAGATGCGCAGCGCGGCCCCGCGCCTGTGCGCGCTCCGGCGTTTGCCCGTCCGGGGCCAGCGCGGATTTAAAACCGGTCTCTGCAGGTGCCCTTTCTCACAGGGCTGCGGCCGGTCCCGTCCCACCGACTCCAGGTGAGGTGTGCTCGGCTGCGGGGCTATTTTGAGGACGTCCCCGGGGCGCAGAGCTCCAGCATCTGGAGCGATGCGGATGCCCGGGGCAGCGTCTTCTCAGGCCGACCACATCCTGCCGGGGAGTCGGAGGGCAGCAGTCCGAACCTTCAGCCCTGAGCGGGGGACTGGAGAGGGGGGCGGGGGGAGCATCAGGCCGGTTAAAAGCGCAGGAGGTGGGAAAGGCACTACCTCCCACGACACGGCGAGAAGAGAAGCCTTATGAATCTCGTGAGCCCTTCCCGGCCCTCTCCTGCCGGGACTCAATTTGTAGCTGGTAGATTTACGGCCGGGCCGCCTCCCCTCTCCGCGCTGCCCCGGCGGGGCGGCCGCCGCTAGACAAAGCGGCCCGCGAGGCCAAAAGCCCATTGTGATGCTAATTGTTCTCGGCTGAGCCCGTTTGCCCGCGGCAAAGAGACGCTATTGAGGCAATTTGTAGAACAAAAGAAATTTGGTTACTGGAAACAAAGACGCACGCACAAACACCCAACACCACCCCTCCAACGACAACCTCCCCCTCCCGCACCACAACAAAAGAGGTGAGAGTGAAACCTGACCGGGTACGGCATGCCGGGGGTCTTGTCCAGCCGCTCCGCCATCCCCCGCCCCGCCGATGGGGGGGCAACCGCGGGGCGCCCCCTCCTTTCCCCATTCCCCTTCCTCCGCGCTCTCCCGCTCCCCGGGAGTTGGGCTGGAGGGGGGCAGACCCACCGGCGTGGGGAGGGCTGGGAGGTGGTGGGTGCGCGGAGCGATGCGCGCAGCGGCCCCGGTACCCCGTCCCGCGCTGGTGCCGCGGGCTCTGGCCATGGTGCTGAAGGCAGCGACGGGCGCGGGGCAGGCCGGGGGCTCGGCGCGGTGCTCTCCCGACGGGGCTCAGCCTTCGGCGTCCGCCCTACCTGGCACGGCGTGATGGAGAGCCCCTCCCGGTGCGTGTCTCCTGGGAGCTGCTGGGGCGCAGGCTGGTGGTAGGGTGCTGTGTATTCCGGTGAGCTCTGGGGGATATTGCCCAGTCCAGCGGGAAAGGGCATGGCCCTGGTGCTAACCAGACAATTTGCAGCTCAGGAAACACATGGGGCTTGGTGCATTTTGGAGAAGCAGTGACCTGTACTTGTGCACTTGATCCAGCCTCGGTCAACAAACTGTCCCACGGAGAGTAGCTGCAGGTGCACCACACACCAGGGAGAAGGGAGCAAGGGCATCAGGGTGCCAGTGCTGACAAGCAAGGTGAGCAGATCTCACTTTCTACTTCATGTTTTTGGGGATCTGCTCTTTCTGCTGCCTCCTGGGACCGGCCGTCCATGCAGAGCCCCCCTGCTTCGCCTATTCACTGCATTGAGAAGCAATACCCACATTGCTGGAGAAACACAGGCCATGGGGCAAGGTTGAGGACTAGGAAAAGGCTGTGTGTGCCTATCTCAGTGTGTACTGTTATAGTCCTGGACGTGATCTATCTGTGTCGTAGATCAGATAGGCAGAATGAAAGACCTAATAGTATTCCTCCCCCTTCCCCCCCTTTCTGGCTGAATTGTGTATTGTTTTCGTACTCTAACAGTCTGCAAAGTGCTCCAAGGCCTCTGTGTGTGGCCACAGGCGAAACACTGTCATTATTTGGGTGATAAAATCATTTAATGTTTTCCCTGCTAGTCCCGCTCCGCTTTGATATCTCCCTATAGGAGGTATCACATTGCCCTCGCTATCTGCGTGTGCCGTGGGACTGAGGAGAATCACAACACTCTCACTCTCTGAAAAAGTAGCGTTTTTGCAAAAAAGTTGCAAAAGAGAATTCAGGATCGATATGGGCAAGAAAAGGAGCAATAAGAGCACGAGAGCTCAGTGAGGAGCAGGTATTACTAAAGTCCACAGAGATGTCTATACAGCTGTATTTTCAGAAAGTGGTCACTTTATTGGGTTTTACTGCATTGCTGATTCTTTTCTCTGGAGACTTAGGATACTTCTTGTCTTCCAGCCGTGGGTCTATATGTTGGGGGTGGATGTGGGGGGGCAGGCGGATTTACTACCTCTAGAGAACTAGTGACTTCTTTAGGGGCTTGAATGCACTTTTTTTTTCTTTGCCTCCACATTATTAGGTTAATCATTGCTTGAACTGGTTGCTATGGTTTTGGCAAACCCATGGAAACTTGATAATGAAGACTGAAAGACTCCTTTTCCATTTATCTTTTCTCTATGTTTAGTGCATGATGGTCTCATTTCTCTTGACGGGGCTGTCCCGGAGCCACTGCCTGGCTTTTATAACCATGGCTGCTGTAATGGCCTCCGGACTTTTTGATGTGGAAGAAACAGGTGGCTGCTGGGACCAAGGCCATTTCAGAGGCACAGGCTTGTGCCCTCACATCCTCGCAGGCAACAGGTTGAAAACCAACTTAGGCTGGGCCCTGCTGGGTTTGGTTGCTGAAATCCCACACCAGGTGAACTCAAATTTTATTTTTGTAGCCAGCAGAGACCCCTTCACTACAAGCTGGTGTTTTCCTGCTTGTGATACTCAGTTTTAGGTCGCTGTTTAGAAAAACAGATGATCAAAACATCGGGTTCACTCGATGATCTTAAAAGTCTTTTCCAACCTAAACAATTCTACAATTCTATTGGGTTTTTTTAATATGTAATATAATAATTTATTGCAGGAATAAGGCGGCTTTATACCTGTCTCCTTCTGACCTTTCTCTCTCCTCCCTGGCTGCGCTTTACTGCTGAACTCCAGCTGTAGGCATATCCAGCAAACTCTGGCCATGGAGTTTCCCATGTCTGCCTCACTAATGGTCTGTTCTGCTCAAGGTTAAAATGGGGGATCGAGGATAACAAACAGTTGAAAACAGAGGCTGTAAATTATTTGCATGGCTCAGAGAGGCCAGGCTCATTGTCAGGGCCAGCGAAGGGGAAACACCCAGGTCCTTTCCTCAGCGACAGGCTCATCCCCCTCCTCCTTGCTGGCTCCCTCGTGTCTGAAGGCTGGCAAGAAAAGGAAGGTGATTCCCATAATCCCAGGGCAATTCCTTTGACCTCAGGCCTCCACTCTGTGCTCTAAATACGGCTTTAAGTGAGTTGCTTCCTGCCCTCTCACATTGTCTGCCTCTGACATTGCAGTCAGGTTTCCCGGAGAAGGAGCCCTCCAACCACTGTCTTCCCCTCCACGCCACCGGGAATCAGCGGGGGCTTCTCCAAGCACAACAGACCCTCTGGCCTCTTCCAAAGGGCATTGGGGCACCCCAGTGTCCCCCAGCAGTGCTCCTGCCCTGGGCCATGGCAGGATGCCTGGCTGTGGCTGCACTGTCCGCACGTTTCGGTGTAGCTGTGCTTGCCGGCAGAGAAAAGGCGAAGAATCGTGATTCTTTCACATGATCAGCCTTCAAAAGTCTGCCTTCCCCCACCTCCTCCCAGCTATAATGACAATCCAAAGAGTTCCTGATAGGGTTTTAAAAGATGCTTATTCATTCACCGTCCACCAAGCATGAAAATCCAGCTCATTTGTTCATTTGTTGCCATTCTTCGCCCAAACGACCCCACAGGGGCTGAAGCCTGTTGCCGAAAACTTGTCACTCACACTTTTAACTTCTTTTTGTTGTACTTCTCTTTATTTCATTCTTCTGGGTCCCCACCTCCGCCACCACCCCACCCTCTCCTCCGGTCACAAAGGCAAGTCTGGGAAGCTCTTTAAAGCTGCAGTGCCCCCTTTTAAAAATCAATACAACAAAAAAAAAAAAAAAAGAAAAAGCAATGGCTGAAAGGAGATCCCAAGTTTGTGTAAGGAAGGGGAAAACTCCATCCCGTCTGCACTGACTAGATGGGGAGGGCAGAAGAGGGTATGGCAGCAGGTCCCAGTGCCCACAAGCCACCTTCAAACCTCGCCTGGGGTTTATGTGGTGCCCTCACCGAAAGAATTGGGCCTTTCTGTGTCGAAGGAAACAACACCAGGGTTTAAGGGGCTTTTTAAGGAGGGGGCAAAAGCATCAACCAAGCAGTGAGCTCCCTGAGGAGCATCCACTGGCATTGCCTCTCTGCCCACAGCGTCCTCTCCTCTTTTGCAGCACAGGACTGACGGGACAGCACTGCTTTCCAACAAGACTAGCCCACTGCACTCAGCCCTTTTGGAGCCGAGGACTTCGCAGTGCAGACCAAAAGGGCAAATCAATGTGCATCAATATTTGGAACTGGGCTAGACTGTGCTAACTAACCTCTGAGCAGGTCCTATCTGCTTCTGAATCCAAGGCCTTGGCTAGCAAGTTAGACTCTTCCCAGCTTAGACAATTTAATGATGCTCTTCCTTCCTGAAGAAAGAAGTGTGTGATAACATCCCCAGCACCTTTCTTCATTCCTGGACAGTGTCCTTGGGTGGGTTTTATGGCAAAAGTTCAGTGTTGCCTTTGCTTGGATTGACCCGTTTCCCTGGTTATTCTCTTACCTGGAATGTCCCTAAGAAAATACATGGGAGGACAAGCAGGGGTGTGACTTTTTCTGCTGGGAGCTTTCTGGCCTCTCTAAGCTCGGTGCACCCCCATGGTGGGGTTTGCTGGGGCACAGGAGATAGAAGGGTGCAGGGAATGAGGCATTTAGAACTACCTCAGTCCCCCCATCATCGTGGGGCTTCTGCTTGGTCAACACATGGGGCTTCCCTCCCTGATGGACCCACAGAGGTTTTGTGCTTAATGGCCCCCACAGATGTTTCTGACCGCATTTAACCCTTGCAGCCAAGAGTTGTGCAGCTGCAGCCATGAAGAATCGCTGCCTTTTGTTTTCATTTAAGCCAGAGCTATGAGGCTTTACCTCACTCTTCTGGGGCCTCAGATGTGATTTTGCCTGGACTTTGTGCAGTTCTGCCTGGAACTGGCCCCAGAATGGGGAATCACATCTCCATCTTCAGCCTAAAAGCTGTGGGTGAAATGTGGGTTGCTCTCCCAGGTTCTGCTCATTATTTCATCTAGAAATTGCAGGGAAATTATCTCCTCCTCCCTTCCCACCCTGTGTTTGCAAGTGGAGCTTATTTTCTCTCTTCCTCAGGGCACCAACATCATCAATCTTCAGTACTCAAATTTCAGTGGGAAAAGATGCCACGAATATGCCCAGGTATAAAGGCACCTGCCTTGCCCACAATCCCCTACCCACGGCAGGGGTGATGGCAGGAGCTGAAGAGAAGAAGAAAAAGGCACTGTAACCTCCCAAGTACCAATCCATCATCCCCAGATGCTGGGTCCAAGCTCTCCCGCTCCCTCTCCGGGCAGGTTGTTTCAGGCACCGAGACCTCATGCCTGCGGGACAGGGGGAAGATTAATGGGGCAGGTGCTGGTGCCCAGAGCTGGCTCTTGCCCTGATAAGGTGGGAGTTGAGATAGCGCTGGGTCAATACTCAGCGGTGGCCACCTGGAGCTGTGGCTGGAGCCACCTGAGGGGCTCCAGGGAGGAGAGGGCACAGGGGTTCCTTCCCCCCACGAAGCCCAGCTGTGTCCTGTGGGAGATGCAGCTGCTGTACCCCACCACAGCTCCCCGTGCTGTGCTGGTGAAAAGCCCCTGCTCCCGACCGGACCCCCGGCCTCCCCCAGCCATCTGTTCCCCCTGCCTGCTCCCACCCATCGGCTTTCTCCACACAGCCCCGCTCCTGGGGCAAAGCCAAGGTTTCAGCCTCCCCCACCGTTAATAATTCCCGAAGGAGTGCGGCATTCCCATTTATCACCCTTCCTTTAAACCCCAGCTGTTATTTATGTGCGTGCCCCCCGCTCCTTTCCCAGTGCACTGCTATGCCCTTGCTGCATCCCGTGATGCCCCAACGTCCCTGCATTTTGTCAGGAGAGGGTTTTGCACATGTGGGGATCCCACCATCAATCCCCCCCACTTCAGGCACCAGGGCTTGGAGATAAATGGTACTGCAGGCTGCACATATTAAAACCATGAAAAAGTCACTGTCGCGGAAAAACTGTAACTCCAAGTTATCCAAAATCTTTTATGGCTTGAAAAAGCTGCTCTGGTAATGAATCCTGATGTGGTTCATCTTTACCTGCTCCTGGAACTGGGTTCTGTTGAACATTGGGTGGTGGGTGGGTGCCACGGGAGGAGTCTGCCAATGTTATTGTTATGTCCTTTGAGAGGCAGCATGCTCCTGGCTGCAGGTTACTTACCCTGCCCTCGGACTCTGTGTCTGGGAGATGCCCCTGCTCATTTTGGGGCACTTGTGCTTTATTTCGGTGATCTAGAAGACTTATGGATGGGACCCTGGGGATGCAAATAGCAACTCTATAAATACATTCTTTGGGCGCACTCACCATCCTGCAATATCACAACGGGAATCTTTTGGAGGGTTTTCTTGTTTTCCCATGCTCTGTCCCTGCTCTTTTGTGGGCTGCTGTGCTGTCCTGGCTGCCCCGCGCCGGGCTGCGCGGCCGATTAGGGACCCTCTTTGTCACCTAATTGGATTTTTCTCCCCTTGTTAGCCCGCAATGAAAATGTCACGGGCTGCAGGGAGGTGACTATTCATCATCAATTAAACTCGGTCGCCTCTCGGGCGAGTCGCGCCGCTATTCACCCACAGCAGGCAGCTGCCGCTCACCGGGGGATGCAACGGGGGGTCCCGCGCCCGCAGCCGCTCCGGGGCCGGCCGTGGTGCCGGAGAGAGGGGAAGATGCCCAGGCTTGGCCAGACACGTGAAAGGCTGGGGTGTGCGCGGCCCCCGCGTTCTCTTTCCAGGTGGTCCCCACAGCTTGCTGGGGGATTTGCGGGCCGTGCATGGCGGCGCGTTACCAGGAGGTGGTGCTGGGACCCTGCGCCCTTGGCCTTGGCCGGACACGGGCCAGGATGCCGAGCTTTGGGCGAGCTGCCTTTCCCAGGGAGCCATCGGTTTAGGGGGCTGCAAGGGGAGTGGGGAGGCGGCCCTGGGTCAGAGCCGGAGAGGCAGGAGCCCTCCACAAAGTTCCGATGGAAAAGCAGCGAGCCATGGTTAGACCGGGAAGGACTCCTCCCCGGCAGCAACATAGGGAAGTCGCAGAGAGGGTCAGACCACAATTTCTGCCTAGAGAGCAGTATTTTGTGGAACGTTTTCGGTCCTGTGCTGCTCTGAAATTGCCTAAGTTTGTTGTGAACCCCCAAACCCCACTGCAGGCAGGGGGAGGGACCCCAGGCAAGCGATGCTGCAGCCAGCAAGTGTTGGAGACAGTTTCTTAGCTGAGCACTGAGAAGTTTCTTGTACTCCAGGCTGTGGCAGGGTGTTTCATAATCGGCAATTAAAGAGCTGTCAGCCCCTAAATGCAACCGCAGAGGGACAGCTCGTCTGGAAAACCGGATCTCAGGTCAGGTTGTCTTGGCCACAAGGTGCCGAGAATGAGAAAGACATGTAGAGGTGATGGGAAACGGGCTCTGCCGTGGGGTGGGCTCAAGCCGAGCCCTCAGGGCCGGCCAGGGGTGAGTCCAGCTACGTAGATGCCACGTAGCTGCCACTGGTAGGTGATGTTAATAATAAAGGGCGCGATTTTTTTTATGCCCCACATGACTAGAGAAGGTGAAATTATTTACAGCAAACAATGGTGTTGATAACTTTTTCCGTTCCTCGTTTTCCTGCGAGTAAACATCTATTCTTACTTTTATAAAAGCCTCCAGCAGCCAGGATTGTTTCTGTCCTGATTGGATGCCTCCCAGCCGGGAAAGAACTTTCCTGTTGCCTGCCCAAATTCCTCCTCAGAGATCTGCAACAGCCCAGAGCGACTTTGCCTTTCCCTGAACCACACTTGCACCCGAAAACCTCCCTGACCTAAACTTAGCAAAAAGCAGATGAAAGAGCTCTGGGACTCCCTAGGGAGAATTAATGATCTGCAAACAGACGGATGCTCACAAAATGGGTTTTTTCCTTTTCTCTCCTCCCCTCTCTGCAGCTGACATACGTATTAGGAGAGATGCTTGGAAAAACGTGCCCCTGGGTGTTGGATCCCCAAGAGAGCTTTGGGATTTTGCAGGGGTTCACTAGTGCTGCAAGCAGGCGATGGACTGGGGGACATTGGGAAGGGAAGACCATTAATTTCCTTACTCAAATGGCTTTTGCCAATGCTGTCTTGGAACTGGGATTTTCAAAATCCACCCTATGGGAAAGCAAAGCCAAGTGATACAGGTCGGCTCCCCGCCGCCTTGGCTCATAACATGATTCCGTCACTGGCCGAGCTGTGAAGCCAGGACTCCTGCTCCAAGATATTTTTATTGCCTGGGAACCCGGCTGAGGAAAGGTGTGGCTTGTTTTTATTTTTTTCCCCCCTTCTCTGTCTTTATTTGGCCGAATCCAGAAAAACACAGGGGAGGGTTTATATTTTGGAGCAGCACAACGGGCTCTGCTCTGCAGATGGCTCCGTACCATTCTCAGGGTCACAGAGACACTGCTCATCATCCTCTTTCCCTCATATTGTCATTTTTCACCCCCCCTGATGGTGTGAGAGATGAATGCACTGGGTTCCCTGGACCAGACAGTGGGGGAACCCTAGGGAGCCCTGGCGGGGGCTGCGCTTCCCACATTCCGCAGGAAGGAGCCGCCCAACCACAGGCTGGTGCGTCACAGCCAGAGGTTTCTTGGCACACGCTGGGAAACCCCGAATACGTTAACAGGACAATACATCAAGAGGGCGAAGGAAAATAACAATATCTCAGGAAGCAGCCCAGGATACTGCAGGGAAGATGCCTGATTTAGACCATTTCCTGGCCTGAAGGTCCGTGCCATGCCGTGGCTTTGGCTGTCCTATCTGGACCCATCGCTGGAGGGACCGAACGAGACAGTTTGCAGCTCCCTTCACGTTTCTAGAGCTACTTATTTAGCATTACTTTAAGCCAGTTATGTATTACATCGGCAAGTTGCTCAGTTTTTGCATTTGCAGTATTCCCAAGCAGGCTGGGGCAGAAATGAGCTCTCCTAATGGTGCCTGGGAAACCTGGTGGAGGCATCTGAGGGGGGGGGGGGAAATATGCATTTCTTATAGCACAAGCCACTCCTGGCGTGGTCTGCACTGGTCCCTTGGTGGTGTTTGCCACCTCTCTTTCGACACCTCGCGGCTTTGGCAAGGGAGGGCAGCGTGTCTGTCCCCGCTGCCGCCGGCACTGCTCCTGCTCGCTGCTCATCACCAACTCCTCTGTCGCTGTCGCTCCCAATCGGCTGGCCCCGGTAAGGCCACGGCGATGACCCAGCATCGCTGCAGAAGCGGGGATTTGCAGAAAGCAAATTAAAAATCCAGGCAGCTGGGAGGGGAGGGGGCTGCTGTACTTTTCACCCCGGCAAGGTCAGCCCTGTAAAACACAGACGGAGGAACCCTGTGGCTTCTTGATTACTGTTGGTCTAACCCCTCCCAGGATAATCTCACCAGTGGAAACAGAGTTTGGCGAGTCTGGAAGTGGGGTTGGGAAGCAGAGTTTTTGCCACAGGCTATTTTTGGAGTAAAGCCAAAATGCCCTATGGCATTTTACCCTCAGAGCCCTGTGCTCCTCCAGCATACCTCCAGGACACCTTGAATGGGCATCAGCCAGGCAGGTACTGGCTCAATATTTTCATATTTCTAGAAGCCAGATTGTTTTCCCAATTCTTGACATGTTTATATACATACACACACACACACACACACACATATAAAGATTTCTTTAAAATTTAAGTTAAAAAAGAAGTCTTGTCAAAGGGACTCAGCTCTCTGGGGCCAAGTCATGTGACACCCATCAGAACAACCCGAGATGGATTCCCACCATGGCAGAGCTTCCAGGCCAGAGGAGCAGGGTTAAAGCCTTCCTGGTCTTGAAAAAAGAGATCAGTAAGATGAGTGTGCTTCAGCCACTTATGCACAGCAATACACTTTTGGTCTAGTATTTGTATTAAAATAGAAGTTGAAGAGCCCTTTCTCAACACATTACACTTTATATGGCTTTCATGACTTTATTAACTCCAGTCAGCATTCCCGAGTAGTTTTTTCCCTTATTTTTCAGCAGAAGAATTTTGTCACCTGGACTAAATGGTTCTGCTTCTGCTCTGTGGGAGTTTGGGGGCTTGTAAAGGATCTGAAAAAGTGGCAAGCTGTGTTTTAGGGGCAAGCAGCCCATGGCAGACTGCCCCAAGCCTCTGCCAAGGGCTCCCCATTGCATCTCCACTTTGGGTCTGTGCAAAGAGACTTCTCTGTGTCCCCAAAAGGCTGAGAAATGCTTATTGGCCAGTCAGACCTTTCCCTGTCTCAGTGAGATGGGATGGAAGTGCCTTTTCTGTGGCAGGGATGCGCCCAGAGAGGCCTTGTGCATTCCAGTAATTCCCCCCAATTACTTTAATTTCCCTCCCCTCCCCTTTTCTGTAACTCTGCTCTGCTGCGTGCGATGATGAAAGGTATTTTAATTTCCAAAGGAAAAACAGACCATGGAAATCAAAGTCTCTTTTTAGAGCTTCTCGGAATCAGAGAGGCTGGGGGCTAATAAAATCCCGAGTTACGAAGTGCCGCGGGGGCTGAAACCCTCCTGCTCGTCCCGCAACGAGGGCGGAACAGGGACCCATTCATGGCGGAGCCATCTCCTATGGGAAAGCCGAGACGGGAGCCTGGTGATATATGTGGCACCGGGGGGAAGGCAAGGAACAGGCTGTGCTTTGTCGGGCGTGGCGCAGCCCGGGCTGGGTGGCTTTGGTGAAGCCGGGATGTGCCGAACCTGGCTGGGACCGCCGGCCCCGCAGAGGTGCGGGGGCTTCCTGCGGCAGGAAGCGCAGCCAGAGCAGCTGCTTTTTCCCTGTGCTGCACGACTCTGATCATACCTGAGTGAAGCTTTATTGGCCTGGCAGAGCAAATAAAGAGGCTTTTTGCCCCGAGTCCCTGCCCTGTGGTTCTCGCAACAGCTCAGCCTGCCAGCGAAGGCTCTGCAGAGCAAGGATGAGTTTGGCCTATGCTTAGGGGATGGGAGGTCTGTGTGCACTAATCCTGCGCTGGATCCGACTGCCCAGAGGGGCCGGGCACAGGATTAACCAGGGCACAGTGAAATACAATGCAAGGGGTATGTACAGCACAAGGGCAGACAGCCCTGTGAGACCCCCAGGATGAGCCTCAGCAGGGATCAGATCCCTAGTAATTAGTTGTGTCAAGTCTTGAGGGCACTAATTGACATTAATGACCCTGAGCAGCCTCACCTGGAGCCTCCGCACACCCATGGGCTGGCCCTATTTAAACCCAACCTGGAACTACTGGTCCTTCTTCCCCTGCGGTTTGGTGTGGAAGGATGCAAGTCTGGGGAGAGAGCTGAGCTCCTGCTCTGTGGGGATGGCTTACCTGCCATGCTGAAGAGCTGTTTCACAGCTCTCTCTGCCTCCTACATGTTGCCTGTTTTGGAGATTAAAGCCCCTTCCTGAGTCGTTGGCATCCACCTGAGGGAGGAGCAGCTTTTTGGTAGGAAGAGGCTGGGTAGGGAAAAGTCATCATGGTGAGGGAAGGAGAGGGTTTCATCCAGCAAATGTGTTTTTGGGAATGGTGAGCTGTGCCCGACGTGAGCCCAGTGGTGTGTGGGACTGTCTGTCTGGATCTTCCCCTTCCCACTCCCAGCTGTGCCTGTGCAGGCAAACCTCTGTGGTGAGGATGCAAGGTCCAGGCTTGAAGCAGGATGGCTTCACCTCTGCTGGCCCTGCACAGTGAGGATGTAGTGCAGGGGGGCAGGAAATAGCTCTTTTATCAGTTCCTTATCATCTGCACAGATACCTAGGAGAAGTTTCCAACTTTCTGTTTCCGGGTATGCTCCTCTGGGTCTTACCCAATGGGTGAGGAGCTGTGCTTTGGAGGCAGGACACAGAGGTAAACTAAGGTAACGTTGTGTCAGCTGAGTCAATGTGATGATTCTAAAGTTGCTAAATTACTGCGGGTTGTGATATCCTTCTTAATGCAGGAGATTTACAGCACATCAGTTCATATAACAGCCTTTCCAGAGCCTTCCCCATCTACTGCACTGCCACACCCCAGGCAGGCCACATATGGGAATGGATTTGCTTGGAAAAAATGTTCTGTGCACTTGAGAGCCCCGGGGGGTATTTGTTTTATTTGAATTTTTAATTTTAGGACATGATATTTTTTCTATAGTCCGTTTTTGGGGATTTTTGAGATTTGGCATCAGCCAAGGAACATTGTCTGACCACGCTTTGCAAGGCTGAGTGTGTCTGTCCTGGCAAGGGGCTGCTTTCTACAGTGATGCTGGACAAATCTGTCGAGCAGGAGGTGGTAGAGAAGGAATTAACTTTTAAAACACACATACAACATGCATGCGTAATATTCCTCCCTGATGTAGCACCTGGGATTTGGGCAAATGACAATAACAGAGTGGTGGGGCTGTGGGGGATGCATGGCCAGCCTGGCCTGGAGGCAGCAATGGTCCAGCCAACACAGGCAGGGCTGAGGAGCTGCTGGCAGCCACAGAGGAAATGCTGAGAGTTTTTAAACATCATTATTTTTGCCAATGAGTCTGTTTTCCTGATGGTTCTCTGCCTGGTTACCTTGTGTCTGATGTGGTTCCCTATGGCTGAGTTGGATGTAAGGATTTCAGGTGCAAAATGTTGGATTTATGTTTTTTAATTGTTTGTTTGTTTGCTTGTGTTCCCTCTGTGTATTGCATTTAAAAATATATCTTTGGTAGCAAGCGTGGAACCTTGTCTGGCCCAGCAGAGGTTGCTTGGTGATGTGGCCACCACCAGCAAAGCCCATCTGGCAAAGAGGGTTGGGGGCAAAATTACCTGTTCACACACACCCTTGCAGGTGAGCTCAGGTCCCACCAGACCAGCAGCACCCACTGGGAACTGTAACCTGAGTGGCATTTGGGTCTGGTGACAAGGACAGGGATCCAGGAGTTGCTCTTGTGAGGGGCAGGTGCAGAGGAGAAGTACCATATGTTAAACAGCCCTGAGGAAGCTTTCAAGCCTCTGTTGTAAAAATCCCCCATCTTTCTCCCTGTATTTAATGCATCTTTGTATGGACACTAATTCCTCAAGTATCCACGCCAGGGTTGACTTTTAGTATGTTTGTCCAGGCTGGCTGCCAGCAAGCAGTTCCTACAAGGCTCCCGAGCTCTGACATTTGTTAACGCAGCAGTAAATCACAGTGGCTCTTTGGGCAAGGTTTTTCCTGACAAAACGGTGGAGACGAGAGAAAGAGGGAAGAGAGCACAACAAAATGCAAAGGGCTTATTTATGCTGGAGAAGAGTAACTGTCCTGAATGAAGCAGATGGGGAACAATGAGGGAAAACTCCATCTCTGTTCCCTCAGCTCCCCCCATCTCCCCTATTCATTGGTGGGCAGTAATTGAATGGGAAAAAGTCTGAGGTTTGTACTTTTGGCTGGGAAAGTGATGTGGGAAGCCCACCTAGCTGGGTCAGTCATGGAGAAACTTGCTGAGATATAAAGGTCTTGGGGGGAAGCATCAGATTGAGTTGGAGCTTTGGTAATGGGGTTATAACCCTTAAATACCCTGTCCCAAGCCCCTTTGTTTACTCTTGTCCCCCTCCCACTGTATTTTGGAGGACTTCTGACATGGCCTCACTGGCAGCTGGCTGTGGTTTTGGGAGGAAAGATTGTTTGGGGAGGAAAAACTCAGTGTTATTGAGTGGGGAGACCTCACTCCAAAGCAGCCACTTCTGTGGCAGCATCTCCATCCTAATGTGGGCTGCAGCCCTTCTCCTCACACCTACCCCCAGCCCTGCTGCAGCATGAGTATTTATTTATCCCTGCCAGCTTTCTGTCTTCCCTCTTTTCCCCTGCTTATTTATGGCTGTTCCCTTTCAGCTCCTGGCCACTGCAGCCTGAACTTGGCCATTATGTGTGGCTCGTTGCGGAGGCCATCAATCTGCGGGGCCAGCACGCAGCCCGATGGACTTCCCTCATCATCATCAATTTTCTCCGTCGTGCCAGTGCATCCCTTTGGATCTGGGGCAGCTGCACATGTGCTCCTTGGAGGCCTCTGTGCTCCCACCCCTGGACACCCACTTCATCCTCACAGAAGCCTTTTGTCCTGGGATGCTCACAGACATCAGGTGTGCTTGCTCTGTCCAGATGTCTAAGCAGGGCTTGGGACGGCTTCAAGCAGGTTACAGGAGTGCATGGCACATAAAAAAGTACATTGTTTTGCTCTAAATAAGTACTGTGGAGTCCTGCTGAGACAGCTTGATATTTAAACTCTATAAATTTAAACTCTTAAATTGGGCAGGAAAGTTGTTCCTATTCTATATCTAGGGTGCAGGCAGAGGTGGGTTTTGCTGCCTTTGCAGATCATGCCCTCAATGGGGCTGTAGGGCTGAAGCTGTTGCCCTTTTGGTCCCTGGGAGGACTCCCAGGATGTTTTGCCCACTGCACTGTGTGGGTGCTCTTGTAGTGTCATATGCTGACATGTGTGAGGAACTGGGATGGGAGGTGGCAGTGCTTCAACAACAAATGGCAAAACTCCCCTTGGTTTCAGAGTGATGTCAGGGAGAGTTGTGTGGGTACCACCAGCTGCAGGGATGTGTTTTGGAGGGGAGGTGAGAGACTGTTGAGTTCCCCCTGCCCAGTGCCAGCAATGTGATAGCCCTTGGACTGTGCCAGTTTTTGAGAGGTGCAAATCCTCCCGAGGAATGGCTCAGGCTGCAGGGAGATGGCCCCCAGCTCAGCCCTTCTGTGTGCCCCCCAGGGTCATGGGGCATTGAGGTGTCTAATGCCTCCCTCAACTGTCCCAGCCATGTCTTGCTGTCTCTGTTAGGGGGCAGGAAAGCAGCTGGAAATGTGGACATAATTAGTGACTGGATGGTTTCATCCTGATTTATCCAGAGTAAGTTAGAACTGGAATAAGGCACTGTTCAGTTAAAAAAAATTATCATGAGAGCTGCTCCAGCCAGGCTGGGGTTTGCTGGGTGCACTTGTCTGGGGCTGGATGCTGCTGCAAACTGAGCAGTTTCACTCTGCGTGGGAGCAGTGCTCCTGTGGGAGGTGCTGCTGCCTCATCTCTAGTGAGGAGTGGAGGCTGCAGTTTTTGGGGGAGCCAGCTGGGTGCCTGGGGTCTTTTGCCAGAGGGATCAAAGCTGTTTGGGCTAAAGCAACACAGGGCTGGCCAGTGATCAGAGAGAAGCATCGCAGAAGCTTAATTTCATTCAGAGCACAGGTCAAAGCCCCTGGGGTATCCTGTGGGTGCCGAGGGCAGCTCCTGGGATGTTGACTCCTGCTCACGGCCAGTCTGAGCGTGTTACCCAGCCTGAGCGTGTTACCGTGGCTCTGCTGCTGCCTTGTGGTGGGTGACGCTGGGCTGTCACCGTCTGACCCGCAAGGGGAGGAGCGAAAGCCCAGGCTGGGTCTCACTCAGCTTCTTCAAGTTGCTGCCTCATTTGATAACACCCGTGTGGCTGCAGTGGCTCGGCTGGAGGGGTGAGCAGCCAGGGGCATGTCCCTCCTTCTCGTGGGTATTTTTAGGGTGGCATTTAGACTTGGCACAGGTACAAGCAGCTGTAAAATGCGTGGCATTTCCTCTTCCTGACAGACGATCCGGGGAGGTTGGATGATGCCTGAAGTCCTTCTGTGCCGGTTGCCTGCAGGTGACTGGTATAAAAAGCAAGAACACTGAAATAATGTCACCTCTGGCCCTGCTGCCCAAGGAGGCACTGGGATTTGGCAAGGCTGGTGCTTGTGGGTCTGGCCAAAGTGGAGTGTTCCACAGTGCTGTGCCTCTTCCCCTTTAAAGACTGCTTATTGCTGGTTGGGCTATTACTTTGTATCACCAAAATATTCCTGTTTGCGCATGGAGCTTTTCCAGTGATCAAGTCCAGCCACTGCCTGCTGTGTTGGGGATTTGTTCTGTTAGTCTGGTATAACCTGAGAGTGCAGAGCCTGAGATGGCTTCATGCACTCCACAGAACTCAACATCTGATGCCATCATGGCTTGAGCAGGAGTTGCAGCCTGGCCACTTGCTGGCCCCTCTGCCCGATGCACTTGCTGTGAACAGAAAAATGTGACCTGTGGTCTTGCCCTTACCCACCTCCCCTCCTCTCCTTTCCTCCTCTTCCACTTCACCTGGAAAAAAAATCCACTATCAGAGACCCATCTGGAGAAGTCTTTTAAGAGGGGAAGCCCATAAATTTCCCTCTGGCTCCCTCGACCTCTTATTTCCCAGGGGAGGCAAGTGGAGGGAGAGGAAGCATTTTCCCCATGGCAGTGACACAGAGGGCTGGGGTCTCCCCTTGCTGAGCCAGATGTTATATAGATCTGCAGACCCAGGCAGAAAGGTGCCCAGAGCTTTGCCTTGAAGTGTAGGAGAAGGATGCTGGCAAGTGGACTATGAAAGCTTTGCTCTGTCCTGCTGGGGATGGCAGTGGGGGAAATGGAACCCCCCCAGCTTCACCCAGCAACATGTACCCCCATCACGTGTGCGGGAGGGGAGTGGTGGAGGCGAACCTGATCCCACTGTTTCCATTTCATTCATTATGAAGTGCACTGTTATTCTCGGAAGCGAAGTGAAAATCGGAAGCGTTATTCTCTGGAGCCTGGTGGGGAGGAAACCTGCAGTCCTCTGTCAGCCCTGGCTGTCACAGCAGCCTGTCCCACAGCACACACGTTTGGGTTTCGTTGCAGACACTCCCCGTGGTGTACCTGAGCCTGGGCTGAACAATACCCGCTTTCTTCCCTGGGAGTTAAGTGGGGCTGCCCTGCTTTCCAAAGGGGAGATTTATGAGGTGTTCGACTGCAGGGGACACTGACACTGATCTCTACTGCTCCTCCCCTGCTCGAGAAGAAAGGGAAGGAGAAGGGCTCATTTTCAGTAAAGGCTGAATAGTATTTGTCACAGTGGCACCTGGCTTTATCCTGCTCTGGAGTAATATAGAATGGTGCAGCACAGGCTAATGTCTCTGCCCATAAAAGGAGGGTTTCAAAGCTAAACTCAGCATTGATTTCTAGCAGTGAAGTATTAAAACAGGCCAATTAATCCAAGGCTTCCTGTGTCCTTCCCATGAAAAACAGGCAGGCCGCATACATGTGCTTCCATAGAATGCTGCTGCCCCAGGCCAGGCAGGCTTGAGGCACAGGGGTATTAAATTGCCAATCCTAATATCACCCTCCACCTGTGCTAAGGAAAAGTGAGGGGTGGCCAGCCAGCTGTGAACCCAAAGACATCACCTGATGCTCCTCTTGATGTGTTGTACAGGGCTGGGAGGTGTCCCCAAACACAGCCTGAGTAGTGGCACTGCTGATCTGCTCAGTGAGGGCACTTGACTCTTTTTGCCTTGGAAAACATGGGGCAGGTTGATTTCAGGTTAGATGGTGATGTCCTGTCTGGGGTGAGGACAATCAACTACCCACCCTGGGCCATGCTTCTCTTACAGTTTCCTGGAGGATGCTGTGGCTCTCCACTTGTCTTTTGAAAGGAGGTTTGGGGTTTTTTTTATATTACCCAAGAATAGGTGCCAACCGACTTCCTCCTAAGGAAGATGGGGAGTTTATAGAGTCTCTCAAGTGGGTAGAGCCTGGTCTATGTCCAGGAGAGTTGTTTTATCCTGAAGGAGACATCCCCACATCTCTGCAGAGGAAGGACAGATGCACCCCAGCAAATCCTGCCAGAACTCCAGGCTGAGAAATAAGGTAAGAGATGCTGTTCAAGCCTCATGTACACCACAAATGGCCTTTCCATCCTGTTCTGGGCAATCTTGAGAGAGCAGGTCCCCCTAAGGCTGCGCTCCTGGGGTGGCAGCAGAAGGACAGCGGTGATTTATTTGCAGAAGGAGTCAAGAAGGACTCCCTTGGGTGCATAGGGGTGTCCCCAGCTGGCTGTGACCCCTCTGAATGGCTGTATGGGCTGAAGCAGCGTGTCTTTGTCAGAAGCATTGCCTGTGAGGGCTTAATCTACCCATCAGATCTTTACTGAGTGTTGGTCTGTGTCCTCCTCCTTGATTTTATCCATGACTTTGGCAGTCAGTAGGTATTTAAAAGGCCTGGCTCTGTCCTCTCTGATGTGTGTCTGTGCTGGGTGTATATAACAGCTCCAGGCTTGGGGTGGGGGGAGGTGTTGCTGGCCACTGTTTCACAGAGAACTCTGCACCTGTTTCTTCCCAATGGTTTAAAGCATAATAAAAGGATATAAATACTGTGGTGACACTCTCTGGGGCCAGCTCAGAGCTCCTGGGCTGCGTGCAGCCTGCTATGGGGCCATCAGCTGTGCTTTGGCAGGTGCTGCTGCTCAGGGAGGGCAATTTGAACCTCTGTCTTGCGGCATCGGGAAGGGATGGTTTAGATTTTGGGTGGTTTTCTGGGGGGAGGGGGGAGGGAAGCCATCACAACCCTGTTTGAGAGATGTGTTTATGAAAATGTGTATCAGTGCCAGAGAGAGGCTTGTGGGACTGCCAGTTACCTCTGTGTAGAGTTGTGGAAGTGGCAGGTTAGGTTCTGGGCAGCTGTGCATAACTCATGGGGTGCTACAGAAGAAAGGAGACCCAGGGAGTTGCAATGACTTCCCCCTCAACCTCCTGATAGGATCCTAGTGCCTGCTCTGGGAGAAGCATCCTACACTGTTTCCTTCCCTCAAAGGCTCTGATTTTGCAGTCAGGAGGAGGAGAAGGGAACCCTGGTTAAAGGGTTTGTTAGTGCTGGTTAAAAGTTATTGGGGAGGAGAGTGTTCCTGCTCCTGAAGCCAATGCTAAAATCAAGCCCCAGTCCTTGTCCCCACAGACCCCACCTGCTTTCTCTGCAGCACAAGCCTGTAATCCTGTTATCTGCCCTCACCCTCTGCCATCAGGGTGAGAGGTGTGACATTGCATGGAGGATCAGCCCATCCCCGGAGCAGCAGGTGCCAGTGGCCACAGGCCCCCTCTGGAAAGTGTCCCAGTAGCCCCACAATGCTCTCGCCACTCTCCAGGGAAGGAGACACTTTCCAGGAGATGGCAGCAGCTTTTTGGAGCTAGGACTGCATTTCCAGCCTATTTCTGAGGGCAGGCAGCTGGGAGGCAGGAGGAGTGAATTGTGGGGGGAGAAGACCCAGCTGGGTGAAAGGAAGAGGGTGCTTGGAGAGCTGCAGTAGTGGCTGTCATGCCTGGGTTGGTGGCAAGCCTGTCCCCAGTGATACTCAGTGCTGCCTTTAGGTACTTGAAGTGGCTTATAAAAAAGAGGGAGTGACTTTTTATGTGGGCAAATAGTGATTGAATAAGGGATAATGGTTTTAAACTGAAAGAGGAGAGATTTAGATGTTAAAAAAAATTCTTCCTTATCAGGGTGGACAGGTCCTGGCACGGGCTGCCCAGAGAAGCTGTGGCTGTGCTGTTCCTGGGAGTGTCCAAGGCCAAGTTGGATGGGGCTGTGAGCTGGCCTCGTGGAAGGTGCCCCTATCCATGGCAGGAGGGTGAAATGGGTGATATTTAAGATCCCTGTTAACCCAAACTCTGCTCTTTATGAGTGGCTACTCTTCCTGCACTCATTCCTGCTGCTGTGGTGGGATCGTTTATCTCTGGCACCCCATTGCCTCCCCTTCAGCTGGGCCAGAGCACTCAGTTTTGCTTTGTTCCAGCCCACTCCCTGCCTTGGCCACGTTGCTTTTCTGTGACAAGCAGCTACCAGCAGCCCTGTTGCTTCCCATGGCTGCACTCCTCACCCTCCTCTGTCCCCAACAGTTGACTGTGCAACAAGACCCAAGGAGGGAGGGCTCCCCCAGCTCCAGCTGACACTTTTTGGCCTTGAGGCTTTGCAAGCAGCTCCAGAGACAGCTGGAGGCTCCCTGGGGTGCAGAGACATGGGCTGCTCATAAACCCCCTGTCTATCAGTCTTAATGCCTGGGTGCCTGTCTGCTGCCTGAACTGGGGAAAAATGAGGTAGGTGCTATGTGCATCCATGGGTCATCACTGCTGTCCAGGTGCTCTTGATGTGTCACAAGCTCAAAGGCTTTGGGATCATGGTTTGAATGTACCTGTACAGTCACCTGATTCCATTGTGCCTGTTTTCCTTTTTATAAAATGAGGGTCATGATATGGAAATTGTTTTAAAAGGACTTTGAGATCTAAGGCTATGTAAGCAGGGACTTCCAGAGTTCGTTGTGATGAGTTTTATTCAGTGCCCTGCCAATTTTTCAGCAGGAGGCATCAACTTCTGCGTGCCAGGAATGAAATGAAGGCAACGGCTTGGATCTTGGGATCACTGGCAAATCCTTATGCCTTTGATAAAGAAGAGTAAAGCCCTGACTTTTAAACAAATAGTGCGATCTGGGTGCCTTATGATGCTTTTTTTTAACAACCCCCCAGTGAGTGGGAAGGGAGCAGCCTCCCAGGCGGCAGCAGGGGTGCAGCAGGGCTGCCAGGAGACAGTTTGCAAAGCGAGGGGAGATAAGACGCCAAGTGACAGCCGCTAGTGAGCTGCTTCCAGAGGGCAGGGTATAAATAGACAACAAAGAGATTTGGTGTCAGAGCAGCTCTCGCACCTTTCTGCTGCCCAGCCTGGCAGGCGCGAGTGGGGAAATGCAGCTGGGGAGCCGCTGAAATCTGCCCTGGGGTTTAAGTGCGCATGGATAATGTTGTGACAAGACAAGGCATTTATCAGCCCCTTATGGACCTCTGTCCATCTGCAGCGGGCTCACTCTATGGTGCTGACTGGCCATAGCAGGTGGTACTTGGATGGACCTGGTATCTGCTCACCCCTCAGCCAGAGCCTGGAGCTGCTGGCTCCTGCCTTGGCTGCCCTGAAGGCTGTTGCTGTCCTTAAATGGTGTCCTGCTTGTCCCGACTCCATCCCTGGTGATACCTGCCATGTGCTGCTCCAGGTCAAGGCTTATTGAGCCCTACCCACTCCTCCTCCTGGGCTCTGTGTGTGGTCCTGGCTTGTCCTCCTGCCCACTGGTTATTCTGGACAGCCTCACCTAGGCTTTTCCTGCCCTGTTGCCCTCCCTGGCTGGACTGTGCTTCCCCCTCAGGTGCTGCTGTTCCCAGATCCTCTGTTTCTACCCCTTTTTTTCTACTCCATTTCCCACCTTCTCCCAGGGTAGGAACAAACCCACCAGCCTAATGATGCTGTGGCCATGATGAGATGTTGAAATAACATTTTGCCATAGCAGCACCAGCAGCACAGGGGTTATTGAAACACTAAAATAGTAAGAGTGGTGCACCAGCAGGCAGCAAGTCCTTTCCAAGCTTGCTGACTATTTTCAAAACCACCCCAATTTTCATAGCATTGGCCGTGGCAGCACTTTCATGCCTTTGAGGCAGCTTTGTGCCTTTTGGAGTCTGTTTCCTAACTTGCTATTGGTCCAGGCAGATTTTGGCTCCCTGAGAAGGGTGCCCTGCCCTGAGTAGTTTGCATGGGTGCTGTAAAGCACCACCATAAAGACTACAATGGCTTGGTGAAAATGGAGTGAAAAGAACAGATTTAGGCTGAAAAAGGAAAACGAGTGGAAAAAAGTGTGATGGAAAATCAGCCCAGCCTGTGAAAATAAGAAAGGCCCAGGTTTGCCTATGCTGGTGTAAATCCATGCTGGCTTTCTTGCCTGGGGAGAAGCATCTGCGGGGGCGTGTGGGGGCTGCTGGGGCTTGCAGCGAGCTCAGCTGTGGGGATGCTGCAGCGCCGGGCAGGGACAGACAGGCTGACAGCGGCATTTGGGGCACAAAGCAGGACTGCTCCCCTGTCTGTCAGCCGTGTGGAATTCCTGGGATATGGAGGGTCCTTTGTGTGGGGATCAGCTGTCGGACGGCTGCCTATTTTTAGGATGGCAGATCCCGTGCTATGCAAGGGGAATGCTGATGCCTCTAGGCAGACCTCACCTGCGCTGCTCCTCTGCAGGGAGTGTGTTCTACTGTCATTTACCTGTCTCTGGATGTAAGTGCATAACCGAGCAGAGACTCTGTATTTACACGCAGTTATCCGGTGATGGGTGGGCAGCTTCTTGCCTAAGTGAAGTGGGCTATGACAGCAGCACTTCTGTGCACAGGTGTTTGATGAGTCTTGCCTCTGGCTGGCTTCAGCCTGAGCTAAGGACAGGGAAGGAGAAATCCCCAGGTCTTTTCACTTCTCTCAGGGTTTGGGAAAATAGGCGACCTTAGAAAAAGGTTAAAAAAAAAAAGGCCATCTTTCCATGTTGTGCTTGAGAGGAACACTGTGTGAGTACAACTTGTATCAGACACCAGAGGGGCAAAGCCAGGTGTCTGAGGGCGTTGTAAATGGGGTTTTGTAAACTCCACTGCTCCACAGCTGTGTACAACAGCGTGTATCCTCCTGTGCCAGTTGCTCTGTTCTGCGTAGATGGACTTGTTCTTTTATCACCAGGTGTGTGGAAGTGCATCCATGTGTACAAATACAGCTTTTGGGGGTTTATTCCCTCACATCCAGGCATGACCTGAAAGCTTTGCTTTCAGCTGAAGGCAAGTTATTCATTGAGCAAAACCAGTCTATGTGTAACTTTTTTAGCCAACGTATAGCATAACAAAGTTTTTTCCACTGGCTGCCTCATGGATTCATCACCCACACTGGGGATGCTGAGGGAGAGGAAAAGAGCCCATAGCTGTTCTTAATATAAAATCCTTGTAAATGCTCTGAGAGAGAAACCTCTCTGCCAACAACCTGCACACTTTCTTTACATGTGCTAAACTGCTCGAGGTGCAGCTGAATTTCTCCAAACAAAAGGCACTTGTTTTAAAACATTTTGATGAAAGTGTTACGAATGTTTTGTGTTGGTTTTTTTCCACAGGAAGTGAATGCTTATGGAAGTGTCTTTACCTGAAGTGGGATTTTCAGTTACGTGAAATTTACATGTTCCTTTCTTTGCCATTTTCCTCACAAAAACCATTTGGGTTTGTTTGGTCATTTTAAAGAAATTAATTTTTTGGTTCTCTTGCCAATAGATACAAAGAGAAAATAAGTATAAAGGAAAACCTTGCAACAATTCCCCAGAGAGGGGGAAATGGTTTTGAGATGAAGGAGAGTAGGTTTAGATTAGATCTTAGGAAGAAATTCTTTACTGTGAGGCACTGCTGCAGGTTGCCCAGAGAAGCTGTGGCTGCCCCATCCCTGGAAACGTTCAAGACCAGGTTGTACAGGGCTTGAAGCAACCTGGGATAGTGGAAGGTGTCCCTGATTGTGGCAAGGGAGTGGAATGAGATTATTGTTAAGGTCCCTTCCAACTTAAACAATTCCAGGATTCTGTGAACAATTTATCTGCCTCCCAAACTCATTGCTGGGCATTTTAGAAGCCTTTTTGAAGGCCCTTTCATGGAAGGATACTTTTTTCTGCACCCAGTCCTGATTAGAAATTAGTATTTTTGAAAACGATTTCCTAAATAGGAAGACAATTGGCATATCTTCTAAAGCTTCTCTAAAACTACACAGTCAAAAGTCTGGGGTGATCTGGGTGCAAATGTCCATCAATGTGCTGTTGAGGTGTGGCATGGAGAGCTGCTTGGTGCCACTTGGAGCAAAGGCAAGGAAGGCTATGATTGCTTTAATTTGCTAATTGCATCCATCGCCTGGAAAAATAAAAAAGGAAGGAATCCTCTGTTCTTAGACTGCAGTAATTTCTGCATTAAGTGAGCCCTTGGTTTGTACCTGGTGTAAAGGGTTGTTTATAAAAGGAATGACAAATGCCTGTAGTGCTGGGATGCAGCAGTGTTCTGATTGCCAGGCCTGGATGGGATACAGCTCCCCACTCTCCTGCTCTGGGGGCAGCCCTTGCTGTCAGCGCTCTGCCGTGTTACAGTTCTTTGTGGAAATGCTCTGGATTTGTGGAATGATTGAGAGGATGTGCTCTCCAAAAGCTGTCCTGGGAGACTTGTGTCTGTATGTGTGTCTGCTCCCAGCTGCTGGGAGAGCAGCACTGATGGGGCAGTGTCTCACAGGCTCCAAAGCCTCAGCCTCCTGACAGCTTTATTTTCTTGTTGATTTCTGCCCCTATCCTGGAATAAACATATGTATATGTACAATCCTGGGAAGAGAAAGCAGGATCTGTACCTGAAACCTCTCCTGCATTGAGCCAGGAGCTCCTAGGTCACGCATTTTTGGGGCAACTTCTGCAAGAAATGACTGTCTGAGTGTGCCTTTCAAGGAGACAGAGGTTAGCAGTAAAGCACAGAGCATTTGTCAGCCTGGTGCTGAAGCCCTGACATATGAATGAGGCTGTGATGGTCCTGGATTGCAGAGCCCCTCAGAGTAATGCCAGCCACCAAAAACAATGATGGGGGGAATGAGAAATTCAGGAAGGCACCCACTCCTCTTAAAAAAAAAAACAACAAACCCACACCAAAAAACAACAACCCCCCCAAAAAACCCCAAACAAACAACAAAAGAAATCCCCAAACCTCAGCCTTAATCTGGGCAAAGAAACAGCCAGGGCTTGCCAGCACCAGTGGCTTGCAGCAAAGTCTCGGTGTTTGCAGAACAGTGGCCAAGGTGTTACGTTTTTGACTCTAAATGAGGTTAATGAAAGTTGCATGTACTCAAATCCCTGTGTGCCACTTTGAAAATCCAGGAGCTAACAGTGGTTATTTATTGATTTCATTTTGTCCCCCTGGCTTGTGTGGGAGGTTGGAAGTGAAAGAGCAGCTGCGTGTGTGTGTGAGGAGGAGGAGAAAGTCTGTATGGATCCAGAGAATGTGGGGCTGGCACCTGAGGAAGTTTGCAATCCTCAGATTTGGGGATTTTTCCAAGCACCAGTTCAGATGGTGCATGGGGGCCCCTGCCTCTATGTGCCTGTGTCTCTATCCTCAGTCCTGGGCAGCTCATTCCACCTTCCCTGCAAGCTGCCCAGAGCTGCAAAAACTGGCAGGGGAAGGAGGAACAGAGAACCTCTGGATAAGCTTCACTCCCTAGAGACTCAGAAATCCAGAAAGCTTGTGTCATCTTAAAAAGTCAATTAAAAAAATATTTCCCCCCCTTCTCTTTCTAGTTTTTCAGCATCTCAGCCCATAAAACTTGGCGGTTCCTCAGGATGGAGGAGGGTGACTCTTGGTTTACATGCAGTCATCTGTACCCAAGCATGCCTGAAACATCTGTCATTGGTGCAAATAATGAGCATTGTTCTGGCAAGGCTCTTCTTTCTTTGCAGTAAAGAACAAGCAAATTTGCTTATTTGTGGTTAATGCTTGTTCCAGATGGACAAAAATAATACATGACACGCAGCCCCACTGTTGCCCAAACTACTGAAGCACTGTGGAACATGTTTGCAGCACAAAGACAAGCTGGGGAGGTTGTTTAACTTACTGGTCTCCAGTTTGGAGTAAGTCCTTCAGCCACAATATAAATGCAACCTCCCAGTAAGACTAAACTTTCTCATAGAAATGAGCAAAATTCTCAGGAGAACAACTGTTTTCCCATGTTCTCATCCACTGAGATGGCAGCCTCCATGACATCATCTTGGTGGCCACTTTCAGGACAGCATTTGCCATGAAAGCAGACACAGACCCCTTGTTTGCCACTGCAGACAATGGTTCACCTCTTGGGTTGATGTTGTGGCTTGTATGAACTTTTTATGTCACACCAATATGCCATCTGTATGTATGGTAATCTTTGCATGGAGCTGATGCTCTTGTGAAGCTTGGCCAGTTTTTCCACCTGTGCTGTTGCTAAAATTCATGGGAATGGGGCACTTCCCATCTTAGTACCTCAATACTGGTTTAATTTACCCATTCCCCTTGCTAATTCAAGGTGTTTTGGGGTTTTGTGGTGCCAAATCCTTTCTGTGTGTTTTAAAGGAGTGGAACAGAGGTTTCCAGAGGAGAAAGTCTGCCTCCCTACTCTTCAGTTCACCTGGGAGATCTGCCAGGAGGTGAGACATCCTTTCCTGCCTTAGGGACTGCCTTTCTGGCAGCAGTGGTGTGGTACAAGTAGTCTTGGTCAGTGTGGGAAACAGAGGGGCTCTGGATGTGCATCCCTTTCATTTCTATGGAAACACATCAGTGGCTTTTCTGGCCCTTGTGCCCAGTGCAAGTCTCCTCTGTCCTGCCTTGCAGGAAGTGACATGGAGAAAGGGGTCACTTTCCATCTTTCAAAAGGAGCTGGGAGGAGACAGAAAGGGGCAAAGCTAAATATCATCAGTGTTTTATACCTGCAGAGTGATAGATGTGTATGATGACTCCCTGATGCCCCAGCAATATGATTATTCTCAGAAATGTCTTTAACTGAAGAAGAATTTTCCTAGTTGAGGTTTATCCTTCTTGCCCTGGCCCTGCAACCCCCTAACTGGAACTGATGTCCAGCCTTGCTGCCTCTAGAGCTTCTGGAAACCTATTTCCAACCTCAACTCATGCAGTGCCCTTGCAGGCAAAGGGTTACTTGCTAAGGTGCAGCTTTGCCTAATTAAGAGAAACAGCATCTTCCCCTACAGGGAGATGTGTTTTTTTGGAGAATTCATCACTCTGGAGCACAACCCTGAAATAACAGCCTGGGCCAGACTTTGGATCCCGTGCATTAACCCTTTGTACAGCCTGGCCCCTGAGACCTGCTGCCTCTTGTTCCCAGGTCAGTCCTGCACTGTGCTGTAATCCAGGCCACTGCTGGCAGAGAGCCACAGCCAGGATGTCTCAGATGTGCTTGCAGGTTGGAGCAGAAACGAAGCAAAGCCTCCCTGTGTCTTATGGTTTTGACCCCAAACAATACGTTGACGGCATAAATTAGGAGTTGGCTCAGGCTCACTTGAAGCTGAGCCCAGGTTTGCTTGAAACTCAGCCTAATTTCTTCTGAAAGGAAAACTGAGTGGGAGAGGAGTGCTGGGTCAGGGAGGGGGTGCTTGGCAGGTCACAGCAGCCTGAAGAGCTGCAGTTTATCAGCTCACGGGAATTATCAGCCCACAGAGGCAAGGCTGCCTGTATTTCTAATTTCTTGCCTATACAGAATAATGCAGATGATGGGCAAAGATGCCCTTGGCATGCTGAAATGAGGTGGGGGTTGCTTCTGGCTGCCTGTGGATCTAAACACAAGCACCTAAAAGTTGTCCTTGATCAAACCCACCTGGGAAAATCTTTATTTGCCCCGTTGCTGCCTTTCCACACAGGTGCCATGCATCCTGGCTGATGACTGCACCAGCTCTTTGAGGCAATTCTCATCTTCGGCAGCACTGCAGTGGGAGGGAGGCAGGGAGCCGTGTGGACCCCAATTTCCCAGAAATGGGGAAGAAAAAAAGATGGGAAAAGTTTAGAGAGGGTCTTGCTGTTAGCAGCTGAGCCCTAAAATGGGCTGTAATTCAGAAGGCTGGTCTATATCTCCATGACAAGAGCAAGCAGCCAAGATGGGGAGAAGCTTGCAAGCTGAAAAATCAAGTAGAACTGGTAAGTTTTCTTGTGTCAGTGGGCTCAGCCCCCAGATTCCTGTCGGACTGGGGCTTTCAAGTGGAGGTAGAAGGAAATGCATGGGTAGGAGGGCACTTATGGGAATGGGGGGCTTACCTTGTACTGCTCCATTGGAGAAAATGGACATTCAGAACTGTGTGAAGGGTGTTGGGGTTAGGGGCTGCTGGGTGCTTTGGGGTAGAGGGGTCCAGCAGTGTTTTTTGGCCCCCGTAAAGCCCCTTTGGGTTCCAAGCAAGCAGTTTCCACGTTCTGCTTTCTGCGGTAATTTTGGTTTTATTGCCTCAGGGAGAAGATTCCTGCAACCAAGTGAAACACAGGCGGGGGTGATAAAAGGTGCAAATTGAACTGGCCTCATGCGGTCCCTGGGAAGCAGCAGTGGATGAAGAGACTTCCCACTCTTTTACAGCCCTCTCTTCTTTGTAGTAAATTGGGCTTGAGGTGTTACTGTAAGGAAAACAATAATTTTTTGATGGCTCCATTATGGTTGTGACCATCCCCTGTGGAGAGCCCTATGGACTAGTGTTTTCTGTTCATTACAATTCACTTTGCCAAGACCTGGTTTCCTGCTGACAGTCTTATATCCTCCATCTTTTGTTTTCTTTCATTTCCCTAAAAAAAATAGGAAGATAATTATTTTTTTCCTTGCACCTTTGCTTATCTCTCTTTACTAAGGCAGAGGTGCAAAAGTGGAGTGGGCAGCAGGGAATCCTTGAGCTCCCACCCCTGGTGCCCATGGGCCCCCTAGATCCAGTCTTTCCCCTTTTCTTCTTTTTTCTTTTTTTCTGGAGGGAGATTTTTGGGGAAAAAAAGGAGGGGATGAAGGAAAGGACCTTCTACCTATCCCTGCCCAGGAGACCCAGGGTCTGATGCTGCACCACATCTCTGGCAGGAACCATAGTCCTAACAGGGCATCTCTCCCTGCTTGCCTTGGGCTTGTGTTTAGCTTTGGGTTCTAGCAGATGCTTTGCAGGCTTTCCACAAATGTTTGGGAAGAGAAGCCAAAGTTAGGCTCTTTTGGCAGCGTTTCCACAACAAATCCCTAGCTCCCAGGGAAGATGGATGTTATTAACCCAAGTGGAGTCCATGGAGGGGACCAGGTTGGTGCCAGGGGCTGCTGCTGGGGGCTCCCCTCCAACCAGCAATGTAAACTGGGGAGGAGATACAGACAGTGCCTCTCCCCCATCCTTGCCAAGCTCTTGTGCTCCGCAAAAAACTGAAATCCTGGCTGTTCTGACAACCAGACAGAGTAGCAGGAGCTCCTCTCCCTCCAGGGCTATCCGCTTTCCATTTAGCGGGATTAAGGTCTGCCTGTCCGTTTCTGCTCGCTGTTTGTCTGGCCCTCCCCAGTTTGGCAGGGCTCCTTGCTACTTGGTTCTTTTCTCTGAAGGTCTGTATTCAGCAGTGGTGAGGGGCTCCTGGTTTTGGAGGCAAGAATGTCCTTACTGAGCTGTGTCCAGGTTGCAAGGCTAACATTGGACAACAGGGAGGTGACTCAGTCCTTTTGGTACATGTTTCCATGTCCCCAGATGCTGTAGGAAATAAACGGTGAGTGGTTAACATCAATAGTAAGACACATATATAGAAGAAAATGTTGTCCTAACAACATTAAATCTATGGTTTAAATTGGGCAATGACAGGAAATTTGGAATTAAGGACGGACGCTGGTCTCACGCTTCTCCATTTGCCTTGGGAAATAAAAATGATTCAGGCCCAAAGTGAATGAAATGGCACTGGAAATGTCATATTACTGCATTTCCTGGCTTTTATGGCAGGGAATGAAGAAGGAAGAATAAATGAGGTCTTTTGTGTCCTTCAGTTCAAAGTGATGGCAACAAAATCATCCAGGTCTCAGGAGTCAACAGAGACTGAGACCAGTTTTACTCAGTTTTATCATTGTGTTGTGTAGCCATGACACTGGAGAGGTTCGTCCTTTGGGGGCAATTATTGTTTTTTTCTTTTGGTTGAGGAGTTTATTGAGGTTATTTTTGGTTCAGCTCTACTGGGACTATTTGGATGCCAGAGAACAGGTTCAGTCCAAAAAAACTCCTCACATTTACTGAGGTAGAGAGACTTCTAAAGGATAGAAATATTTCCAGGTCAAAAATCCAAGTGAGGCTGTTGCAGCACATTTGTGGGCACTATCTGGGCAGAAATTCTTGTACTATTACAATAGTCTGTAAGTCCTGAGTGTTCCTACAAAGTCACCTTCTGATGTTCTTGTTGATGGTAGTGAGTGTTTGTTCAAAGATCAGCTTCATGGAGGTCAGTGGGACTGTTGCAGAACATGAACTGCAGGATAAGTACCAAGAAAGTCAACTGAATGACTGAAAGATTTTGCAGTCTTTAACCATCAAGTTTTTAGGTATTTCTGGAAGAAGGTGCTGGTCCAGAGGTGTTAAGAAACTTTGCTGACTAAAAGGTAACTTCTGTAGACTGGAAATGCCTTGTTTCTCTTCAGTTCAACAGCTACCCTGGGAGATCTCTACTAACAGCTTATTTCAGAGGGTGTTTAGATTGGCTCTCAAAACCTGAGAGGGGGGAAAAATTAGGTTTAAAAAGGATATTGGCTGGGTCCTGGGTCAGGGATGCTGTTTTCTGCCTGTGTCTCAGCATAGGGGAGGGGTTGCTGAGTTTGGAGCACAGATAGACACAAATACCAGGAAGGCTTTCGGCCTGAAAATGTGTCGCACATGGTACATTGTTTGCTCTTTATCCTCTTTTTTTTTTTAAGAACTGTCTGTGGACATTTGGAGATTATGCTGTTAGCTGAATGAACAAAAGGGATTAATGTTGGGCTGGTTCATTCTTCCACCCTCCACCCATCTTGGAATTCATTACCATTCATTGCCACTAACCGCAATAACATGGGGACCAGCCATGCACTGCACTGCTTCCTCTGTCCTAATTTCCCCATAGTGGCAGACTTGTCCTTGGAGACCACCAGGCACACATGGGCATAGGAAAGAAGGAGCCAGACTTTCCCAAAACAGCTTGGTCACACCAGGATCCCAAAACATGAGGCCGGTATCTGTCCTAATTCCTTTTTGCTTGAATTAGTAAGGGCCGAGGGATGTTAATTTTGTTTGCCTCTGTGTATTTAAATGTGTGTTTGTGCACATATTTAAATGCACATATGTCTGTGGGAAAGGCTTCAGCTTGGCCTAGTCCGAATTTCTGGGCATGATGTCAGTTGAGTTGTTACCAGAGTCTGCTACAGTCCTGAAAACAACCTTTCTGTGTCTGGCTCTCCTTCCTGCCAGAGTCAATTGGAGAAGCCACCCTTGAGGGTCCTCTGTCCTGCCACCACACACTGGAGGTACCAGTCTGAATGAGAGCAGAGAGTTGTACTTTTCCAGATGCCAGGAAGGATGAAAGCAAACCTCCTTCCACCAGGAAGGTGCTATTTTCCTCCAAGTGCTACAGAGGATCCAGGCAGTTCTGAATGTCCCATTTGCTGTCCCATAGGTGTTAAACCCATGTCAGGGTTCCATTGGTATCTGCTGGCAGGGACCACTCTGCCTTTGTGTGGGGAGGCAGATGGGATGTGACATCTGAGCCCACAGGTGTCTGGTGACATAACTCCAGACAGAGCATGGAGACATCCATCTCCATCTGCCAGCAGGCAGAGGGAGCAAGCAAGAAAACTGCTCCTGCATGAGATGAATCACTCAAGAACCCAGCAGAATCTCAGGGAGACACTCAGTGTGTGGATAAAGCGCAGTTCTGACCTGCAACACCCACTTTCTCCTATGCTGCCCCTACCTACAGCTGAGCTGGGTTGTGATCAAGGAGGTGGTGAGGTCCTGGAGAGCAAAGCTCCCATGCTGGCATGTCATGGGGGTGTGTTACATCCCCTCCAGCACCGAGGGCTCTGGTATGCATTCTGCACCACTCACCACTGCAAACATTTTGGTATGCAACTTGAAGTGGTCTGGGAATTTGGCAGCCTCTGGGCCATGGTGTCTGAAGCAGGGGGTCCGAAATATTGGTGTGCATGTACCTTGTGGCTGCTCAGAGAATGTTGCCGATGGAGCCAAATTCCTTCCTCCAACTTGCATGCAAACAAGCCACTAATTTCACTGGCAGTTGAATGTGCATATCTGAGGGCAAAATTTGGCCAAAAGCCTCTGAGCAGAAGTTTTGGCATAATTACTCAGCAAAAAAAGGGTGGGAATTGCAAGTGGAATTTTGCAGAGAAAGAAGAGAGGAGAGAAAAAAAATAGAAATCAAAGTGTTGAAAAGCTTTCCAGTTAGAAAACTCTTCTCGGTTTTTTAAACAGCACAATAGCTATTGATGGATAAAAAATAAAGCAGGACAGCATATCCTCTTGAATTTATTCTGATCCCAAGGGGCAGCCCTTGGTATTTTTTTCAGAAGAAACCCTTGAGTAAACATGTCCAACGTGGAAAGACACAAAGCATGTCATAAAAACAATTTGTAAAACGTTCTGGGAGACACACCAATGCTGTCAGGGCCGGGGAGCTGCTTAGCTTCACTTTGATTTACAGATAAATACAGTGTATCTGGGGCTCCCAGTTGCCGACTGAGCTCCTGATTGCGTGCTGTGTTCTGACTCCACGGGATTAATTGGGACCACCGGGAAGCGTGGCAGGGAGAGGAACCTTCCTGACTGCATGCAGTTGTAAGAGCTGAGGAGGAGACTTTGAGTGGAAGGTGGGGCTCAGCTCCTCCTCTCGGGACTGGGGGCATAAAGTAAAGATGAAAGGTAAAGAGGGTATTGTAACATTAGGATTTTCTGGATGTTCCATGCAGGCAAAGCTCTGAGCATTGAACCATCTGCCTGGTTTTTAACTGTGATGCATGTTTTAGTGTTTTTGGGGGTTTCTTCAAAGCACTGCAGTGAAGCAGGTGCCCCATTGAGATGTTTTGTTTACTATGGCATGATGAAACCTGTGTGAGGGCATTTGCCCTTCAAGCCCAGAATCACAGAATCAATTGGGTTGGAAAAGACCTCTGAGATCATCAAGTCCAACCCTTGGTCCAACTCCAGTCCCTTTACCAGATCATGGCACTCAGTGCCACAGCCAATCTCAGTTTAAAAACCTCCAGGGATGGGGAATCCACCCCCTCTCTGGGCAGCCCATTCCAATGCCTGAGCACTCTCTCTGAAAAGAAGTTTTTTTCTGCTCTCCAACTTCAATTTCCCCTGGCAGAGCTTGAGCCCATCGTGCCCCCTTGTCCTATTGCTGAGTGCCTGGGAGAAGAGACCAACCCCCACCTGGCCAGAACTTCCCTTCAGGTAGTTTTAGACAGTGCTGAGGTCACCTCTGAGCCTCCTCTTCTCCAGGCTAAACACCCCCAGCTCCCTCAGCCTCTCCCCATAACACAGCAGAATAAATGTTGGAGTGGCCTAGAGCAGGCTAGGGGCAACCTGTCTTTTCCAGATTGTTAGGGGTAGTGGTGGTGGTGGTGTTTGTCCATAATTGAGGGATGAGGTTTTCTGGAAATGCAGGCACAAAGTAACTCACACAGGGTGAGTAACTGGGGCTCTGATGGTCATTAATTGCTGAGCTTTCCCTCTGGATATGGCAGGTACTTTTCATAATGCCATTTCACCTCAACCTAAAGGCTGGGACACAGCAGGAATGTGATTCAAGTGTAAATAAATGTCAGGTTTTGGTACAGGGTGAATTTGGCAGAAAAGCTGCAATTGTAGATAGGAGTAGGGAAGTAGGGAGGATATACCATGGAAAACAGCTTTGTGTTGAGTTTTGGGGGGTTCTGGTGGTTTGTTTTAGTTTTGTTTGGGTTTTTTTTAATATATCTCAGCAAGGTTACAAAAAAAGTACAAGTGGATCTGCTGAATAAGTTGTAATATTGAAGAGAAAACCTCATGTCCTGCAGATGGAAAGAGAGGAAAATAAGCTCTGTGTGTGCATGTGGAGAAAGCAGGTGAGGTGAAATTAGCTTTGTAAGAGCTGCTTCTAGTGATACTTAGCAAACTGTCTTATATCACTCTTGTGGGTCAGGCCAGCTCTGCAGAGGAATGTGATGGCATGAACCCTTGCCAGTGGAGAGGAGCTGTTGAGTTTTTGTCCAGGGCTCGATTTCTGAACCCACCCCTAAGTGCTCCTTGACCTGCAGCAGGTTTGGAGCCCCATCTCCACCTTGCTGTGGTTTCTCTTGTCCTAGCCCTGATCCTCATCTTTCATCTCCTGCCTCTTGCTCCTGATTTTGGCTAGAAAGGTTTATCCTTGGCCATGCAGCTTGCGTGTGAGTGCCCAGCAGTGGGGATGTGAGTGGTGCCTCTGTTTTTCTTAGGCAATAGTGTTGTGATGAGGCCAGCATGGTATTTGCTAAGGTTACTGCTCCTTGTTTGGCTTCTGCACGGGTATCCATTTTGCTAATTGTGGGAGGGATTCTCCTTGTTTGATTTCAGGCAAGGAAACACACAAGTGAAGATAAGGATCTTTTCCTTAGCATCCAGCAGTGGGCAGAGATCCCTGGGAGAGATGCGAGCTCATTGCAGGAAAATGCAATCAAGCCAGGACAGCATCACCTTCCACCCCTTGCTCCCAGCAGAGTCCACAGACCTAATATAGGAGATTGCCAGTTGGTAAGAGGCATTTTGGGGGACATTTCAGGTTTCTAAGGCTTGGGAAGTAGTATGTGAAGGCATGTCCTCATCCCCAAGACAGCAAATCACTTTTACCATCATACCATTTCTTGCAGTCAGGCACCTTGGAGGGATTTGTCAGTGGGTTGCTATTCCAGACAGCTTTCTGCAAAGCTTCTCTATTTCTTTTGCAGGTTCTCTGACCCCAGCCACAGGGACTTTCCTTGGTGCAGCTGGAGCAGGAGCAGCCATGAGCAACTGGCTGTGCAGGCTTTGCCATCAGAACATGAGGTAATGGGGCAGGCACTCACTGCCTCCCTTCCCCATGGCTGTCCTTAGCATCATCAACATCAAAAACTGAGCAATGACACCCTTCCTACTCTCTTCCTCCTGAAGAGGCTCAAAGAGCAGTCCCTTCTGTGGGTCTCCTCTCTACCAGCTCACCTCCTTCCCTGTCCTCAATCAAACACAGCTGCCAGGAAATATTTCTGCTGTTTGGCTGAAGTGAAAACACATGGAGGTGGGGGGAGAAGGAAGGGCAGTGTTTACAACTTAATTACTGTCATTTTGGGAAACTTGGGTTGAGGTGGGGAGAGCGGTATGTTGAGCGTGGGGGGTGCATGTGTGCACAGGGTGAGACCCTCAGAGACTTTACTGAGGGGAAGTGCCATGGCCCTCAGTGCCTCTGTGAAGAACTGGGACTGCTCCTTGAGCACAGGCACTGGTTTATCCCAGGTATCCAAACCAGCACGGGTGAGCAGGTGCCCTCTGCCCAGGGGTGTCAGTGGGGCTAAGGGGTCTCTGAGGAGCAGTGGGAACTCCTCAGAGATGATAGTGGGGTTTAGGGATCTCTCTGAGGGGAGGAGGGAACTGTGCAGGAATGACAGTGAGGCCGAGGGGTCTCTGTGAGGGGAGGTGGGTACTGCCCAGGAATGACAGTGGGGCTGAGGGGTCTCTGAGGAGAGATGGAAACTGCTCAGAGACAAGTGAGGTGGAGGGGTGTCTGTGAGGGAAGATGGGAATTGCCCAGGGATGACAGTGGGGCTGAGGGGGAGTCTGTGAGGAGCGGCGGGAACCGCCCGGAGATGACAGAGAGGTTTAGGGGCCTCTCTGAGAAGAGGTGGAAATGTATAGGGATGGCAGAGGGGCTGAGGGGTCTCTGTGAGGGGGGGATGGGAAGTGCTCAGGGATGGCAGAGGGGTCACTGTGAGGGGAGGTGAGTACTGTTCATGAATGACAGCGGGACTGAGGGGTCTCTGAGGAATGGCGGGAAGTGCCCAGAGATGACAGTGGGGTTTAGGGGTCTCTTTGAGGGGAGGAGGGAACTGTGCAGGAATGACAGCAAGGCTGAGGGGGTCTCTGTGAGAAGTGGCAGGAATGCCCAGGGATGCCAGTGAGGTCGAGGGGTCTCTGTGAGGGGAGGTGGGAATTGCCCAGGGATGGCAGTGGGGCTGAGGGGTCTCTGAGGAGAGACCGGAACTGCCCAGAGGTGACAGTGAGGTTTAGGGATCTCTCTGAGGGGAGGCGGGAATGCCGGGGGGTGACAAAGGGGCTGAGGGGTCTCTGTGAGGGGAGAAGGAAACTGCCCAGGGATGGCAGAGGGGTTGCTATGAGGGAAGGTGGGTACTTCTCAGGAATGACAGTGGAGCTGAGGGGTCTCTCTGAGGGGAGATGGGAAGTGCCCAGGGATGGTGGTGGAGTGAGGGGTCTCTGAGGAGTGGCGGGAACTGCCCAGAGATGACAGTGGGGTTTAGGGGTCCCTGTGAGGAGAGGTGGGAATGCCGAGGGATGGCAGAAGGGCTGAGGGGTCTCTCTGAGGGGAGACGAGAACTGTGCAGGAATGACTGCAAGGGTGAGGAGTCTCTGTGAGAAGTGGCAGGAATGCCCAGGGATGCCAGTGAGGCTGAGGGGTTGCTGTGAGGGGAGGTGGGAAATGACAGTGGGGCTGAGGGGGGTGGTCTCTGAGGAGCGGTGTGGACTGCCCAGAGATGACAGTGGGGTTTAGAGGGGTCTCTGAGGAGAGGTAGGAATGACAAAGGGGCTGAGGGGTTTCTCTGAGGGGAGGTGGGAACTGCCCAGAGATTATAGTGGAGCTGAGGGGTCTCTGAGGAGTGGCGGGAACTGCCCAGAGATGACAGTGGGGTTTAGGGGTCTCTTTGAGGGGAGGCAGGAATGCCTAGGGATGTCAGCAGGGCTGAGGGGTCTCTGGGAGGGGAGGTGGGAACTGTGCAGGAATGACTGCAAGGGTGAGCAGTCTTTGTGAGAAGTGGCAGGAATGCCCAGGGATGCCAGTGAGCCTGAGGGGGTGGTCTCTGCAGAGAGACAGGAACTGCTCAGGGATGACAATGGGGTTTAGAGGTCTCTGTGAGGGGAGGTGGGAATGCCTGGGGGTGACAGAGGGGCTGAAGGGGTCTTTGTGAGGGGGAGTGGGAAGTATCCAGGGATGGCAGAGGGGATGCTGTGAGGGGAGGTGGGAATGCCTAGGGATGACAGTGGGGCTGAGGGGTCTCTGTGAGGGCAGGTGGGAACTGCCCAGAGATGGTAGTGGAGCTGAGGGGTCTCTGAGAAGTGGTGGGAACTGCCCAGAGATGCCAGTGGGGTTTAGGGCTCTCTGTGAGGGAAGGCAGGAATGCCTAGGGATGGCAGAGGAGTTTCTGTGAGAAGTGGCAGGAATGCCTAGGGATGGCAGAGGAGTTTCTGTGAGAAGTGGCAGGAATGCCTAGGGATGGCAGAGGAGTTTCTGTGAGAAGTGGCAGGAATGCCCAGGGATGCCAGTGGGGTTAGGGATCTCTGTGAGGGGAGGTGGGATTCCCCAAAGATGGCTGAGGGGTCTCTGTGAGGGGTGGTGGGTACTGCCCAGAGGTGTCAGCAGGGCTGAGGAGTCTCTGAGGAGCAGCGGGAACTGCCCAGAGATGACAGTGGGGTTTAGGGGTCTCTGTGAGGGGAGGCAGAACTGCACAGGAATGACAGTGAGGCTGAGGGGTCTCTGAGGAGTGGCAGGAACTGCTCAGAGATGGTAGTGGAGCTGAGGGGTCTCTGTGAGGGGAGGTGGGAATTGCGCGGCAATTACAGCAAGGCTGAGGAATCTCTGTGGGAAGTGGCAGGAATGCCCAGGGATGCCAGTGAGGTTGAGGGGTCTTTGTGAGGGGAGCTGGGAATGCCCGGGGATGGCAGTGGAACTGAAGGGTATTTGTGAGGAGAGACAGGAGCTGCCCGGGGCTGACAGTGGGGCTGAGGGGTCTCTGTGAGGCAGTGGCGGAAACTGCCTCAGGCTCGTCTGGTCCTGTCAGCTGCGCGCCCCTCAGCCTTGGGGAAACTGAGGTAAAAAAGGGGAAAAATGCTGGGAAATGGAGAGGAATGAGGGCAAAAAAAAAAAGAGGAACAGCCCACTGAGCACCAGGGGGCTGAGGAGGAGGTGGGGGTACACCCCTGTCACCTATGGAAATGTCCTGATGGGCAGGTCTGTGTCCGCCATTCCCTCTGGTCCTGCTGAGGGGATGCGCAGGTGGCAGCTGGGCACTGCCAACCCAACACAGCCTGAGCTTGGGTGATGTCATTTATACAAGAAAAAAGTAGAAAATGAGTCCAGAAACGTGAGTTTCTTCTGTGTGGATGTGGATTCATGTGACAGACCTGAAGATGCCAGCTCAAGCCATGCAGACACCAGTTCACATTGCTGAGTCCACGCAGGGCTTTTAGTTCAGGTTCACAGAATCATAGAATGGATTGGGTTGGAAAAGACCTCCGAGATCATCAAGTCCAACCCTTGGTCCAACTCCAGTCCCTTTACCAGATCATGGCACTCAGTGCCACGGCCAATTCCAGTTTAAAAACCTCCAGGAATTCCTCACTTGAAAGAGTGTTAAGGGAAGTGTTTGTGTGGGTTTTCAGTTTCAGAGCACTAGATGCTCTGATGACAGCCCAGGTTTAGTGCTGAAGCTCACAGGTTTCTCTTTTCATGTAAAAAACCGCATAATGTGTTCATTTTCTGGGGCAAGAATGTGTTTTGTCTAAGAGAGGAGGAAGAAAAGTTGCTTTGGCACTTGCAACTGATAACATATTTTGTGAGACAACCGGTTTTGACTACAGGATAGATCTGTGCAAAGTTAGATAAAGATAGCATGATTTTAGTGCTATTGTGATGTAAGCTGAGACACAGCTCTGCCAAGAGGGGTATCCCTTTCTCCAGTATACTGTAGACTCACATATAGTTTGTGACTGTGCAGATTAGCTGGTTTAGGGCTAAAAGGGAATATTGAAGACTACTGCTATGGATCTTTCATTGTGCTTTTGTCCTTGTGAGGTGCTGGGAGCATGAGGCAGCTTGATGGACTGATTTGTTGTTAGCACAGCCATGGCTTTTAACCAGAAATAATATTTAACTGCTTACTGGGTTCAAACTGAAAGAGGAGAGATTTAGATTGGGTAGTGGGATGAAATACTTTACTCAGAGGGTGGTGAGGGCCTGGCAAAGGTTGCTTAAAGCAGCTGTGGCTGCCCCATCCCTGGAAGTGTTCAAGGGCTTGGAGCAACCTGGGATAGTGGAAGGTGTTCCTGCCCAAGGCAGGGAGTGGAATGAGATGGGCTTTAAGGTCGCTTCTAGTCCAAATGATTCTAGGATTCATTCTGTGATTAAATACAGTTCCAACCACCACTCCCAACAAAACCTCTTGAATGGCTCTTTGCAAGGGTAGCCCCAAGAAATCAGCCAGATGAGGGTATTTACAAAATAAATACCCTGAGGGAAGGGGGGCTTTGATCCACAATGGATGTTCCTTGACATGGTAGGGTAGGAGTAGAAAAAGGTATCAGGCTGCTGCAGCAAACCTGACTCTGTATATGGAGGCAGAGCAAGAAGAGAGAGCTGCTGGCCCTGGTGTGTGGCAGGCAGCAGTGCAGCATTAACAAATTGATAAATATTCCTGCTGCCGAGATCACACCACTCATGGAAATTGCAGACAACTCATACGAATAGTGGGGGTGTGAGCTCGAAGCCAGACTGGGATTTTTCAGACCATTTGCCAGCAATGGTCTGTGAGAACTCTCAGTGATGCTGACACACATCTGATGTAGACACAGCAGTGTGGCTGGCCGATATGCTTTTGTCAAAAACATATTTAATTTTTTGTGATTTCTTTCTCCATTTGGGCATTTTTTTATCAAAACCATCACTGTTTCCTTTTGTTTTTCCAAGGGTGCCAAACAAACAAGTCTTCAAAGTGAAACAAGCCTGAGTTTTCCCTCAGGAGATTTGTTTTCCATATTTTCAGAAACTAGTTCTTGCTAGTCCCTGCTGCTGAGCCTCTTAGTCCTGTATGAGGGGAGCATGAAAGGGGACAGGGCCTGGGGGGAGCTGTTTACAACCTGAGACCATTTAGGACCAGTTTTGGGTCCTCTGTGCTGCCATTTCCACACTTTCCAAAATGCAAGATTTTGGGGAGAATTGCCCGAGTTTGACTTGGATCTTACTGTGTAGCTGCCTGGTCCTTCAGACTTCTTATTTCTTTTATCCAGTGGAGCAACAAGCATCAGCCCTGGAGCTCTCTTGCACACCTGCAGTGATTGCTCATAGTATAACACGTCAGTCCTTCTGCATATGTTATTTTTTCATGTCTGCTTTTGCACACATTATTTGATTTACTCTGCAGAGGAGTCCAAGGACTTGGCCACAGCAGCACAGGAGGCAAACGCAGAGCCTGTTAGGACCCCAGTGTCCCTTGCGAAGTCAGCCAGGAAAATATTGCATGCCTGCAAATATCCCAAACAAACAGAGGGCAGTTTCAGAGAGATGTGGGCAGGGGAGTGAAACCAAAACAAACTACTCCTTTAAAGTAACATACGGCCAGGTCTTTGCTACTGTGGACTCTGTGTAATTGTTTGGGCCTGAGCTGAAGTGGCTGTAAAGTGCAACCACTCAGATTTGATGGAGGTTTACACTTCTCTGCTAAAACCTTGTGTCCCAAGAGGTACTGGGAAATGGAGACTCGGATGTGTGGGCACTGTTAGGCTGAGTAGTGGAGACCTGGCAGCAGATCTGCCGGTCTCTGTTAGGTGTTGCTCAACACCTTGGCTCACCCACACAAGAAACGTGCCTGGCTGAGCCTCCCTGTCCAGGCGAGCCACTGTGCTCCTGTTCTTGTGTAATGCAGTGCTTGTTGTGAGGCTCACTGGGGCCGGGTCCATCCAAATGCTCTCAGCTGCAGCCCTGGCTCTTAGGCATGGGCTTCATTAAGCCTTTCAGGGATGATCTTGCCCATCCCACAGCATGACTGACAATCTTCTGATCTTCTTTGAAAGCTCTGGTTGTCCAGAGACGATGGCCCCAAGGAAGCTTGTTCTTAACCTTTCCCCAAAAAGCCAATTTCAGTCCCATGCATGTTGCTGGGCTGACAGAGCTCCCGGAAACATGAAGATACTTAGGAAGGGCACAGGGACATTGCAATGGGATGGTTGTTCTTCTATCAGCTTCACAGCTGTGAGAGTGAGGGAGGCTTACTCATTCATTAGCGTCCCCAGGGGCTTCTCAGGTCTCCCTTGGCACACTCACTGCCTTTCCCTGGATGACACATGGCACATGTCTCTTGGAGGGGTAAGTTGAACATGAGCAGGCTTTTAAACACTTTGTGCTGGTGGGGAGCCTTTCCAGAAAAGGAGGAGGATGTGTTTGTGGGTACCTTGAGATTCAGGACTTGCAAGGCAAGGGTTTGATAACTCTGGCTTGAAATTCTGTGTGGTTGACTGTTCATTCATCCCTTTTTTTTAATTTTTCTTTTTTCCTGATCCTGGTCAGTAGTTTATCGTAAAGCAACTTAGAGTAGCCTTATTTCCCTGTGGAGGAAAGGGAGGAAGTTTCAGTGAAAGGCATTCATTAGTTAACAAAAGTCACCAAGCAGCAGAGTGGCAGAGGTGGGAAAAAACACCAGCTTGTCTGTCCATCAGGCCACACAGCCTCAGAATTATATGTGCCTTGCAACAGAAAGGCTAAAGGGACAAAAAATGTTATGGAGACGCATAGAAATACCCGGATGGTCTATCTGGGGCCACTCTATTATATGTTCTTACACCTGCCTCTGCTGAAGATGATGGGTATCTTCCAGTGCTGTTTCCCTGCAAGTGGCCAGGGAAACAGCACCTGCCTGTGAGACACAGTTTACTCATCTCAGCCTGAGCTGCTGTTCCCACCAGCTCCCCAAACTGGCCATCTGCAACAGGGCAGCTCAGAGACCCAGCCATGTTTGGGGGCTGCCTCAAGGCACTTGCTGCCTCACCTCACTAGTCCCCAGTGAAGCAAATGACAGCTCAGGCTTGTTGCTGTCAGTGGCAGCATTTTAACACCCTGTGGCTGTCAGCAATTTTAGTGTCCCATGCGTGACGTGCCACTGGCCAGCCCCTGGCTGTAACCTAAACTAGGCCTGAATGTATCCTTGATTGTGCCCTGGCAAGAGACAAGAGGATCTTGTGCCACTCAAATCCAAAAGCAGCATGGTGTTGGCTTTCTTGAAATTGTTTTTGATTTGGGGTAGTGTTAAACAGGGTGAGCAAGCCTAGCAGAGAGAGTCACTCTTGGAAAAGGCAACCTGAAAAGACTTTCCCAGGGAGACCAATCCCAAATCTGGCAGTTACAAAGCTGCTGCAGCTGTCAGATAGGCTTCTAGGAAAAACAACAGGACAGCAAGGCAGGGCTGACAGCTGAACTGGTACAGGTGACAGAAAGCGATGCTGCCTCACCAGGGACTGAAGTGACCATTAGCTTCTCTTAGGCTGTAAAAAAAATTCAAATTGCATGCTAAAGCATGCTTTGGACAAAGCTGATGTGGGACTTGAACACACTGGGAAATCTGCTGGTGAGTGCAACTGGATTTTCCATCTGGAAGGCATGACTGTCTGACCCAGAAGCCAATTTAAGTACAAATTAGATCTGGCTGTTTGTCAGAGTCTCCTTCCCAAAATGCAATAAGAACAGGGTGGTTGTATAATATAAACAATTATTGGTAATTTCGTGGTCCCGAAACAACAAACAAGCCAAGGGGGGAAAAAATGGTTTGCAGAAGAATTCAAAGCCAAAAGAGCTGGGCTGAGGAATTCAGTCCATATGATCCGGCAGAGATGTGTGCTGCTATTCCTGTATGTCTTGAAAGGAAACTGCCACCAGATCCTCTGCTATTTTCTGTCCGTAGGGCCCTACTGATAGGCGTGATATTTCAGCCTCTGCTCTAACTCCCATGCTCCAAATATGCAGGGACAGTTGTGTGTTCAGCCCAGCAACGTTCCCTGGTGTGCCTGTGAGAGGCAGCTCTTCCCTTGCTGACGCACAGCAGAGCTCTCAGGAAAGCCAAACCTTAGCAGATCATGCGGGTTGGGGTGGCTTTGCCCTGATTCATTGCAACACCCACTGACACATGGGCATTTCAGCAAGAATTTCTTCACTGAAAGGGTTGTCAAGCATTGGAACAGGCAGCCCGAGAGGGTGGTGGTCCCATTCCTGGAGGTGTTCAAGAAATGACTGGACATGACACTTAGAGGTTTAGTTTAATTAGTCAAGGTGGTGATAGGCCATAGGTTGGACTCAATGAGCTTGAAGGCCTTTTCCCACTTAAATGATTCTGTGATTTTTAAGGTGGGTAGTAGGCAGCAATGCCTGCTTAGAGTGGATTCCATCCTCTCTCCCTGCTGACCCCTTTTAAACAGAGAAGAGTATTTCATTCACTGCATTGGTGGCAGCATATGGCCAAATGAAAAAAACCTACATATTTTGAGCCTGAAGGAAGTCAACCACCATTCAGGATAATGTCCTTCAAGGGCCATTGCAAGGTGTATTTACTACTTAATATTGATCTACTAAGTTATATATGCTTTACTCCCTGCTGTTCAAATCAGCAACAGGCCTCTCAAATTTGAAGCAGGTATGAAGCACTCACAGAAAGTGGATAGCACTGATTTATTGAGCAGAAAGAGGAGGAATGTTACAAAGCATCAAGGTGTAGTTTCAGATGCCTGTGGTAAAAATGGGGGGCTTGGCGTTGCCATGTGGATACTGAATTTTGGTGCCAGAGGACCCAGCTCTCCCTTCTTCTTGCTGGGACCTGTCACAATGGATTCCCTTTTTCTGGACTGGCATAAAGCTGGAGTGAGACCTAAATGCCAGAGCGTAAGGAGACTAAGAAGAGCTTTTTTTCCCACTGACTTTAATAAGTCCCAAGCGAGAAGAACTGGACCGTTTCTGTTAAAACAAGTTTTTTTTATTGGCACTTGGCTTCAGACAGGCCCCTTGGGCGTGCAGCCTGATGGGGATACAGTGCCTTGCCTCTGCCTCCTGGAACACTGCAGCCATCGTGTGAACTGGTCTTGCCAAGTGTGCCTTTGGGATGGAAAAGCATCTTTCCATAGTCCCTTTGCAATGCTGCTAATAGCAGGCAAGCCCCTGGTGGCAGCTAAAAACCCAGGAAGCTGGAAGAGACTCCATAGATGGCTGAAGGTTTACTGATAGAGCTGCTTTTAATAAAGCAGGTTAACTACCCTGCCAGGAGGATTTACATGAGGTGCTGCGAAAGCAACTGTGGTGGGAGCCCTGCTGCTCCCTGACACCATCAATCTGCTCCGGGGGATGGCAGCTCATGTCCTTCCTGCTTTGCTCTGGCTTTGCTCTCCTTGGCACTGAAGTGCAGGGGTGATCTGCAGGGAGCTGTGGTGTGGGAGGTAGAGGGCACAAGTGGAGGCTTTGCCTTACACAGGGGAAGCAGTGGCATTATGTAAGGACATTAGCAGTGTTCCTTGTCTCCTGGCTTTCCTCTGCGAGTAACTTCCAGGGAAATTGAACCCGACTTCGCTCCATTAGCTGCTAACCTCCCGTCTGCTGGGCCTGTCTTTTGCATTATGATGCAGCAGAGCTGCTTTGCGCGCTGCTGTCAGGGTCTGAATCAGCTTTGATAAAAGACCAAGTGTTGGAGTGAGAGGAAGTATTTACCCAAAGTTGTTTTCAATTTCCTGAGCTTGCTGTATCCATTCTCCTTCACTTCTGGACTCCAAAACAATCAGTCTTCTGGGGGAGCCTTGCTTCATTATTTTTGCTTCCTCCAGTGCAGTTGACACTTAGTCTGGGTTTCCCAATTCTCCCAGCTCTGATTCATTAACTTCAAAGTCCGTACAAGGCTGCTGTGGGTTCCCTGGCTGCTTGCACAGGGATCCTTGCCTGGCCCAGCACTGTAGGGTTTGGTTTTCCTAGACAGAGCTGTGACACAGCTCTGCTTGCCTCTGCATATGCACACAGCATCTGGTCTGCCCTGGGCAGGATTTTGGGGTTTCCAGCTCACTCCATAGCATGCTCACCCCACATGTGGTCTCGTTGTCCCAGGTTGGTAGCAGCTTGATCCTGATCTGCATCTGCCAAAGGTGAAGGGTTTTCTCAGTGATGCTGGTGGAAATAGGTCGTGGAGGATTAATGGGAACGCTGTGCCTGGCAGAGGTGAGGGAAAGCAGGAGGAGGATGGGCTTTGGGGTGGATGGAATGGCCTAGCTGTGCTGTGAGGCTGGAGGCATTCAGCAGTAACTTCTCACTAAACTGTTTAATGGTAAATCCAAATGCAAATCACTGCTCTGGCTTATCAGTCCCACGCGTGCCAATGCACCGTGTCGAGCACCTCTGTGCACAAGTGACTAACTGAGCACACAATGACTGAGCTTGGCTTTAACAGAGATGTTTTCTGCTCAGCAAGGGGCCAAGGGGAGTTGCTGGTGGGAACAGAGTTGCTCTTCCCCATAGCCCCAGCCTTGTGCTGGAGGACACTGTGCCCTGCTGATTTCATGCCTGAAAATCTCACCCTTATTTTTCCACCTGGCTGAGCAGATTTTGAGTGTTTTAAAACTTCTTTGCTACTGCTAACACTCTGTACTGCTCTAGCTGTGCTGAGAGCCTGTAGTGATGCTCTGTGCCAGAGAGTTCACCAGGTTTACCAAAACAGGAGTTTCCAAAGCAGCTTTCTCGGTGTAGGCACATCTCAGCCCTGAGAAAAACCCATCTCCCACAGCCTGCTGTGGGAATTTGTAGGCTTGCAAGATATGGGAGAATAGTGCTGCAAGGGTGGAGGCTTTTTCTTTTCTCGCTTGTAGTAATGTTGTTCCTTTTAATTTACTCTCTCTTTCCCAGCCAGGCTCTGCAGGAACCAAGATAACAGCAAAGCCAGGCTAATGGAGATGACCATCTCTGCAGATTTCAAGAGCACTGAAAGAAGTCATTAAAAATCAGTTCCAAACATGGAGGAAAAAACCCAACAAGAAACAAAAACCCAAACAATTGCTGAAAAGAAGTAAAACTCCTTGTGAAATGCTTCTTGGCCGTGAAATGCTTCTGCTATGAGAGAAAAAAGTTCCTTCCTCTGCAGAGAAGGGTCCAGAGCCTGGTTTGCTCAGAACTATTTGCCTCCTCATCTGAACAAAAGGTGAGAGGTTAGTTGAAAACATAAGGAGAAGCGTGGGCAGATTAACTGTGGGTCCACCACTTGCTGCCTCTCACTCCTCTGGCAAAGCCTTCCCTCTGTGGGGGGTGCAGGAGCAGGGGTGGGCAGCCTTTAGGAAGGGTTGGCCTCAAACTGTGCAGAACCTGGGTTTGCTTCACCCTCCCTGGGAGGCTCTGACCCAACCTCTTCAGGAGCTGCTGATGGCCAGGCTCCCACCCCTGACGCAGCCCAGCTCCTCTCGGTTGTTCCCACACAGTGCTGGGGACAGGTTCCCACCACTGAGGCTGCACGAAGACAGTTTGGCTTTGATGGGAGGGAGGCAGCAATGAGCTCAGGCATTTTAGGGTTATGAAAATATAAAAACCCAACCAGAGACTACTAACTCTGCTTCTTCCTTACTTTCCTTGCTGCTACCAGTGCTAGGAGTTCATACTGTGCAGTGAGCCCCTTTGTTTTGTAGGAGACCAAATGATTGAAAACAGCCATGATATTACTATGCGCGGACAGTGCATTTTTCCATGTATTTTCATAACCCTTTTCCCAAAGGATCAAATGTGTCTTTATTCTATAACTCCACAATGGGTTAGAGCAGCTCCTCAGGCAGGAATTGTTCTGCTCCATAGGCTACTTAATACTTCCTATAAACAAATGCCAAATTGTGTAGGTAATACTCAATATTACTGACCTTACCAGCAAAGTATGTGTAGCTGCATATCAGAGAGAGAGAAGTGGAGATATCTGTTGTGAACTTGGGGTTAAAGATGACAAAATACTGGTTGTGGGGGAGTTTTGCGGGTTTTGAGTTGTTTGCTGGCTATTATTTTATTTTTATAAAAAGCAAGGGTGTGTGTTCAACTACATTTCCCACAAAAGAAATGCGTGCAAGCTTTGATCTCAGACCTCTATTGTACCTTAGGCATCTCTGCTTCCTAAGCTAAAGTCTATCTCACTGAGTTTCATAATAATACCATAGGATCTATTTTTAAGTATGCATGTGCCTGCTTGCTTTTTGTCCCTGTTTAACACTATATAATTCTATAAATATTGTCTAAACTTGAGCCATGACAGCAGGACTCCCCGTCAGAGCAGAACCCCTTGGTCCTTCACAGTCTTTGGGATGGGAGGTTTCCACTCTTTGCCCTTTGAGCAGGGCTGTTTGGGGCAGACAGGACAGTGTGGTGGTGCCCCATGGGGAGCCTAGACCTTGCTCACTGCATGGGTCCTAGTGGCAGATGCTACCAAATTGTCATGGAGGTGACATTATGACATTACCCCACAACAAACCTGGCAGTCTGAGATATAGAGCAACTGAGGACTAGGAAGGTTCATGACCAGGAAAGGAAAAAAAACCCAACCCAAATCTCTCTGCTCCCATTTTAGAGCACTATGGCTGCTCCTCACAAAGCCCCCTGAAGCTGATGTGAGTTTTTCTCTTCCTCTGTTCTCTCAAGCAGCCCCCCATAGATGTCCTACTCTCACTGCCTTGCCTGGGAGGGATGTGGCTGTGCTCGCCTAAGCCCCCTGCAATGCTCCATCTGAGCAAAGGGATGGTCTGCAGACCATGCACTTCCACTTGCAGGAGTCCTCCCCCATCCTTGTTGTTTTTACTCTCCTCCCTCCCCTCCTTTGCACAGAGAAAACATCTGTTTCCAGATGTTGTTCTTGAGTCTAATAAACGCAGCGAAAGGCCTTGAGTTAATATATTTACAATAGCTGGAGATGTTGGCTGCTAGTTAATGACTTGTGGAGCACACTAAGACCCCCACATTTCCTGGAGGTGGGGGGGAAGAGGCAGAACAGAAAGAACTGGGGTGGGGTTTTTCTCCCTAATAAGTGGTCTGAAAAGGGGAAGTTCTCTTTAGGCAGAGGAGGTTACTAGTGGCATTGAACACATGGCCATCTCCATGCAGTTGGCTTCAACTTCCAGTTAGTGACAGGAAGGGCACTTTTTTTTTTTAAATGAGGAGTTATGCTTAAAGCAAAGGAAGGTGTGGAAAGCTTGCTGCTATTATCCACCCCTTTCCAGGCCAAGTCAAGATGTGCTGTAGATACCTTGCTGGCTTGAACTGTGTTTATAGAAGCAAGAACCTCATTCATGCCCAGCTCTTCCATTCCTGGCCTGTGGCATGGAGTGGTTCATGTCCACAGTTCCTACCTTGGGTCAAAGAGAGCCTATTACAATGAGACCACATTGTGCCCTGCAAGGAATCCCCACACATTGTGCCCCTTCAGGAGCAGTGTGTGTCTGTTGCAGAGCAGGGCTAGGCAAACTTTGTCCACATGCAAATGCCCCTGAGAAGGATGAAGTGATAGTGCCAGCTACAGACAGACCAAGCTGGAGACTTGTCAGACTGTAGCTGATCAATTGCCCCAGTGCCACGTGCTAGGTGGGAAACTTTCACTGTACAGAGGAATTCAGCTGCTTTGGGAGGAATATAGGGGTTATATTTCCTCTGGATTTCACTGTATGTTTGTGCTGAGATCCAAAACCACCCCAGAGGACCTGCTAGAAGTGGCGGAAGCATGTGGTTACTGTCCTTTTAAGGAATTGCATCAACCTCCCCAAGGAGAGAGGGATACAGCCTCAAGCTCAGCGTATCGAGGGCAAACTAAGAGTCACCGGTCAGTGAAATCACTCCTGATTGCAGCTGAACATCCGCTTCTACTCGACAAGCCTTGAGACACACAAACTTGCAGGAGGGGACTGGTTTCAGGCTGGCACCCATCTCCTCAGGGGCTGTGGACAGAGCTGAAGCGTGGGCCGTGCTCCCAAGGAGCGATGAGATGACTCCACGTGCCGGGGCCCATCCCTGGAGGCAGCTCATTTGTCAAGCAGAACTGCAGATGTGACATGCGCAGTTGGCTCAGGTTTGTAGCTAAATTAGTCCATTTGTATTGGCATGGGATGACAGGGCTTCTTAATGCCTCATGGATAGAAAAATTACCCTCCTGCACATCTGCAGCTAAGGCTTCCGCGTGAAACCCGGCTGAGAGTGGCTCCCCAGCCTGCAGCAGCAATGACATACCCCTAAATGAGCTGATCAGCTGGAGAGGGGCCGGCGGGGAGGCAGGAAAAGGCACTTATAGAGTCATTCAGGCAATGCTCCTGTCTGGACAGCAGGATCTCTATCACAAATTGGACCAAAAGAGCAGAGAGCTCTCCTGAGCCAGTGTGGGGAAACGAGATGTAGACACCCAGCAGATTTCTGCTTTCAGCTTAGAGGGTGCGTTTTTGTGATTTTAGTGCTTAGGCTGGTATAAGGGGGAGACAGAGAGAGACAGGTAGCTGCAGACCTCAGTAGTTCAACCCCCGTCTTGGGCAGTGTACTTCAGCACTTTTTAGGATGCTTAGCATTCAAGTTGCCAACTGGCATTTCCCCAAGTAGATCTCTGCTTCCCAAACACTGTATCATCAGCCTCTAAGGATCTCCCCTTGATTTCTTACTGCCTGCTTATTGTCTGTGATTGCAGATGGTATCTTGAGTAACTCCATGGACCATAGTTTATCTCTGGTAAAGCCACAGCCTCAGAGACATCTTTCCTTTCACAAAGAAATAGGCTGCTAACACAGAGAAGAGACTGAGCAGAGGGTAGGAAACTGGGGCATACAAATAGACAAACACCTAGTGTGTGCTGGGTATGTGGGCAACATCTCTGCCCTGCTTAAATGAGAAACTGTTGAAAGGCTGCAGCCATCAGAGGAGTGTTTTCCACGCACTCCGGAACAGCAACGCAAATTTGAGTAGTGAGATGACAAGAAACCTGCTAAAAGAAATAAAGAAAGGATTTCCTGCCTCGCAGACACTAAACCCCCATTTTGGGAAGCGAGTGGCTGTGAAAGGCATGAGGCCATTCAAAGAACTGAGGCTGTGTGCTACTGGGTCCTCCAAGGGTTTGTCTGGTTGAGGAGAAACAGCTCGTGCTTGCGTTAACCTGCTCCCAGAAGGTCTATTTCTTCCAGTCCTCTGAAAGAGAGACCGGGCCAGAGATGAATATGAGTTTTCTCTGCCAGTAATTTCCAGCACAGACTGCACGCAAAATCTTCATTTAAAATGTGTAAATGACAGCGAAAGAGCCACAAGGGAGCCAGATTTTAAGAGACCAATTTGCTGCCTGGGTTTTAATGACTGTGCACCATGGTGAGCCCCGTGCTGCTTTGCTGCTGAGTGTGCTCAAGGAGGGGATCAAAGAACGGACAGACAGACAGGCAGGGGCTCAGCAAAGCCTGTATGTCACCGGGGAGGATAAAATACTGTATCTTATTCTCAGAAAAATGGGGAGAGGTGCACCTCCCTTGCTCCTAAAGAACAAAAAGAGACTTTGTTTCCCAGATGCGTGGCTCGGAGCTGCCCTGTGGCACGTTTTGGGGAGACTGCTCCCTGCCAAAGGCGGTTGTCTCTCTGGTGCCCCGTGCCCGGCACGACACGGAGGAGATGACGGGAAGCTCTGCTTCACTAGAGGGCCTCAGCAGATTAGTTCCTCTGAACGCCCTTGGCGCGTTGTACCCCCAAATCAAGCCCCAAAAGTTCTCCCCGTCCACTGCGGCTTGCCCGCTCGGGGTGTTTCTCCCTGCAGCCCTTTGCTTGTTTCTTGCAGAGCCCTCAGCTGCCAGCTCTTGTTTCCAGATGTTTCCCTCTGCTTCTCACCCTGCCTGGCTGCTCTCCTCAAAATATCAGGGTCAAAATACCCCACCGCTGGTGCCTCCGGGATGCCCCAGGATCTGCGTGGGGGACGCGACAACTCGCTTGTACCGTCCCATGAAGTGCTCTCGGCTGCGGGGAGCAAAGGAAGACGCAGGCTGGTGTGAGCCCAGCCTCTGCTTTACAATCTCTTTCCTGCCACTATAAATAACCTCGGCGAGAGTCACTTCAAAGGAAGGGCTGGCGGCGGAGAGGTGGTTTGGGGACCGAGCGGGACAGGGGCGTCCCACTGCCCGATCCCACCCCGGCGCTTTGCATAAATAAATAAATCATGCGGCAAGGGAGAGGTGGAGAGAGAGGGCGAGCAGAGGAGGTTACTTTGGGAAGTCGCGCAGCTCGCTCATCCCAGCCCCGTAGTTCGGAGAGAGTGTGTCATGTTACAGGGGAACCACGATCAGCCAGAGCACAACGTCGCCGGAGCAGCTGAGAATTACCTCTCTCTAATGGGGACTTTCATGTGCGAGCTTCTGGCCAGTCTGGGAAGGAACTGAAACTGGCAGCTTAGAAGGAATCAAAATCCTACCAGCGAACCAAAAGACTGAAACACAGGAGGAAAACCCAAAAATCTTCATCAGATTTTCCCCCCCTCTTGCACTCTTTGCTGCAGTTGGATCCCTTTTTTCTGCGCCCCTTTTATGTGTGTGTGATTTGTTTTTATTTTTTATAGACAACCTCCTTACATCCACTTTTGTAATTTTTGCTGTCATTTGTCATTTGCTGGCACTGGGATCCCCTTGGATGCTCTTTTTCTATGCCTTCTGGATTGTGCTTCTTGGAGTAGGAGCGAGGCTTTCTTTATTCTATTTATTTATTTATTGTTTCTCAGGACAGGGAGGGAATGTTGGAGGAGAAGAGCTGGAAAGGCGTCGATGAAGCAGCTTTTGACAGGGGGTGTGTGACTCCCCCCAGGAGCGGCGATGGGGAGAGATGCTGCCGCCTCCCTCTCCTGCTGGGCTCGGGGCTGCCCGGCGTCTCCCTGCTTTCACTGGTGCTGAGCCTCCTGCTGTACTTTCGGACCTCCGATCTGCAGTCCCGGGTGTCCCATTTGGAAGCGGACAGACCCACACAGCTCCCTGCCTGGCTCTCAGCAGACCAAATGGAGACAGCTATTTTGGGAAGAGTTGACCAACTGCTTGATGAGGTCGGTGCCTTTGCATTTTGTATACCTAGTTTGCAGTCCTATAGATTTTAGGTATGTGCATGCTTGCATAGTTGTGTTATCCATTTCCCCCCCCTCCTCAAAAACATATCTCTGCACAAGTGATGCTGCTACTAGGTTGAATTCCCTTGTTTCCTCAGGTCCCTCCCACCTCAAACTCACCTGGTGTTAGCTTCTCTCTTCCCCAGCCTGCACTGTGGCTGAGCCCTGCACTTTGCAAAGAGGAAAACCTCATCCCTGGTCCTTTCAGGGAAGGATCTCCAGCCCTCTCTATTCAGTAGCCTTGCCTGCTGAAATAGAATTAGAGCTAGTGGTTAAACCTCGGGATTGGGTATGTATTTGAGCCCTGGAAGAGGGACAGGCAAGGGAGATTGCAGCCAGTGTGGCTGTGGGAGGAAGTAATTGCAAGCACACCAATATTGTGATAGCCTGACTTGACTGCTGTGCCAGCCCTGACCCCTTCCACAGCTCCTGGTTCAGGCAAATGAGATAAACTGGCATTGCCGGGATGGCTTCTGGTACTGCCAGAGCATCAGTGCAGAGCATATGGTTGTGTTATGTTTGCTTGAGCCTCATCCAAGCTCCGCAGGACCCTTGGACTCTCCTCTGAGGATGGGGGAATGCTGCTGCTGGCTTCCGCAGGTCAGTACAGAGGGCTCAAAAGTGCAGATTTTTGTTGCTGACACTCTTTACTTTGTTGCGTTGATGCTGCCGGGGGCTGTCTGGGCTCCTCTACCCTGGGGGAGATGAGTATCCTACAGTATTCCTTGCCTTGTTGGGCTTTGAAGCAGCGCTGACATGTCAGGAAGCAGATGGTGGTTCATGTCTCTGAACTCTTCAGACAGGTCCACACTGACCTGTTCCCACAGCTCGGGGGGAGGCTTGGGGCTGAAATTTGGAGCTGAAGCTGTTTCCACCCACCTCTCTTTTTCTCTGTTTACTCCAGCTTTGGCCTGAGTCATGCTGGAGAGATCCCTGGGGCTAGCCCAAAAACTGTTTGTGTCTGAAAAAAATCCCTTCGTGTGCTGCGATTGCTGAATGAGGTGAGGAATGGGATGATCAGAGTGGTGACTATTGAAACTTGCCTTGGGCAGTGCTGCCTGGCACCTGGGGTGACCTGGGGCCCCCTCCTGCTTTCCAGGAGCAGCGAAGGGCTGTGGTGAGGAGTTTAAACCTACAGCTGACAGGCTCGGCTCCTGTTTATGGGTCTTGTGAGAGCAGCCCGTGGATCGGCTGGGATATGCAGCTAAAAGCTGTGAACATCGAGTTAGCAAACACTGTGGGAACTGAAAAATACAGTTTTGAGTTGCCTCTTTGGATGAGGAATAAGGGGAAGATAGGGTCAGTACCCTACTTAAAAAGGGTTTTTGAGGAGGTAGAAGCATTGCAAGTGGCTGGATCTGTGCCTTGTGGTTGCACTCTTGAGCAGACTCTACTTCCCCACCACCCAGCAAGGCATAACATGCAGCGATCCTCCTGCTGCTGGCATGAATCTGCTGGGAAGTTGCAGTTTATCTCTACCAAGTGATTTGAGAAGTGCTGCAGGATGCCTCTCGGGAGCGGTGCCCGGGGCCGGATGGCCCCCTGTGTCCTGCAGGCTCTGCTGGCTGCGGCACCTTTCCGCCTTTTTATAGCTCGGCTTAGCGAGGAAATGGGGTTCTCATGATGCCCCTGTGCCAGGCAGCACCCCTGTTTTCTGAGCAGCCCCTGGAGTGGCCCCAGTCCCCCTTGCAGCCAGCATGGGGAGCAGTGTGGGACAGGAACAACTGCTTGAGGGGCCAGTACTTGCTCCCGGGTGCCACCAGGGTTACCAGCTCCATGCTGGGCCACAGCTTCAAAAAGAGCTTGGAGAAAAGTGCTGGGAGCCTGTGGAAGAGCAGGAATGCCTGGCCTAGGTCTCTTGGTCCTTTTTACCTGGAAAGGACTCCTGCCCGTGGAGAGAGGAGGGCTGTGCCCTCTGGGGAAGAGGAGACCCTCCCCAGCTCCACTGCACATTTCCCCTAAGCTCCTAAACCTCAGACCTCCACACCCAGCCAGAGGCACTGTCGTGGGCCAAGTGGCTCGAGGTCCAGGGCTGGGGTCTGCTGGTGGACAGATGGTGAGGTGGCATATGGGGCTTTTGCTTAGGAAAGAAAAACAAATCCCCCTGGCTCTCCTTTTCATTATGTCTGAAGAGGGGCTAAGTGGGATAGGTTGATTGGACTGGCGAGGGGCAAGGATGGAGAAAAACAGGGGAAATAAAGGGAAGCAGGAAAAGGATGGGAGAAAAAAAAGTAAGGAAAGCAAAAGACCGTGCGGAGCGTGACTGGAGGAGAGGGTCTGCGAATGGGCTTGCTGTGATGGACGTGAAAGTGAGATATTCATTCCCCCCTGCTCCGACCCTCACTGCCTCTCATTGCCACATCCTCACAGAGTTTCCTGGTGTTTCGATCTTAATGGGTTTCACAGCTGCCAGCTCAGTGTTATCCATCACAAAATAAAATAGCAAAGCTTTAAAGGAACCCCAGCTTTTGGAAAAAGCGGGTCTGAGGCAGACAGGGAGGTGGGAGGTCAGGGGAGGCACGGCACAGGAGCACATTTCTAGCTCTGATGGCTGTGCACATCAGCTGGAGGGAAATGAAGAAGCCAAGTCTGTGAGGGCTGACAGAGAAGCACTAACGTTATGCTCAAAACCTGTACTGCTCTGTGCTGGTGTGCATAATGCCCTCCAGTCAGTGCCGTGACTGTGCCCAGGTGTGCCTCGGATGTTCCCGAGGGTCTGTAAGGGACACCACGCAGATTGCACCAAAAAGTGCAAAACGCCAAAGTTCTGTTGGGTGCCTTTCTTCTAGAAATGCAAAAATAACGCGGACTCGTAGGGAGAGGAGCTGGGTTGGTTTCGTAAAATGTTAATTTTATGGCAGCTGATGAGGAGGTTTTCTTGATCCTAGAGCCCGGTTTTTGAGCACACGTGGCTGGCTGTGGCAGTGTTTCCATCTCAGTTTGGGAGGAGCAAGGAGAGGGTGGCAGATGCTTTCCCAGAGGCAGCTTGACCAGGGCTTCACTCTTTACTCTCTAAACCTCTGCTTGGTGTACGTGAATACCAGAGGGGAATTTTCTACCAGACACAAATTGACTGGGTTTTCCTATAAAAACATCTGTGCAGAATGGGCCAGAAACAGGTAGTTCAGGGGGAATTTTAACTTCATGTAGGAATTCCTCTGCGTTTATGAGACATCATAAAATCATACAAAGAGCACAAATGAACTCATATTTGCAGGAGAGGTAAAGCTTTCCAAAGAAGGAAGCAAGGTCCTTTCCCATGCTGGGTAACATTTGGTACTATTTAATTTGCCAAAAGCTCATCAGGATGGAGAACAGGATGGATTCATTGCTGCTGCTAGAAAAGAAAATCCCAGAATTTGTGAGCTTGTAGAGATAGAAGTGTGTCTGTGTACCAACAGCAGATATCCTTTACAGCCTGCGGGAAGATCAGCTGCCCCTCTGCACCACGAGGAGTGTGCTCGGCCTCTCAGGGATTTGTGTTAAAGGTATTTGCTGTGTCTTTAGTGATGCTGGAGGGATTCAGAGACTGTGACTGTGAATGGCAGGGAGGGAGCATCAATCCTCACTGCTTTCCCAATAGTCTCTTTTCGCTGTGACTCTTTCCTTACTTGTGCAAGCAAAGGAGGAATACCTGGAAACTTCCTTGCCCTCTCAAAGTCTTTTTTCTTCTTTTATTCAGTGTCTCAGTTCTGCTTCCCAGGGTCTGCAAGCTTCCTCTCAATCCTTGCCTCCATCTTTAGCTTAGTGTTTTCCACACCAAAATACCACATCTACTTTTTTTTTCTTCTAGCTTCTCTGGTAGCTAAGTCCCATTGCCTTTCAGCTGCTTGCAATCCCGGCACCTAGATGGTGTTATTTCCAAGCTTTTTGCTGCATCTGGAAGGATTCTCTGCTTACTTTTGCTCTGTGCCACATGGTCCTGTGATTCCAGAAGCTGGGCCTTTAAGAAAAAACAGTGAAATTGGAGATAAAACAATAAGAGTTAACAAAACCACCCACCCTTGAAATCCTCCTGATGGTTGTAATAGATTATCTATTTAAGATGTGTTTCTTTTAACTGTTGGAGATAGTGGTGGGAAATGATTTCACCTCCCCGGGTGACTGCAAACAACTAGGAATGCTAAAGAGCTATTAATCTGCCCCCTTTGAAGAAGTGCCTTCCCTCTCCCCTAATCTCTTAAGTGCCCATCCAAAATAGACGGGCACTTGCAAGGTTTAGGAGACCACAGCCATGGTCCTTTAATGTCAGAAGAGGTCTCGCTTTCTCTGCTCTGTCCACCCATGTCAGCCCTGTCCTGTCACGCTTGCAGTGAGTTAACCCACGGGAAAACCCCATGCTGGCTTTTCTTCCATTCCCAGCACATGTTTCAGCCCGACCCTCCTGGCCTTGCCCTCTTGCAGGCAGAGGGTTTTTCCCTTTCCTCCACGCTCAGTGATGTGCAATGGCTCCCCAGACACACAGAGGTGCAAAGTCAGAGCTGGTCAGCTCTGGCTCCAGCGCTGGCAATGACCTTTTCATCCATATTGCATGTATAGAGGGAAGGTGCAGCTGTTATGTCACTGAAAAACACGACAGGATGAGGGAACCCTCTCTAAAGGAAGTGTTTTCAGTGTTTCTGCCAAGGCAAGAGGGAGCCAGTTGCTGCTCTTGATGTTACACGCTCCAGGTATCCCCGAGGTGAAAAAGCAAACCCCAGACCTCAGGAAGGAGATCACAAACCCCAGATTCCCAGAGTCTGCCTTTTAGTTTCACTTACAGAAGTTAACCTTGGCCTAAAATTGAATGGTTTTAAGTTGTCTGGGAATGAAAATTTTACCTTGAAAACGCCATTTTTAGAGGGAAGCCTGTTTGTTTTGTTCTCCTGAGCAAAGCCAGGGTCTTGTGTTGGATCAGGCAATATTTTGCATGATGGTAATGAGGGAAGCAGAAAAGGCTCTAGAAAACTTTGTTTCACCATCTCAACCCAAAGTTGAAGTGCTGTCTTTAGAAGCCAAGGGTTTTTTTTGTGTCAGTCAGTGTTTGTTTAATAGACTGTGCTGGAAACGGAACTCCAGGCGCTCCTAAATTCCTTGTAGGGTTTGTCTCCCACTGGAGGGGAGCAATCCCACGGCACCACTGCCCTTTGCACTCCCCAGGGATGTGCAGAGCTCTTGGGCTTGAGGGAGGCACAAGGGATGGGGGAAATGCAAAATGCCGGTGAGTGCTGGATAGCTGATGGGTCATGGTGCACAGGGCTGTGCTCCCAGCCCTGCCCAGCAGCACCCACACCTCCCTCCTGATGGGCCCCCCATCCTTGAGAAGGCTATTTCAGTAGTCCAGGTCTTTCCACTACTCTGACCCTGCAGATAAAGTCTCGGGGAAATGTTATCGCTCCTGTTCCGTTCCTGGTTATGCTTGAGTCCTGCTGGGTCATCACTTCCCTGATAAGTCCAGTTGCTGCTCCTCTCCTTGTATGCTGGCACAGCAACCCAGCCAAGGCCTTCTGCAGCACACCCAAAGTCAGCTGCTCCCCCTCAGCCCTTCAGTGACTCTGCACTCGATGGGGCAGGGATTTGTTCCATGTTTCCTTGCAGATATCTGTCCTTCCAAGGGCCCTGCTGCAGCCCAGGTGTTTGGACCCTTGCTGGTTAGGAAATTACTTTCTGCTCCTGCCTTTGTGAGCCATCACCCCACTCTTTGCTGAGCCTGATTCCCAAACATGGGAAACCCACCCAAATGTGGCTATCTCTCATTGAGACATTTTGGTTGGCATGTGTAGGTGGAAATGGGAATGTGTATGCCTCCATACCAGTGTGAGTATCCAAATAAAGGCTCCTCTGTCCTGTCTGTGCCCATGTTTGACCATTAGCACAAAGTGATTCAGTGCTGCAGAGCATAACTGTGCCAGCAGGGGGGTAGCAGCTAGATGGGAACGTGCCCAAATGCAAAGATTCACGAATCAGTACTTTTAAACTGAGATGGTAAACACAGATAAAATCCTTTATAGGAACTGGCAATTCTTGCCTGAAACCGTCTCCTCATCCTGATATCAAATCAACTCGCTATCAAAACATTTCAGTCTACCATAAAATACAGCTCTGAAAATATTCAGTTTCTGAAAATACTCAATTTCTAGTCAGTCACAACAACCCTTAGTGCTTTTGACTTGCAATAATGAAGCCAGTCATTTCAATGTAGAAAAAATGGAAGCGTTCCAGCCAGTTCTGCCTTCCCTCATCCAGGCAGAACCAACTTGCTTTATTTTGTTGCTCTCTAAAAGGGATTTCCCCCAAACTGTTGCCTTCTTGCAGGCAGGTGCTCGGTTACTTGTGAAAGGACAGTAATTTCTCTATGATCCTGGGCATGGGCTTCTTTTGTTCCCAATGTAAGGCTATTTCTCTTGGAATGCTGGCCCAGTTGTGAAGTCAAACAATAGGAAGGTGTAACCAGGATGGGAAGCTGGAATTGAGGGTTAGAAGGGAAGAGAGAGTGACTCCTTATCATGGGCACCCCAGCAGCTCAGCCTTCTCAGATCATCTCAAATCATTAACCAAGTGTGGTTCGCAGGCATTAATAAATAACTTATTTGGATTGATTTGCATTTTCTTCAATAAATTATGGCTTTTCTAATAAGTCTGTGAGGGGTGGTGGGGATGCTGCCCCTAATGCACATTTGGCTCAGGACATGGGTTAGGTTTAATGACATTTCCGATGAGGGAAGATTCAGTGACCTCAGGTGGACTCTGTTGGCCCTTTAAGAGATACACAGATGGGCCCAGAGAGCCGGAGACTGACATACTGGCACCATTAGAAGGCCAAAGCCATGGGAAATGAACATTTTGACACAATTCCACATTGTGGAAGCTCCTGTTAGGTTTTGTTGTCTTCTGCACTTGGAGAAAAGTTAAGTTTCATGCTGTTGCTATTCTTAGTTCACCTTCAGCCATGATTTTTGGTGGAACCCTTCTGTCCATCCATGTATGTCTACAAGCCTAAGGAGTCTGCTGCAGGGGTGAAGTGTACCTGCTTCAGATCTTCATTTTTTGTCTGCTGAGTGAGTCTTCTGAGAAATGTGGCTTTTTCACAAGGACACAGTCACCAATTTATTTGCCACTGCTGGCTCTTGGTTTTGTAATGCCTGTAGGGACCACATTTGGAGGCCATTACGAAACTCCCTAGCCTGCTTTCAATCAAACCCCACATTTCTAGTTAAACACTATGAACTTTAATGCCTTTCTTCATTCCCAAACTGTTCTGCCCTGTCTTTCCCATCTCTTGGGAAGCATCCCTCTCAGTCCCACTTTTCCAAGCATTTGAGGCTGTGGTTTTGATGGTATAAATTAAACCTTTTTCTGTTTTCCCTCTTCTGACAGAAACTGAAGTTCCACTTGCCGAGGCATCGAGAAGTTCGAGACACACACCAGCGATGCAACTGCCCGGCAGGTAGGGATGTGGGACAGCTGGCACTTGGGGAGGAGCTTTTTTGTCTACATCTCATTGAAGGCTTTTTTAATGTTGGTTCATGTATGAATGCAAAGCTATGCATGTTTGCATAGTATCATCTTTGAGGTATAGGGAATCCGTGTGGAGATGTGCACAACAAATTCAGCATGTACGTAAATACCAACATGTGACAGGAACAACAGGACGAGTGACAGACACCCAGGTAGATGCCTAGATAGGCAATAGAGAAAGATGCATCTAGAGGGCAAATATTCCCAGTGATGTTATACATCAGCATTGAAGTAGGCAGAGTGGCTCTTGGGAGGTGTATCTTTCTTAGCTGAATTCAGAAGGTTTGAGACACGTGGGCTAGACCCAAAACTGAAGCTGAGCAGCTGAATTTTGGTGAGCCAAACTGCCTCTGGGGTGAGAAGATCTGAATTCCTTGGTGCTCTACTGCTATCTGAGGCATCTTGCAGAATAACAGCCTTCTGCCAGAAGCAGCCATTTATGAGGGGGCTCAATGAAGTGGTCACTCGAGGTCCCACTTGTATAACATACAGAAATATTATGGGATTGCTTAATTGCATTATGCTTTTAATCATGCTAATATCAAAAGGCTCTTTGAGACACATTTTCTGAAGTGGTTTCAATACAATAAGTGACAAATTGCTATGGAAAAAAACATTTGTGAATGGCATTTCATTCCATGACTATGAATCATTCAGCCTTCCTTATTGTCTTTTGATGCATTTGACTGTGTACTAAAAAACAGAGAAGTACCAGCTACCACTCACATCTGAAGCTGAAGTTTGGGGAGAGTTTGAATTTGTGTATCCAAACTGGGTATCTGAAGCTCATTTTGCAAAGAAAGAGGCAGGGCAAGTTGTGTCTGGATGAGCACATGAAAGCAGCATTTCCATTTTCTGCACTTTCTCTTTGGTTCTCTGGTGCCCAGTGTGAGGTGTTTGACACTGCCTTGTGGTACACACATCGAAGTGTATTTAAATGTGGTCAGCAGTGGGATAATGGTGGATGAAATTACAGAGGGAGTTGTCTTTGCTGCAGGTAATGTCTCAAAGTCATCGTATTTAGATCTGTGTGCAGATATAAGAGGTACAGTCTCTTGCCACACTAAAATGGCTTTGCAAGGTGGCAGCTTATAAAAGCAAGAGGTAAAGATGTGCAGGTTTATGATGGAAAAGAACTATCCAGGATCCCGATTTGTAGAGTATTGGAAAAAGCCTGATTTGACTAGTCTGGGTCAGGACTGTTGGTCTTTCCTGTTAGTCCAATAAAGAAACAACAGGAGCTATTTTGGTTTAAATTTAAAAGACAGTACAGATGAAATGTCTTCCTAGTATCTGTTCTGCAAAGAAAAACTGAGCTCTACTCTTTTTAAATATGAAGCTTTTTCCTCCAATGGGACACAAATCATAGCTCTACTCCATTTTCAAGTTCTTGCCTAGACTCGACATATAAATGCCATAAAACCACAGGAATGAATATCCTCCTGGTGTTTCTGAGCCAGCTTGAATGCAGAGCAGAGAAAAAAAGAGATTCACTGATTTTTGAGGCCATCTGAATATGACCCCTGTGCACCATGTGTATGATAGATGAATCACCCAAGTATTTCAGTATCATGATGATAATGCTTGGTTAGAGACACCCACATCCCTTGGGAAGCTTGGCAGCAGTTGGTGATGGATTTCTCATAACACTTGGGTACCCACTCATTCAGTTGAGCTCATAGGATTGCTTAATGACAGCTTTGATTCAGGAAGACAGTAGCAATGCCTCGTAAAGGCTCAGGCTTCCTTTTTACCTGTCAAACTTGCTTGTCTTCATCACATATTTTACATTTTCCCCCACCCTGTCAGCTAATCTGTCGAGGGAAATGAAACCATGGTCTAAAGCTGATGTTGTGGCAGGTGAAGTCTTGATTGACTTTGAGCAGTGCAGAGATGAAGGCACCTTCAGCCAGCTGCTGTCCTGTCTCAGAGCTTTTGCTCCAGGGTATCTCCCTCCGGTCCCCAGGCTGATGCAACACAGGTCACCTGAACGCTCTGTTGTGCTGTTTCAATGTGGTCTCTTTTCCAGCCTGAGACCTTGGAAGTCCTTTTCCCCAAAGCGTTTTTCCCCTTGGGTTTAGAATGCCCCGAGGACCGGACAACGTGACTTTTGCGGGAGACCAAGGTATTCAGAAGCGTCAAGATGTTGCAAGACTTGGCGCATGCTCGTTGCTTCTCACTGGGCCACTTCACTGCCTATAAACACATCGTGCTCCTCAGCAAAAATAAATGTTTATCAGAAGTGACATTTGAGTTCACCCTGAACTGAGAGCCAGGTCCCTGCATGGCAGAGAAGGGGAAAAGGAAGACAAGTTCATGTGCTGACCTGTTTGGTGCGGATGTGGAGGTCCAGGGCAGTGTCACCCATTGCCATAGAGGAGCTTCAGAACACATGGGGTTGTGAATGTTAATGGTTTGGAAAAGCTGAGAATATGAGAGCAAGAAGGTTGTAAAAGTGTGACTGTGCTGTGGATATCTGAGTGCGTGTGATAAGGACCGTAGGAATAACATAGTCAGGAAAACAGCACAGCTGTATTTATAGCAGACGATAAGGAAATATAAGTTTCCTTTGACTGGGAAGCTGCTACTTCAGACCACTTGGGCTGGGAGTGGCTGTGACTACCTGTGATGTGCCACTGTGGGCTTTTCCAGTGGTGTCTCCGTGGGGAGGACACAGCCTTCAAGTTTAGCACAACCTTTCTGGGTAATTAATGACTCAGTTCTGTTTGTCTGATCGATAACCCGTGTGATTCCTTTTGTCCCCACTGTCTGCCAGAATGATGTAGGGACAGCTTTGCACAGGTTGGGAAGGAGACCCTTAGGCTCAATGATAGCAATGAATGTACCCAGCTATTCACCACCCTCAGACCCTGTGCTGTGCTGGTGCCAGGTGTGGGTAGGGAGCTCAGTACAGGTTTTGGTCTGAGGTTTTTGCATCCCAGGATGAGACTGGAGAGATTTCTGGGGCTGAGTAGATGCTTTTCCATATGGTGTGTGGATGTGGTTGAGAGCTACCTGAGGCTGGAGGATCCTTTTACAGCCAACTGACTGCCCTTGATTTCTTCCATGTAGTAACAAAATGCTGTGAGGGAAAGCATTTTGTTTCAAGTTGACAGAGGAAAATATCTAAGCTTTCCTTAGATCAGGTCTAATCTAAGATTTCCTTAGATTTTTCCTTAAATCAGGTTTAATCCTGGTCCAGTCGCAGATCCAGACTGTGTCTGCCTGGACAGCCTCAAAAAGCCAGGGATTACACCAAAATCCCTTCCCACAGCCTTCCTGGCGGAGGTGGGTGCTTGTGTATTTTGTATACTGTGACTCTTTATTAGTCCTTTTCCATCTTCCTCTCCTCAGCTCTGGTCCCTACATGGCTGTTTTTCACTTTGCTGGCTCTCTGCTCTGGTCTTCAATAGCCCTTAAAAAAACCACCCTAAAAAAGCTGGCTGCTTTCTGTCTGCCCCCACAATGCTTGTTTTGGTCCAGCTTCTCCTTGAGCAGGTTGGGAGCCTGTGGTGCTGGAGGCGGTCAGCCGTGCAAGCAGGGAAGCAGCTCGGAGGGATGCCCAATGAGTTTTCCATCCCTCCCTGCGGCAGCGCTTGTGGGCAGAGGAGGGACCTGGGCTGCAGGAGGAGGCAGCTACCGGGAACTGCGACGGGCACTCAGAGGGAGGTTGCACAACCCCGCCACAAACCAGCGTACCTTTTGCTATTACAGGAGCTTGGTGGATGGCGTGGGGCAGCTGCAAGGATTTTGCCATTGGCTGGGAACTGGAGTATTCTCGGGAATGTCTGTGAGGCTTTGCAAAGGAATGTCCCCTGGACATTTCTTCGCATACAAAATTTCACCCACGTTCCCTGTTTGCCCCAGCGTGGGGTGCAGGGAGAACTGCTTGGCCGCTCTTCAGCTGTGATTGAGCTTACAGGAATTCCAGCAGGAGATGCTGCAGCTCAAAAATGTTGCTGCTGTTCCCCCTCGTGCAGGGAGGCCCACAGGAGCCAAAGTGTGGCAGTGGCCCCAGTTGCACCCAGGGGACGAGTGCCACATTCTGGGCATTCCGGTCTCCTCCTTGGGTACACCCCTCCTGTGCTGTCGAGACCCCTCAGCACTCAGGCAGCTGCTGGAGGAGGTCAGCAAGAAACAGTGTGGGGCTGCAGCGGGGCTCTGGCTCCCACCCAGGATGTGTCACCCAGAGCCAGCAGGGCCAGCGGATGGGAGGTGGCAGGATTTCCCATGTCCCGACCCCTGCCTGACCCATAGGCAGCTGCAGAGGGAGGAAAAAATGCTGGGAAAGGATGAGGGAGGTGATGGGGATGGCTGGAGCAGAGGGAGAGACCCCTGGGCATCATGGGCTAAGCCTCAGCCCTGCAGTGCACAGGCAGAGTATTGCATCTAAGTGGATGCATCCATTTCTCCACTGGGATTTGTATCTTCTCCCTAGATGTCTTTGTGGAGATGAGCCAAAAAAGGGGACTGTACCTGAGTCCTACCTGATCCCCATATCCTAGCTGCTGTGCTCCTCTCTTGTCAGATGGTTTTCATGGCTTTTATATTTTCTTGCTGTCATGTTTCACAGGATCCTTTTTCAGCTTGCTGGGGCTGCTTAGACAGATCTTAGAATCATAAACTGGTTTAGGTTGTAAGGGACCTTAAAAGATCATCTAGTTCCAACCCTTTGCCATTGGCAGGGACACCTTCCACTAGGTTGGGTTGCTCCTAGTGCTGTCCAACCTGGCCTTGGACACTTCAGGGATGGGGCAGCCACAACTTCTCTGGGCACCTGTGCCACTGTTTTAATGCTGCTCAGGGACTCCCATGAGGTTGAAAGCCTGAAGACTCTGGTGAGTGGAGAAGGTGTTTGGGATCCCTGGGGTGGGGTGAGGTGTGGAAGGGTCACTCCACCTATTTAAACATCAGCAGCCATGAGCTGTGTCAGAGGCTCTGGCTGAGAGCCATGAGGAATGTGAGGTGGGAGGGTGCAATGAAACACCCATCTCCATGTCTGTCCTGTCAGAAGTAGCAGTGAACTAGTTGAAATGCTATGAGTTTGTGTTTGACCCCTTTTCAGGATGGTAAGTCAGCTTAGTGCTCTCTATGCCGACTCCGCAAAAGGTGTTTTCAGCTTTAAAGGCATCTAAACGCAGCTTCTTGACAAGTGTTAACAAAAAAAATTGGAAAAGAGGACTTTTATCTCAAGCAGCCACTCCTTGCCAAAAGCCCTGAGCTTTATGAATTGCCTGTTTTCCCTTAAATACACTGGAAAGCCCTTGTGGCCGGGCTGGGATCTGGGATCAGGAGGGAGCAGTGCCAGGGCTGCCGCGGCACCGCCGCAGCCACAGCATCACATTGCTGTGTCAGAAAATGGGATTCTCTGGCACGCCATCCCCCCAGCACATCTGGAAGAAAAATTGCAGCATAATCATTGCTTAAATAGTCCTCCTCCTTTTCTCTCCCCTTTGTAAGACATCTCCCTGGGAATTCTATTATTCCTTGAAATTTAAATGTATTCCCCCATCCACATTTTTGGGCCCTCCAGAGTATACACACACTTCAGCCTGGAAGGTTGCTCATGCGCCCTGGCCTGCTGGCTGTATTTTGGGTTGGGGTTTGTTTGGTTTACACATACTGTTGTTTCATTTGTTTTGAAGATGCAAACCACACAATGAATTCCACGGATTCTGTGAGCAGTTATGAATAGATGAGGATGAACAATTCAGGAAAAAAACCAAATCGTTTGGTCACTTAAGTCTCTTTCTCTGAACATGTAGGCTGCTGTGCTCTCACACAACTGCCTGGAGTGGCTCGAGGAGTCCCCCCCACCTTGGCTTTTGTCACCTGGAGGTTGCCACATCCATGGCTGAGGGACAGTAACAGGAAGCAAGGATGTTCCTCATGCCTCTAAGTGCCATCTCATCCGGCTTAGTCTGCATATGGGATTTAAACTGACTTTATTAAGGAGTTTTTAATTGATTTTAATGAGCCTGCTGTTTTTGTCCCAGTGCAGACTAGGAGGGATTGTGTATGCCATTAATACAGCTGTGAGCATGGCCTGGGCTGTAAAATGTCTGGAGGACTTAGGACATCACTGTGGTGCTGCCATGCCAATGGAGTTTGGATGGCAAAAACCTCTGCCTTTCCCTCTTCATCCAAAGTAAGGTTAGCAACTGCCAGTGCATTGAAGGGGGAGGGCACTGAGGCACAGTGATGGGCACAACTACTCTGCAAGAGGGTGGCCTGTTTGTTTACACCCATCTTCTTGTTTGTATAATTTCCTCTTGCTGTTCTCAGTCTGTGTTCTGCATTCCCCAGGGCTCCTCTCTTTGTTCTTCTATGTGCCTTCTTATTTTAAACTTTTATTTTAGGCTTTTTTATTTTAAACTGGCTGGAAGGTGGGAGGAGTTTCCTTCAAACCCCACAGAATTACTGTGGGGCTTTTTCTTTGGTGTCTGAGCTCTACCCAAAGGTGCAATAGGTGAACACTTTTGCTCAGGTGTGCATAAGTCCTGATGGCACAAGCATTAACTTTAAAAGTGCTTGTATATTATAGCCCAGATGTTATGTGGATAAACCTTAGTTGTTCAGTACTGCCATTCGCCATGCAAACCCAAGGATAAACTAATGTCTTCCCCAGGCAGAGAATGGTGCAGAGAAAGATATTGAGGATTAAATGTACAGGAAAGCGATTTCAGATCAGGCACCTGCCACAGTGGGCTCCAGCCCGAAGCACAGATCAAGGCAGGAGAAAAGCATTGTGACTGTGCTGATTTTTATCAGGTAATGGTTCCTCTGTGACCTTTATTGGCCCTGTCCAGCCACACCTGAATACCAGATCCAGTGGCACGTGGCGTCCCACACCCAAGCCAGGTAACCTCTGGGGCAGCTGGGAGGCATGTCGAGGGCTGCAGCAGGGAGCTTCTGCATATTTGATGGGTTTGTGTACAGATGTTTGGTAGGAGTGTTTACACCATTGCGTGCCTGTGCTTACAATGTATATGGTACATATGGGCATAAATCAGCGCCTTGACAAAGCAAGGCAAAAACATCCCAGCTGGCTGAGGAAACCCGAGGAGCACATGGTGCTGCTACTGTACGGCGATGGCTTTGATTGAGCACGAGCGTGCTACTGGGGTGGAGGGTTTTTCCCAGGCCTGTGCTGTGTGCACATGGCCGGGCTGGTTTGCGTCAGCTGCTGACGCACGTCCGGGCCCCGCGACGTGGGTCTCGCGTGTGCTGCCCATGCTGGCAGCTCTGCGGTGGCCATACTGGCCGCCAGGCTCGGCGCTGGGGCGCGGTGCCCGGTGGCGGCCAAGCCCCTTGCGCAAAGCGTGGGCGCCCGCCAGCCGGCGAAGAGCACCGCAAGTACCCGGCATGGGCCGAGGGAGATGCTGCAGGTGCCAAATGGATCACTCCAAAGCTGTTTGCGAGGGGACTTCACTCCAGTGCTGATGTGAGATGCTGCCATGCACTTCAGGGCAATGGGGAGGTAAAAAGTGGGCTGCTGGCCTGGCCAGGGCCAGGATGGCTCTCTTTGGTGGCCCTGTGGTGGGGCAGAGAAGAGCTTTGCAGAAGCGCATAAGGAGTCCTCCTCTCGAGAGTGTCTGGTTTCAGTGTGGTGATACTCTATTCCCTCTTGGCTTTTCCGGGCATCCGCCCACAGCTTTTCTCTGTGGGGACCAAGGACCAGGCTGATCCGCTGGTGCCCAAGGGTGTCCCAGGATGCAGATCAACAGGAAGAGTGGAGGAGCAGCTTTCCTTCCCCCCAGATCGCCTTTCATCCCTCGTGCCAGGCTGAGGCCACAGGTACGCTGATGATACAGGGAGAGAGGCAGCCTTAAAAAGGCAGAGGTTGCATCATGCGGGGCTGGGCGGGCTTTGAGAGGCAGAAATCTCATCTGTTAAACACATACCTCCCCCCCTCTGCCAGGGAACATTCAATCCTCTCTTTGATGGACGTCCAAGAAAATACTTCTTCCACATCCTAAACTTGTTAGCACCAGTTAATCATCTTAACCTTCTTCCCCTCCGAACGCACACTCCAATGAGTTTCCCATCGCTGGCAGCTGTTAAAGACGTAGCGGTGCTTTTTGCGCCGGCCTTTGCAGGAGAGTGTACACACATTAATTATTAAACATCCCGGCTGCCCCCTAGGTGGGAGAGCAGAAACCCACCTCTTGTGCTGAAGCTGCTACAAAGTGACTGTCCAGTGAGTCACTTTGAGGGTCGATGCACTTGATGCAGCACTCCCCTTCCAGGAGCTGGACCAGCTCTCTGCCCCTCTGTGCTCTGCCTCTGTGACAGCCGAATGCATTGTAAAACAGCAGCTCTGGAAAGTATTTGTCTGCGTTAGAGTGATGCTCTGACACATCCCAGATTAATGTTGCAGAATGCCAGCGGCATGACAGTCAGGGGGTTGGAGAGATGTGCTCACGTGCAGGGTCTGTGCCATGCAGCTGGTGAGGGGCAGGGGCTGTGGTGTGACACCTGCTGACTGGGCATCTCCATTTCATCTGGCTATTTCTCCCCTCTCCTATATGGAAACCCCTTTGTTGCCCATTGCATGCCTTTGACTTTTCCCTCCAAAATAAGCTTGTGTTTCAGATAGAGGAAAGGTGACTGCTTGATGCATCCATCCCCTCTGCAGTGCCAGGGGTTCCAGTGGGGCAGTCCCTCTTGCACTTGTGGGACTGGGAGACAACTTACTTGCACAGGCTCCCTGGTCCAATTCACCCCCTCACTCCCCAAAACGGTTGGCTCTGCTTGCCCATCCTATTCCAGCCTGGCTGCTGAGGCTCGGTGTCTGTTTCTTCCTCATGCAGTGTCTTGGGTGAGCAGCGTTGCAGACGGACTGTGCAAGCAGGAGGTAATTAAATCAGTGTATTCCCTAGGGAGGGGCGGCTGATTAACAGCACATTTTCCTCGTGGCGCGGGGGGGGGGGGGTTACACAGACGGGCAGTATCAATCCATCGCTTGCCTCACTCCTCTCCCTTAGGATGTCTGTTTTTTTTCTTTTTGCTTTTCTCTTTTCCTTTCTTTCAAAGAGAAGATGAAGATTGTATCAGCTGAACTGGAATCTGAACTGACAGAGCTTTGTGCGAGGGACTTGTTTATTATGATTTGGTGTTGCTCCGGGCAGTGTGTGCGCCTCGCTGGGGACCACCCAGCTATCCCAGCCCCACCAGGCTCGCTGTGGCTCATCCAGCAGCAGGTAGAGAACCATAGAGCTGCTTTGCCTTTGGGAAGGGGTATTCCAGAGGCTCAGTCTGGTTCTGGAATGTGGTGCTGGGTGGATGCGGCCAGATCCTGGTGGCTGCTCTTTTCTTGTCCTTCGCCTCTGTCATCTGCTGCTGCTGTCCAAGGGAGGGGATGTTGCTGGAGGCAATGGCAGCTGCTGGGAGTTGTGCATTGGCGTCCTCCCTAACAGAGCTGAAGCACACAATGGGCTGGGACTTTTTTTATCCTTTTTTACTTGGTTTTTAAATATTAGCTCCTTATAGAGTGATTCTGGCAGCAGAGAGGGAATAATTATGTCCCCCAAAACAGCAGTCATTACCTACAGATTAGCCTCCTCTTAAGCCCTGTTATTTACAAGTATCATATAGATGAAAGAGGGTTGAAACCCCAGAAACACCCCACAGAGCTTATGAATCTGTGGCACTGCCCTGGCCACAGCAAGGGAGCCCTGTCTCAGCTCTCTGCTTGCCAGGAAGTGGTGTACCTGGCTCTGACCTGTCAGAAACCCAGGGAGAAACTCTGGTATTGTAGGGCTGTTTGCTATCACCTGTGCAATGTGATTTAATGTGGGATTAAAAACAGAAGAACAGGAGAGGGGAAAAAATGGATCTTTTTTTGAAAGATGTAACCTCATGTTTCTTAGTTGATCCCCAGTTCATGTGTGTGGTGATCCTTTGCTTATGGATGAGCTGAGTGCTTATAGAAAATGCTTTTTCTGGGGGAGGAGGTGAGGGTAGTCAGATGTGGTTGTGAGTATTTCTCTCCCAGAATTCCAAAGCCATCCTGGATAGATCCCCATGCTCTGTTATTGTACTAACCTCTAACTTAATGGGCAGTGGTGGGAAGAGCCTCTCAAGTCCTTTACGAAGGGAAGCTACAAACATGTGACTCTTGGACTGAGGGCTGGTGTGGGGCATGGACTGTCCTCATCCCCATGTGATATAGCATGCCTTCAGCCATTCCCCCCTCCTACACATTGGTTTTTCCATGTGCCTTTCCCATGCAGCAAACTCCTGCAGACCTCATTCCTCCTCTTTGCTCTCTTTTTTTTTTTTTTTAGAACAGTGAGAGTTTCCTGTTTTGGTGGGACTTGAACCTCTGTAGCAGTGGCTGAGAAGCCTCAACAGTTTTTTACCAGGTGTACCATACACCCCATGTACTTTGGAGAAATTTCTTTCTAAATATATTGCCCTTTTCCCCTTGTGCCCTCAGGGCCTTTCCTTTTGTCTGGAAGGAAGAGCTTCAGAGGAACTCGGTTCTAAACTTACTTGGTTTTCCTCTAAGTTATTTTTTTCTCTGCTGTGGGGAGAGGGGAAGATACCTCTTTTCCATCTTCATTGTGCTCTCTTTTTTTTTTGAGGTTATAATGGGATCTCTCACAACCTTAAAAATAACAGCTTGTATGCCTAAATAAGAAAAATCACAAAATCATAGAATGGATTAGGTTGGAAAAGACCTCTGAGATCATCAAGTCCAACCCTTGGTCCAACTCCAGTCCCTTTATCAGATCATGGCACTCAGTGCCACAGCCAATCTCAGTTTCAAAACCTCCAGGGATGGGGAATCCACCCCCTCTCTGGGCAGCCCATTCCAATGCCTGATTACTCTCTTTGGAAAGAATTTTTTTCTGCTCTTCAACTTCAGTTTCCCCTGGCAGAGCTTGAGCCCGTGCCCCCTTGTCCTACTGCTGGGTGCCTGGGAGAAGAGACCAACCCCCATCTGGCTAGAACTTTCTTTCAGCCTCAAACAAGATAGAGGTTCTGACAGAGTTTAGCAAACTTACTGAGGCAAATTTGCCATATTGAGAAGACTAGAGAATGCAGGTGCCTTCCAGACCATGCTCAGTGGGAGGCAGTAGTTGGTTGGGGCTGTTTTTTGCCTTTGCAGTTCTGTGGCTCTCTCTGTAGTGTGTTCTGTGCAGAGCATCTGGTTTTGGCACTGGAGGAGACAGGGAAGGGATCTGCATGCTCAGTTCATCCTAGGTAAGGGAAGCTGTGAGTCCTTCATCCCTGTCAGCCAGTGTGGGTTGTGTCCATATGTGCAGCTGTCCCAGCCTTGCTGCCACCAAGCAGAGCCCAGTGCAGGACTAGCCAAGCCAATCCAGCCTCTCTGAGTCTGAGACATGCTAAGAAAGCATCAGCCACATTTGGATGAATGAATGAACACTCTCCTCTTCCTGTGCCATAAAACACACTGAGCAAACCCACTTAGGCTCGTAAACCCCATCACATTTTTCCTTTTGAAGGGACTAGCATCAGCCCCACTCTCCTCCACATGCTCTGTTTGGAAGCAAGGCACAGCATCAGGAAAGAGCCTGAAGGAAGAATTTATGGTGTCTCTAATTAGGCAGTTTGTTCCATCCTTGAAGAAGAGAATAACGAGCGACAGGGATGCATTGCTGGCCTCTGGAGGAAGAGTGCTGTGGCTTAGGCTCATGTCCAAGTGCTGATAGGGTAATTAGTGGTAACTGGGAGCTATCAATCATCTTGGGTGGAAAAATGTCTGGGCTAAAGGAAAGACCCTCCCAAACATTTTCATAACTCAAAAGGGTGTGAGACAGGGTCTGGAAGACAGTACTGGCAGTCCGTGAGGTATTTGAGGAAGGAGTCTATTAAAAGATAAATTGAACACAATGGCCTTTTGTTCGTCCCTGGGTAGGTGACAGAATTTGCTGTTGTAAAAATTGCAATGTATTTTGGAAGGAGGAAGGAAGAAGAAAAGAGTTAGCAGATGGAAAAGAGGGAAGAATAACAAGGATTAGAAGGAGAAAGAATAACAGTGCACCAGTTATTAAAATCAGCTGCTGATTGCAAAAATGATATAGGAAGAATATGAATTCTGCAATTTGAGAAGTAAATAAAATGTGTCACTTGCATTTTAAGTGCATGATCAGAGAATTTATTCAAAGAATTATTAGCTATAGTAAGATTCAGCTTTCTACTTTTCCCAGACAACCACATGATGAGAGAGATTGTAACTTTCGGAAGGAAGGAAAACTGCCATAGATTTTGGTTTTTGCTTTACCCAGCCGTGGTTTACTTTGGCCAGTTTTTCCCTGTTTTTCCTTCCTAATTCTGCAGCTCTCTGAGGAGCAGGACTCGTGCAGGGCCTAGCTGAGTGCTGAAGAAGCGGCCAGCTCCTTGATGGAGCAATGTCACACTCCTCCTGAATAACCACCTACAGTTTTCAAACTGGTTTGGGCCTCTAGAGCTTTCAGATACTATCTCCTTATTCCTGGCATGGAATAGGATGTTTTAGAGAATGTAGGGTGGGAGCTGCAGAGAGATTATCAAACATCTACTCTGCCAAGAGTAGAGTTTTGTTGGAGTGGGAGCTTGTTGCATTGGCATGTGTATCTTCGGACTGAGAGTTGTGAGGTGCTTCTGGAAATATCTGTGTGCTTGAGATGGATTTCAAAAACACAGAAGGAGCTGGAGAGTTGGTGGGGTAGTGCCCCTGGAGAGTAGGAAACGGGGAAGAAGTTGAGGAAACTCGGAAGCATGGCAGGGGAACTGGTAGAAGCACGAGTTCAATCTGTCCCAGTGCAAAGGTGTCACAGGAAGGATTGGCTAAAGAAAATAACAAACTCCTCAGCAAGCTGAAATTCAAGACAGGAGAAAAGTAAAGCTAAAAGGATTTAAAATGTATGGGTATGCAAGAGGAATATCTGAGAGCCTAGGGTGAGGTGGGACTGTCAGGACACCCAAGAAAATGCTGGAGTTGTTCATTGTGACTGACATGCTCCTTCTCACTGGAGCATGAAGTGCCAGTCAACCAAACAGCGAGGACACCGGCCTCTAAAAGAAATCCCTGAGCCTTTGAGGGCTTGTGGAGGACAAGTGACATGTCAGAACATAAGGACAAGGCAGAGGTGGTGACAGGGAGGAACTCAGTGGCCCTCTGTGAGTAAGACCCTGTGGATAAAGTAAATAGACACCATGTCTTCTGCCTTCACCACGTTGTCTGCTGTTGACTCATGCAGTGAGACAGAGAGCAGGTTACAATTTGAGAACTGCTCTTCAAGAGGCAAACAGGCCACTGATGGGGAGCAAGAAGAACAACCAGAGGTCCAGAAAACACAGATTCTGCAGAGAGATAGAAGAATTGGGTTTTGTTTAGTCTAAAGACACGAGTAGATTGTGGGCAACAGGACAGCAGACTTCAAAGGCATGAAAAGTAACCACGAAAAGGAGGGAAATAAAAAAAATCTTCAAGTTTGCTGTGCATCAGAGGTCATTGACTGACTTAAACAACAACACTGGAAATTTTGGGTAGTCTCTAAAAAAGATAACAAATACAGCCTTATGAATCAGGCTTGGGTATCGCCTGGACTGGAGCACTAGGGAAGTATGTGGTGTCGTCATCCCCAGAGGACAGCAACAGGTTAGAGAAATATTTGCCCAAATGGGTTAGGTAGAGCCTTTTTATTCCTTTGGTTGCTTTGAAGATGCTCCCCCCTCGATTTCGTGTCACTGTCATTCCACAGGAATCCTTTAATCTCTGTTTGGGTTGCTCAGGGGAGGCAGAAGGGGAAGAGGAAGGGGATAGTCAAGAGCAGCAGTTTTGGGCTGGTGGTTTGCTGTAGCCTGGGGACACACTGGCTCTTTGGCAGAAGGTGGTGGAGCGGAGTGAGCCTTCCACCATAAGGTTTCAATTTGCTGTCCAGGGGTCCACACCGCTACTGGAAAAGCTTGGGGGGGCCTCCAAACATGAAAACACACTGGGTAAGCTGACCCCGGGTGTCCTTCCCAACCCTGTTTTCTCTGCTTTCTGTGGTGCTAAGTGCTTCAGCGTGGCAGGGACAAATGTGATTGCTTGCTGCTTGGGAAGAGCTTGCTGACCCACCGATGCCTGCCCAGAATAAGCATTGTGCTGCCCAGTGCTGGCCATCCCACCATCTCTCCCTTGTCAGTGCCAGAAATGCAGGAAGCTCAACATGAGCCAACAGTGTGCCCAGGTGGCCAAGAAGGCCAATGGGATCCTGGCCTGGATCAAAATAGCATGGCCAGCAGGCCCAGGGCAGTGACCCTTCCCCTGGACTCTGTGGTGGTGGGTGAGGCCACACCTTGAGTGTTGTGTTCAGTTCTGGGCCCCTCAGTTGAGGAAAGAGATTGAGGGGCTGGAGCAGGGCCAGAGAAGAGCAACGAGGCTGGAGAAGGGACTGGAGCACAAGTGCTGTGGGGAGAGGCTGAGGGAGCTGGGGGTGTTCAGCCTGGAGAAGAGGAGGCTCAGAGGTGACCTCAGCACTGTCTAGAACTGCCTGAAGGGAAGTTCTGGCCAGCTGGGGGTTGGTCTCTTCTCCCAGGCACTCAGCAATAGGACAAGGGGGCACGATGGGCTCAAGCTCTGCCAGGGGAAATTGAAGTTGGAGAGCAGAAAAAACTTCTTTGCAGAGAGAGTGCTCAGGCATTGGAATGGGCTGCCCAGAGAGGGGGTGGATTCCCCATCCCTGGAGGTTTTTCAACTGAGATTGGCCATGGCACTGAGTGCCATGATCTGGTAAAGGGACTGGAGTTGGACCAAGGGTTGGACTTGATGATCTCGGAGGTCTTTTCCAATCCAGTCGATTCTATGATTCTATGCTGTGTTCATCCTGGCGCAGCCAGCATTGTGTGGGCCATCTGCTCTTTGCCCTTTCCTGTCCTTTGTTTCCACAAGGGGCTCTCTGAAATGTTTGTCACACTATTCCTGCTTGCCTATTGTTGAACCTTTGTCTTTAAGTACTTTAATGTGCCTAATGAGCTGGTTGTGGTTATGCCACTGGCCCCAATTATTCTCATCAGATTCTTCTGGCTCCAGAGGCCAACTGGCTACCATTGTCCTTGTAGACATTTCTTGAAACAAGCAAAGATGCTTGGAGAGGCACGTGGAATCCAAATCAAACTCCACTATCAGACTATTTTAGAGACTGCTGCTTAATCATGTTATTTTTTCTGTGAGGCTCCACCTTGATGTTCACTTTGATCATGGTATCCTTTTGACATCTCTTGCTTCTCTGCTCGTGGCCTTCTCCTTGGCTTGGGCTGGTGGTGGTGGTGTGCTGGGATGCTCAGAGTGCCTGACCAGTGACTTTTATCCTCAACAGCTGCTGATATTAACTGCCGAGTCTGGGTGATGTCATGGGTTTGATTTCGGAGGCCAGCTTGAATGACTGGCATAACCCGGTGCCTCAGCTTAGCATTGGTCAGATTTTTTGGCAGTGAAATCCTGATAGCCCTTTCGCTGTCCAACATTTCTGTGATCTTTTGAAGAACTTCTTGCCACTCTGCAAGGGTGTAGCAGAGAGGGGAATGTTTCGGGGATTAGGGGGCTTGGCCTTTGCAAGGCTTTTGTTTTCTCTGGGAGGGAGCTGTACACTCAGATTGGCTGCTGCTGCTAAGAACACCTGAAGCAAAGGTTCTGGAGGTTGTGCTTTGGGTTGTCACTGTTGCTTAAATTTTTTCTTATTATTTTCAAGATTTTTCTTGTCTTTAATTTCACCTGCAGCAAATAATACTGAGTTATGCCTGGGCACCTGGCATTGTTGCCTTTTCATTTGACGCTCTGTGAGTTAATGCTCCCTCTGCCTCCCCTTGTATCGTTTGTCTCCTGATGGAGACAGGGAAAATGGCTCTAGGTGACTATGAATACCCTGGATGTGATGTGTTAAAACTGCAGCATGGCCAGTCTTTAAAACATGCCTGTGCCATCATTTGGGCTCCATGCTCCCAGTTGGGGTCTGTCTGCTCCAAAATAGGGTCACTCTGTCCTGGATGCCCACGCAGCCACCAATGAGGGGATCCAGGCCACCCTGGGTAAGGTCATGCTCAGGCCGCTGACATTTTAATCAGCATTTCATAACTAATTGCCTGGCCATAGCTATCTTATTATCAATTAACATAGTCCTGAATGTCAGGAAGTAACTGTATCCCGCTAACTCGCTAAGGCTGCCTTCTGGGTCTGTGAAATGGCTGGATTTCCACACAGGGATGGATTACATGTTTACATCTTCTCTGCTGCCGGAGTGTGTAGTGCGGATGACCCAAGTAAGCAACAATAATGTCTTCATGTTCCCTCTCTGTCCTCCTCATCTTGTACATGCTATAGAGGGGCAAAAAATCCCTTGTGTGTGAGCTCTTGGAGTAGGCTGGAAGACACCCACATTGCAGGCACTGTACTGCCTGAATCCAAGAAATTAGAGAAAAAAAAATAAGCTACAGCATTTGAGAGCCTTTTGAGAATGGACACTTTTCCAGACATCAGGAAATGCCCTTAAATGGATGGGATCATTTTGGTGATCCTTTCAGTCCAGAGAGCATTGCTGTCTCTCAAGCTGGAGGATATCTCTGCCATCAGCAGAAGGTCTCTCACTAAACTTACTTGCTCCAATACATCCAGCTTTTAACAGCTGCTATTCTGGAACATGGGACTTTCCAGATTAGGATAAATATGACCCACTTATAAAACTAAGCATCCCCTCTTCTGAGGCCGAAGAGGCTACAGTGTGGAGGGTGGCTTTTTATCCCTCTGTGTGGGTGAGAGCAAAGGGTTCACTGCAGTTCTGTTTAGTCCGGCACTGGTTGAATGGGCTGTGTTAGGAAGATCAGGTGAGCAGAGGGTTCTTTGGCATGGCCCTGCTGTTAATCTCAGGTGTGCCCCTTCTGTGTATGCAGTAAGGTGAATTTAGCTTATCTGCTTAGCTTTGTGCATTTGGGCTACAGGGAAGGCAGAGCTTCTTTAAGGAAGGTTTGTCTGCGTAAAAGCCAGAGCAGCTGAGAAGGGACAGTGCAGATGGTGCTAATTTCCAGAGGCCATATGTTTGGAAGGACCCCGGGTACCTCTACAAGAATTCTTTGTTTTCCCAATGTTCAGTTTCAAAGGTGCTCTGGGGGTCTTGTCTTTGCAGGAGGCTGCTGCTTCCTCCCACTCGCCCACTCTCGACACGTTTGCTCCGTCCCCTCCTCTGTCCCCCGCTGCTCTCTGAGCCCCGCAGCTGGATAAACAGCAATCCTGGTGCTTGCAGCCCTCCAGCATGGAGAGAGGCTTCCTGAGCTGCCCGTCGTGGGTGGATGGCCGTGCTCAGCCCTCATGCCAGCACCAGCATCGCTCTGAGCCAAGCAAGATCAGGTTCAAAACACACGGCATCTGGGGGTGCTCATTACAAATTTGGGTTCTCTCTCCGTGCAAGGCTGAGGGATTTGGTGATCTGGCAGCTCTGAGTCTGTCTGCTGGCTGGGCTTAGCTATGGAATGGGTTTAGAAATGTTCACAGTAGCTTTGATCTCTGCTCTGTTGACTTGTCCCTTCTCTGTTGACTGTACGGAAAGGGGATCTAGCTCATCGCCTATGCAGCACCACCTCTGTCTCACCCTAAAAGAGCCTTCTGGAGAGGGAGGAGGAACCCCCAGAGGTGTGATTTGTACTTGTGACTGTCGAGATTGTTGGCTCCTGGTTGTTTATGGAGCTCTTTGGAGTTCACACCCATCGAGAGCTGGCCCATTTGGGGGCAAGCAGGCCTGTTGCAACATGTCTTCCCCAGTCGGGCTGGGAGTGCAGGAGACTGGTGACACAGGGGACAGTGTGCAGTGACCCTGTTGCAGTTCAGGTGGCTTCTGTGAAGGGTTCCGTGCAGCCTGGTCGACTGTGTGTTTGCTCCCTTGGCTGACAGGGTTGTCAGCATCCCTGACCAGGTCAGGGGCAAGTCCAGTGCACTGTCTGGGAGAGGATGGCTTTGCCTGGCCACCAGTGGTTGGAGCAGTTGGGGGTGGAGGTGCATGTATTCCTGTCCTCCTTTGCCTGCTCTTTCCTCTAATGTGCGTTGAGTTACTGTTTGTCGTATTATGGAAATGCTTTAAAACCTCTGCTCCACCTTCTTGTTTATCACCATGACAGAATATGACCAGTGCATTTTGCTGAAGCTTTATTTTGCTTTGCAAAATCCCCAGTACTTTGCAACAGCTTATACAGCAGCACCTTCTCCCTCCCCACTGTCTTAGAGACATCTTCCCTCCTCCTCCAGCCCATGCAAGATGATGTTGCTTTTGGAAATGACTCTATCTGAGGGCTTTACTTTCCCCTGGGTCGCATGGATGATCCTGGCATTTGAAGCCCCATTCCTGGATGGAGTTACTGCAGCCGAGGCTGTGTCCCTGCAGCTCCCTGATGTGTGTTTACACAAGGCAGTGCAGTCCCCCTTCACGTAACCATTAATTTTATAGAGGGCACATAACAGAGACGGGCCTCCACTATGCATCCTGCCTTTGATCTGCGTGGGGTGCATGGCCTGGTGGGCCCAGAGCTGCCAGAGTGCTGATTTACTCTGCTCTGTGGCTGGTGCTTCTGCAGCAAACAAGGGCTTATGTTTTCTCTCAGCAGTACAGCAATACCATTGCAGGCTGGGCTGCTGGCAGGGTGTGCTTGGGCTGGAAGGGCAGGGATGGCTCAGGGTTTGCTTGTCTTGAAGTTTTTCTTTTAGTATTAGCTCAGTGTCTTGGCTCATGGAGTCTGTGAGTGCCCCAAGCCAGGTAGGCGGATTATTAAGGGTCTGCAATGTTGCTAATGGAAATAAAGTCCGTGTATTGGCAAATCATGAGCAGTGACCTTGTGACAGGGTGCTCACTCTGAAACAAAATCTGTCCAAAACAGTTCTCTCACAGAACTTCATTTTCATCCAAGCCAGACTCAGAAAACTTTCTCCTTTTTTTTTTGATGTTTTTGTTTGTTTGGGGTTTTTTCCCCCTTTTTCTCTGTCTGGCATAAATTAGGATTCCTGGATCTGAGTCTGCCCTTGCCCTCCAAAATGAGCTCTCTGGTCAGAAACCCTTTTGTTGTTTAGACTTGGTGTACGAAGAAGGACACTGACCAACATCAACACTGGTGGCGGACGATGGCCACACCAACCAAATCTGAGTTGCCCCGAGATCTTGTCCTAATTTGATTCAAGTTGTTTTGAGTTGTTGAGCCTTCTGGCTGTGAACATTGGTATTAGTTCTGTCTGTCAGTCATCATGAAGATGCTAAGCTTTATTATTTTTTGTATTTTAACCAAATGGTGCCCCTCACAGGTAACCCCTTCTGATCAACCATGATGAAAGCTTTGTCTAACAGTGGCATTTGACAGGGCAATTTCAGGTCACTGAAGCTTGATAGCCAAACCATTTGCTGAAGTCCCTGGTATGAAAGAGTCATGCTAAGTGAGAGATTTGCAATGTGGAAAACGTGTGTTCATCCAAAGTCTCCGGTTTCTTTTATGGACTTTCAGGCAGGGGCATTTTCAGGATGACGACGTATTCCGCAGGTGCTCACCGTGACATCCGCCTCCCGTGCAAGGAGGAGGCTGCTGCCTGTTATCTGTCAGCTCGCCTGTTAGACTGCTTAGCCTTAGTTCTTGGCACTATGTGTAGAGAAAAAAAAAGAAAACAAGAGTATCTATAAAGTATGGAAAATGTAGAAGCCCCTGACAGTTGTATGGTGTGTCTTGCTTCTCCCACAGAGAGGAAACCACAAAATAGTGAGTCCAGGGGTTTCTTTCCACACACACAATATCTGTCAGGTTTTTGAGGAATTTTCTGGGAACTGATGAAAGAAATGTGTTGTTTAAGCCCTGATATATATTGTATAACTGTTCTGGATGAGAGAGTTGCAGTACTCCACGCTGGCAGGTTCCAAAAGGCTTTCCAAAATAAAAGAAACCCAAAGGATTTGAGGGAATTTCTTCCAAGAGGGCAGATTGGCTTCTATTGGAACAGAGGCAGAAGCAAAAGGGAAAATTTGCTTGTATTAAAGAGAAAAGGCACCTGATGTGTTTGATAGCTGTAGTTTCCCTGTTTACTTTTTCACACCTTTGCAAGATCACCAGTACTGGTGGGAAATGCATAGGAATTTTAGCAGCAAGGGGGCCTCCTGCCTCCCCAGATTCAACTTTCTCAGTCCCTGGGAGGGGGACAGGATGTGAGAGGGAGTCACACAAGTAACAAGGCCCCACTCTATGTGTGAAAGTCCAGAATTGTGTGTAACATTGTCCAGAGCCTGACTTGCGTGGCCTTCCCAACACAGGGTTGTCAGAGGCTGCCCTGCACTCTGTGATTATTAGCAGCTGTTAATTGTGGAGATACCTTAATTATCAAGCAGAGAGTTGGTGAAAGTGCATCAGCAAACAGGAGCAGCCTCAGGATCAATCCCAAAAGTTGGTGCAATGTTTTTAAATCATCCTTCTGGTTAGCATTTATTGCATTAAAGTGATTAATTATTGTTTATTTTTTCTTCTGTCTTCCAGGTCCACCTGTAAGTACCAAACCTCTATGGTTTTAGAAGCTGTTGACACAGTTTGTGGGACATGAACTAGCACAGTCTCCTGTCTGTGGTGTCTGGTGTGGTATCCACCTTTGCAGTCCAGCCACCCTGGGATCTCCCAAACAGCAAGTACTGTGGGTGCTCAGGACTTGCATTGGGGTGGGATTGCTCTTGCCTGCAATTAAACCTTTGAGGGGGAGATGGAGGGAGCCAGAGAAGGGGACATGGCAAAATCACATGGTGCAGATGTCTGTGTGGTACCAGTTGGCCCCAGATACTCCAGGGGGACTGTTTGCAAGTGTTCACATGCACTGGGTGCCACACACTGAAAAAGACAAAAAAGATAGATCACAAACACATGGCAGGAGCTGTGCTGGAGGGACTTGCTCCCTGTACTCACCCGTGCTGGCTGAGCTGCTGGGCCTTCAAGTATAGCTGCAAAGCTATCAATTTCCTAGGAAAAATTGTGTTGACAGCTTCCTTTTCAAATGTTAGCTAATGTAAAACCTCAGCGCAGACGATTTAGGCTTCGGGAAAATAGCAAGGTTATTGCAGAAATTTTCTTGCAGCTATTAAGAGACCCACAGTGAACCAGAAGAAGCATTGCAAGGACTGAGGCCATGTATCAACATCTCTCAGGATTATAAAGAAACACTATATTGTCTCTAGCACGGTCCTTCCAGGGGAAATGGTTTATATTCGTGGACAATAGAGTGACTATAGTGGGTTTCTGTGGAGGAACATGAGAAGTTAAACATACGGTAGTCATCTTTTGTCTGTTCATGCAAAAATGTCTTAAACAGTTTGCAGATGATGTTCTGAGGAGAAGTAGTGGCTGTGCACAAGCTATTTTCTTTCCTATGTCATCAAGCTGAAATGCTATAGAGTGAACTTGCACACATAGACAAGTACAGACCTATTTAATGACGACAATCTTCCAAAAAATTGCACCTTCTAGGCCAAAAGGTCTGAGAGGGTTTCACAGATGGAAGCCCTGATCCACAGAAATCTTCAACAATAGCTTATCCCAGGGGCTTTAAAGACAGACACTGAAGTGGATGTATTTTAGAGTTAGCTGTGGGTTTTTGGAAGAAAACTCTGCTTTGGAGGGGACTGCCACTGGAGTCCATCCAGCGCTATCCCTGCTACTCCAACCTGGGCAGTCGTATGTCGGCACTAAAGAGGTGAGGTGGGCACAAAATTGGTAGTGGTGTTGGTATTTCTATGATTGCTGTGAGAAATTAGATCAACACAGACACTTCCTTAGAAAGCAGTCAGTGCCTTTGTGGAGTGAGGAAGACGCACACTCCAGGCTTCCTGTGCAGCAATAAGAGTTAGAAACCTAATATTGTAATGAGAGATTGAAGCCTGGCACAAGCACATGAGACCACCAGAGAAGTGCTGACATTATTTGCTACTGTATCCTGTCTTGTTGAGACCCCTGAACCTGCCTCTGCACGCAGACAGGCTGTGAGGAAAGCTACAGCCAATGGAAATAACAAGAGGAAGTCAGGCAGACTGAGTGTTGTTAGCCAAGGTGGAATTTATCTTGGGCTAGCAGCACCCTCATCTTGTTCAGGACCTCCTGTGTTTCTGATAGCTGGTGAGCGAGACTGGCTCAGTCACTGTGAGCAAAGGTTCACTTCTGAAGAGCCAAGCAGAGTCCTCCGTGTCACCAAAGGAAATATTTCCCCCCTCATATTTCTCGAGATGAAAATGGCAATGGTTTTATAAGCAAACAAACCTGGGCTCCTGCCTGGCTGATTGTCACACACATTGTTCTGGAGAGCAACCGCAATGTGCTGACCACCCCACATCTCCCATTTTTGTTTCCTGGCTCGCGAAACACAACATGCAGTGTGACAGGGCTTAGCTCCTGGTGCTGGTGTTGGCTTGAATGTGAAGGTGGGCAGAAACACCCACTGGAAATGCACTGAGCCCTGCTTGCAGTCCAGGACAATGAGGAGAAAAGCCAGGGAAGTGGATGAGCAACACCATAGCAGCAAAAGGAGTCTCCATGCTCTGCTCTTGCCAAACTGATGCTTACATCCTTATTGTTGAAGTTACTCAAGGCTTTGGTGAAGGCAAGGACAACCCACAGTCACGTAAGATATTTGGTGAGATTGGGACTAAAAGGGGCAAAGGAAGGAAGGAAATGATGAAATCGTGCAGTAGTCGAAGGGTTTCCAGACTCTTTCGCCGTCTGGACCACATCCGAAGCAGAAGATCCTCTCACGGACATTTTCTCTCCCGTTTCTGATCATGCAACATTTCTGTGGCAACTGCAGCAATTCCATACATGAAAAAATAATATTTAGCAGATGGAAACTAAGGAATAAAGTCAAAGCCTCGTAATTAGCTGGTTCTCCATGGAGTTGCAGATACCTTCAGAGCCCGTGCGGAGGGCTGTGGGCAGAGCCATGCCGAAAGGAGAGAAAACTTCACAAGCAGGAGATTAGGAAACCCAAGTAATCAGAGCTGATGGTCAAGGAGCTGAGGAGAGATTTTTAACCATTCTGTTTCCTAAACCTTTCCATGTGATTTCATCTCTTTATCAAGCTCTCCCTTCAGAGTTTGAAGGTAGCTTTTGCTGTTTCTGTGTATTTTGTTCCAAGGCTTCACAGAAAGGCCATGGCTCCCGGTAAATGCTTCATTCTTTCTGTTTCATCCTCTCTGTCTGGGGAGTACTTTGATCAGGAGGCCTCCAGCATTCATGAGCTGGGAGAAGGTAGTCTGGCATAGCAGATGTGATGTGGAACAGAGTATTGTGAACAGGACATGCTCATACAGAAGACAGACCCACAGCAGCTTTGTAGGACCAAATCTAAGGGTTTGAGCCCTCCTGTGTGTGGGAAACATTACTTTGGAAGATGCCTTTGTCAGCTTGAGGATCTGGTCAAAGAGGCACAATGTGCAGTATTCTTGCTGATGGTACTTGCTAGTTGCAGCAGGATTTAGAAGGCCTAAGTCACTGCGGGACAAATGCAAAAGTCCATAATAACAGTATCTGCACCTGAGTTAGTCATGAGTGAGGAAGGAGTGTGGGTTTTGGAATTACAACTGCGTGCTTTCCTGGTGATGGCTCCCTGCTCCCCAGGCTGCTGCTCACCTGGAGACTGCATGAACTGCAAAAGGCAGTTCCCTAATGAAGGAAATGCAAACTGTGCTGCTGCCTCTCCCCTGACTCAGAACTTGTTCCTTTCGTGCTCCTCTAGCTCCGATGTGGGAGCTTCAGGCAGCTTTGCATGACTTCGTAACCAACGTGCATGGTATCATCCACCCACGAGTGCTCTTTCCTGGCTCCCTGTCACAGACAACCTTTCCTTATAAACATCTGGCATTTATTTGCTGTCCTACTGAGAGCTCCCCCTTTGCTGTTATTGCTCTGAGGGCTGTAATGCTGTGCAGTCACATACCAGACGTGGTGCCGTCATGTACCACTTCGACACCAGGTACTCACGGGAGACCTGACACAGCTCAGCCCCGACCTTGGGCTCTTCCTTCTCAGGCACCAGCCACCAGCCAGGAGAAACAAATAAAGCTTTTACCTCAAACCATGAGGGAGATCAGCCTGGGCTCCACTCTGGAGGAAAGCAGCATTTAAGAGACTAAAAGCAGAGGAAAGCTCAGCGTTACGTTTTCCAGCAGCCATAAAGTAATCCCAGGACAAGATGCTGACACTGGGAGTTGTGCTCAGTGCCGGCACACAGAGATAGGCAAATATGAGCAGGAGTGAGAACCCTCCTAAAGCCCTGGAAGAAAGCAGTTTCCCATAATATATCATGGACAAAATTTAAAATCAAGCAGCTGTTTAGTGTTTCATCCATCTGCATGGGATGCTTTAGTGAAGCGCATATTGCTCTTCAATTTATCAGAGCATGGGCTGCATGGAAAGGAATGCCCCTCATACTGAACAGCACCCCCAGCTCCACAGAGGGAGCTAAACTTCCACCAAGGAATGGTTTGATCCCAGGCTGTAATGTCTGAGTTCAGGTTGCACGGCCAAAAGAGCCTTTGTGTACACCAAGAAAAACAAATAGAGCAAAGTGCCTTCCCCTTGCAGAGATTTCAGATGATGTTCACACGTGCTGGGCTGAACGTGGGGGAAGGCATGAAGAGGTGGCACTGATGGGGCTGGTATCTCCAACTGCAGAAACCAGAAAACCAGGTTTATGTCTACAGACACAGTCAGCCACGGGCAGGAACACTGTTTTACATAAAGGAAAACCCAAACTTTGCTGGAAACAGAACTAAGAGATTATTATCATGTAATTTTTGCAAAATACAGAGCAAAAGCTACATGACTGCTGAAGCCATAATCATCCAGATCCTTTAGCAATGAGTTGCTGTCTTCCAGATCTGCACAGCCTTCAGTTTTGGTGACCAGGAATGCAGAGGGGTGATTTTTTTTAATTGCATAGCCAGATTTAACTGTAAGAGGCATCAAAGTGCCTTGAAGGTAAGTGGCTGAAGAAAATTGCCACCAGTCCTGTGTTCATGTGTTCACAAGGCTCTGTCCAGTGTCACCTGACCCACAGTCATTCCCCAAACTACTGTTAGGAGTGCTCACACCCTGACAATGCGCTGGGAAGTATCTCAGAGGGGTAGAGGACACTGAACACAGCTGCTCATATGTCTTCTCCCAGACATGCTTTTTCCTGTGTCAGCTTATGTTCTCACATTTTTCTTTTGCTTCTGGACAGGACTGTATTTTCCAGTCTAAGAGAACTGTGTTTTAAAGTGATAACTCTATAAATAAGTAGCTAACACCCAGCTGACTTGAGTCAAGAAAGAGAAAAACGTGACAGTTGGCTACTGCTGGGAGCCAGTTCCCAGGACCTGGATTTTATTAAGTGCTGGAAATTGGAATTATACTTTGTTTGGCTGGAGACTCTTCTTTTGCTGCCTAAATGGCTGTATGTGATTTCTGTTGTGAGATGTATTGGTTTGTCATATATGCAAGTGAACTGGTAGCTCACCCATGTTCTTAAAGACAGGTTTGGGCACACACAAACGCACTTCGCTCTCTTTAACTTCCTTTCTCCCCCTCAGAATCCCTAAACACTTGAACCACAGCACAGAGCTGTGGCATAGTTCATTTGTGCTGTTTTATAACTTTGCTTTTCATCAGTTACCAATTGCCTCTGATTTTGCCTTAATTGCCAGGGAGACAAAGGTGCGATGGGGATCCCTGGGCGGCCGGTAAGTCCAAACCTCTTCTGTGTGCCTCATCCTCCCCATTTTCTTCCAACCCACAGGATTTGGAGGGGGCTTTCAGGATGATCCTTTGCCAGGTGTCAGTGTGAGGCAAAACCACTTTCCCTGAGCCCCATGCCTGAGGGGCTGCCCTTGTGGCAGCAGAGTGACCAGCCCTGCAAGCCACATACATGCCAGGAGGGGTGTTTCCATTCCCTGTGCTGTACTATCCAAGCCCTCCTCTGTTTCAGCATCCCCCTGGTTGGGTCACCTCGTGTGCTGGCTGGGCTTGCTAACTGTGGGCTTGCTAACAGGCACCCCTGCCTGCCACCAGCAGCTGCCCTTTCCACATAACTCTGCCCTGAGCAAGGGGAGACATCCCCTGCCTGCCTCAGTGCTGTATTTTGGAGCTGCTTCTTGCTCAGGCATCCCATTGTGAGGATGGGGAAGAGGGCTGGGGCAGGAGCTGAGGCCACCCTGCTCATCCCAGCCCCATAGCCAGGGTTGTGGGGTCAGAGAGTGTGCCCTTGCCGCTGACGCCTGTGTTTGTCTCTCTCTCCCTCTCTCTCTCTCTTCCCTGCACCCTCTTGCATGTGGCTGCGATGGGTGCCACTGACCCAGGGACTAAAAGGGCAATCTGGAGAGAAGGTGAGTCAGCTCCTTGTAGTCTGTAGCACCCCCAAACTTTAGGGCCTCCTCTAGGACCAGCCCTAGCACCCTAGTCATGATCATGGCCACTGCAAACAGTGTTGGGCTTCCACACCCCCAGGCTGCCCCACCTTCCGTGTCAGTGCAAGTATATTTCCCAAATTCCTTCCAGGCCACTCAGTCTCTGAAGATGCTGCGTTTCTTGTTTATGACAATTTACTAACAGCACAAAGGCCAGTGGGCACATGCAGGGCTTCCCTTGAGGCTTCCTGGGTTTTAACCATTGCCTTTCTTCCCCACTGGCAGCTCTGTTTGACCTAATGCACCCACAACTCCCCTCCACCTCCCAGGTAGCCCCATCCCTGGTGTAGGTGGGAGCAAGGAGGAAAAAGGGCACAGCATGCTCCTATTCTGGCACAGTGGGACACCATCTCACAGACTGCTTTCTGTGCAATGAGGTGGTGTTTTGTACCCACAAAGTGGTGGTTTACAAAGCACCCTACTGCTGGCCCCTGTTTTGAAGTGTTTGGCATTAGCTCAGTTGGTTAAAACTTGGCTGTAATAATGCCAAGGTCATGGGTTCAATCCCCTGTGTGGGCCATTGACTTAAGAGTTGGACTCGATGATCCTTGTGGGTCCCTTCCAACTCAGAATAGTTTGTGATTCTGTCCCCCACCCCACCCTGATAATATTAAATGTGAGTGTATTTTCCCCAGAGCTGTGAGTACCTCCCACCTCTGAGAAAAGGAAAATGGAGGTGTTTGGGTGTGTGAATAACTGAATAACAATGTGTAGAAATTAAGAAAAGGATGAATATTCACCTGACGGGGGGGGTCATCTGTGCACTGCCATACCAGGCCCATTTGCTCCTCTTCATACTAGATAGAAAAATACGACAAGGAAAGGTAAGGTAGGATGGAGATTCTCCTTCCTTGCTTTCACTGCTTGGAGCTAACCAACATTATCCAACAGACCAGGATTTCCCTGCCTGAGGCCATCCTGCCTTTTTCTCTGTGTGTCCTTACATTTCTCTCTGGCCAAAGTTCTCAACATGAAGGGACAGCAGTTAGATACAAACAATGGAAAAAATCCATTGTCCCTGCTTCTCCAAAGCCCTCTGTGAGAGCCCTAGGTCCTTGGCAGGCCACAGCTTTGTTTTGCAGAGAGCTCTGCTTGCTTGCAGGCTGCTTGGTTTATGGGATGCTCCATCAGAAATCTCCCCAGCCCTGGGCGCTTCTGGAGCTGCCTCTCAGAAATACACTGTGTTTTCCAGAGAGAGGGACACGTCCTGCCCATTGCATGCTGTGGGTGGCAAAGAGCTGGCGAGGCAGCTGTTTTCTTTTCCAGCAAGCACTTTGCTCTGTGTTCATCCACATCTCAGCTGAGTTTGAGAAGTACACAAGTGAGGCGTTTCTGGAGGCAACCAAATAAGCTGCCCACAGCTCCCATTTCCCTGGAGCCCACACATCCCTCCTCTTTTTCTTTCTTCTGCAGAACACAGTCCTCCTGGACTCACAGAAAGGGAAACAGCAAGGGTTTCAGGCCATCTTTCACAGTTGCAATGGGGCAGAACTTCTGTTTTGCCAGAAAGTGTTTTATGTGTTTATAGTTCTCCTTGCTGTGCAGCTTCCATTTTCTGGCACGTTTGAGCAGCTCTAAATGACATCTTTTTTCTCCCAAAGTGTGAGGCAAGAGCTGGGGGAGGGAAGAACAGCAGCTGCTCTGTAAGCCCTGAAGGTCTCACACCTGAGGCATCCTCATTTAACCCGAGCCTTGACAGGAGTATCATTGTGTTCTATTTTCCTTTCTGCCTTTGCTCACCCCTTTCCCTCTCCCCTGTCTCTCTGCAGGGTGCTCCAGGAGAAGCTGGCATGTCTATCATTGGGCCCCGGGGGCCACCCGTAAGTGGCTTTTCTCTCTATTTTTGTCTGATGCAGGATGTGGCCAAGCTACTGGGAAAGACTGAGGAGGGACATTAAGACACAGCATCAGCTGGAAAGAGCAAAAACCCTGTATAATGTGGTTCCCATACTAATCCAGCCTTGGTTTTATACTGCTATTATATACTATATATAATGAAATTATAGCTCATACTACAGAACAAACAAGGAAGCCTTCCCTTGCAAGGAAACCATATTCCTGCATTTAAAAGAATATCTCCTTCTTGCAACAGGGCTGCTACTACTTTCAGAGAAAATACATCTTTTGCCTGGCTGATCTCAGCCCTGGTTTCTTTAGTAGTGGACTACCCACTGATTTTGATGAAGGAGCAGGATCAGAGCTAAACTGGTGACTGGTGTACTCACAGAGATGGAGAGTTCAGAGGCCTTTGTCAAGTAGCCAAAATCTTGGAAACTTTTTGGCAGCATGTTTACCACTATCTGGACAGTCCCGCAGCTGTCTGGGCAGATGAGGAAAGTGCAGGCAGGATTATGAATCCTGTTCCAGCGAAAGTGTCCCCGCAAGGTGCAATGATTCTTCCAGACAAAACTTTGTGCAAGGATAAGGTCCTAAAAAAAGACCAAGATGAAGAGTTGGAGTGTTTACATGCCCTTAACACTGGATGATTCTTGCACTGTGGTTCAGCCATAAGGCCTCTGCTTTCATGTGGGTGCAGCCAGTCCTCTCCATCCCATCCCTGCACAGCCTCCATTGGAGATTTCCATGAAAAAGACCTGGAGATTCAATTCTCTCCCTCCCAGTGGGCACTTCCGATTTTGATGAACCTGTGAAGAGCACAGTCCTTGACCTGCAGAGAGGATGGGCCGCTGGAACCTTTGTTTCCCAGCGGAGGTCAAGTGAGAGAGACCGAGGCAGAGTGAACACTTGGCCACATCTGGCTTTCCAATTAACTTCCCAAAAGCCCCATGGCAAGTGTTTCTAATAACAAGCAGCTTTGCTGGTTCCCAGACCCACCTGCCTGGGATGCTGGAGTTTGAGAAGTGACAGAACCAAAAGCCAGGACCCAAACAAGTCTCCTCAAGTGTTTTATGCCCAGCAGATGGTCCCTGGCCATGTGTCCAGGCAAGGAGGAACAGCTGGCAGGTCTTTCAATGCCAAGCTCTGAGCAAGACCACCCTGCTCCACAAACAGCAGATTTTGGAGGGTAAGGGCCCTGTGGATTTTGCTGTTTCTCCCAAGCTGTGGCTCTCAGCCTTCTGGACAATGTAGTTAAAGTAACCAGAGAGAAAAGCCATTAGTCTCTGTTTATGTAGGTCCATCAAAGAGAGACAGGCACCACTGTTTTCCTGAAGTACACATGCCTGATCTGCAGGACAATTTTTAATGTCTTTTGTGCTGCTGCCTTTACTGCTGTTTGGGAAAGTGCAGAATACGTTTCATCTTCAAAGCAACAGAAAACTTATATGGCAAATTGTATTTAAAATGGGATTTCACCTACACCAGTCAAAGCCTTGAGGTGCCAGGACCGGCATAATTCCACACTTCCCCTCACGAAACCTACTGTGAAGATGATCCAGTTTCCTGGGGAGCTGGTGATAGGTCAAAAGGATGGCTGAGCACTGAAGACAAACAGGGAAACCCTGGCCAAGGGGCCACTCGGAAAGATGTGGGATGACAAATAGTTTCCAGATTTTTGTTTGGAGGTTGGAGTTTTCGCTTGAGCTCAGAGCTGCTTAACTTCTGGCCAGAGAGGGACAGTGCGCCGATAGTGGCAGAAACAGACGGTCTCCATGATTTGGCAGCTCCCAGTATTACATACTTCATACAATCAACATTTTAAAAAGAAGACAAGGAAAAGCAGCCACCCAACAAAAACAGTCTCTTGGAATCGCTTGCTGCTGAACTGTTGTCTTGGCGTGATATCGTGCAAATCACGCTGCTGTCCTCCAAGGAGAAAGAGGCAACAGTCTGTAGTCTACAGAGGAAGCCAAATTGCACCATTTCCAGGTCTTCTCCCTAATTCTTTTTTTAGCACTTCTTGTCCGGGGAGGTGTCCAACAGGGAACCAAAATTAATGAGTTGTGGCTGGGCTCTTCTTGCCTTTTCAGAAGCCAGCGGTGGACAGATCTTCTAATTTATAGCCTATCTTCCCTCCTGGTCACTGGCCAACAGGACCAGGTGGTTTTGTATGTATCTTGCAAAGCAAAGCTGACCAAGTTCAACTTTGCAGAACTGAAAAGACAGTGCAAATGTGATTAGATCCTGCTAGCATTGTGTACAGAACCAGAACTGTCAGTGCAACATTAGGCATTCTGTGGTAGGGGCATTCCTCAAACCCTGCATAGAGACTATTTGTCCCCATCCTCTGCAGGGTTGAACCCTCACTGAGTCTCTCTGCAGATAAGGGAGGCTGGAAGAAATGTAACCTGAAGGTGAAGGTTTTCCATGCCAGTGTAGCTCTGAGGTCTCTCCCAAAGGATTCTCATTGTTTCACTCTGGCAAAACAGAGTCTCAGAGCCCAGCAGGCCCATCCCCTTCCCAGAGCACCACACAAGATCACTCTGGTTAAGGCAGAGATGAATCCTTGTTTATACCCAGCTCTTTCCTGGGAAACCTTTGTCATGGTATCTCAAACTGCTGAAGAAAGCATTTTCTTCCCTCAAATGGGAGAACACATAAGGAACCTGGGCTTTTTGGCATCATAGTGCAGCTTTCAGGGTAGGGAAGATGCCACAGTGGTCACTTGATGAGTGTGGTACAGGATTTACCTCATCCTGCTGCTTCCATCTACACATGAATATGCTTCGAAATCTGCTGAAGTCAGACCATATGGACCATGTGCTTCCTGACTTGGCTCACACATTTTTATTCGGTTTTTTTGACATTAAGAAATCCTTAAGTAAAGTGGTAACTTTCCTGGATACCCACAAATCTGGGGTAACTGTGACCTGGGATGTTACAGGTCCCAAAACCCGAAGAACTACGAAAAATTAACAGCCAGGAGATTTTCTTTTTTTTTTTTTTTCAGTGTTTTTAAGTGGGTGATGAAGAACCTGCCAAACATATCCCAAGCCAGGGTTTGCTGTACCTGATCCCAAACTGGTAGCCAATTCTGGCTAGCCAGAAAGAGGCGGGGAAAAGACTTGGTGCTCATGTTCCTCTCATCACACTGCCTAACTCTCCTTTTTCCCTTAGCTCCCAGAGGATAAAACCCAAAAAAAAACAGAAAAGAAAAAAACATGTCTTCTCCAGAATTATTTGTGAGGAAAATGAATGTGTTGGGACTTGAGAATAGGGAAGGAGGAGAAGGGGGATGGCTCTATTTAGACAGCAGTGATCTGTGAGGCTTGTCTTGCTCAGAGCAGCACCCTGCATTAAACGCCTCCAGTTTATGGCAGCAAGAATTGCCATAAAATGAGCTCAGCCTCTGGAATATACTCCAAAAGCCTAGCATATGGGCTAGGGACACCCATTTAATTAATGTAAAAACTTCAAGGAAACTGCTTGCAGTCCAAACTGGAGCTGCTCCAGCATTTTCTTGGCCCTGTACAAATTGGAGTGGGGATGTGAGATTTCCACTCCTTCCCAAGACACTTTCCCCTTGGAGGAGAATTGGGTATCTCTTCAGAGAGTCATAGGATAATTGCTCAGGGGCTGGAGGAAAGGCTCTGTAGAGAGGACTTAGGGTCTAACAAAATCCATTTCAGTTCCTCCAAAGTGATGTCTCCCTTTATCCTTCCCAGGGACAGCCCGGAACAAGAGGTTTTCCTGGATTCCCGGTAAGTGTAACTTAATTTATGAAGTAAGGGTATATGATGTTACTAGGAAGCCTCATTAGTACTCATTGTATCTCATCATTTCTTCCTGAAACCAGTGACCTGATTTGGTATCACTGGAAAGAGTAATTTTTTCTTCTTTTGTTTTTCTTATTTTTTTTTCTTTTAAGTGATACTTAGGGGAAAAAAATCCCAAACCACACAAGACTGAAAGGAAATTAATTTTAAAAACCCCCAAGTGTTAAAATAACATAGGTGAAGCCAGATCTGTTTGGTAAAAGAAAATACCCTCAAACGAAGAAAATAACCCCTAGGTAGGTGAAATTCCAACCTTAATTGAGCTTTTAGGTGATACTCCAATAGCAGGAAGCGCCTGGGATCCAAAGGGGGCTCTGCATGGTGAGAGTCAGCTGGGAACCGTGCTGGGCTGAACACCCTGGTCATGCCAAAGGGCAGGGACATAAAACATGAGGGGGAATTCTCCAACACTGTTGCAGATGGGCAAGGGAACAGAGAACAAGCCCAGGAGAGGACAAAGCAAATTTCATTTCAATCCTAGAGTTGTTGGCAGCACTCTCTGAAGCACTGAGGCTGCTGGAGAACCCAAACAGTTGCTATTTATTCATACACATTTATCCTGGACAACTAGGAAGCCTAAGAAAAATACAAACACCCCCCACATCTCTGCTCCCTCTGGGCAGCTCAGCTGCTGCTCCAGGACACCGATGTGCCAGAGCAGGTCCATGGGGGAGACTCTCACGCCTGGAAAAGGGGAGGAATTGGCAGCCTCTGAGCTGTCTGACTGGGTTCCACGGCTCTGCCCCTCACAAAAAGGGGGGCTGTGAGCTGCCCCGGGGCTGAGGAGAAGCAGATCTCTCCAGGCCCTTGTGGTCTTTGGCTTTTGAAGGAGCAGAAAACAAATCAGCCCAGCTCATGAGAAAGTGCCGGGTGGGACAGCGCTCTGTGGAGCCTGTTTCTCATCAAACAGGACCTTCAGCATGTGCTGAGCTGTATGTCACCCCTTCTCTGGGACACTTTTATTATTCTATCATTTGCAAAAATGCCTCTTCCCCTGGAGGTGTATGCCTTTTTACATCAAAGTCCTATGCAAACTGCTGGCTTTCAGCCACTTTACTGGACACTTTTGAATTTTAAATTCTGAGGACTTTTTGCAAATTGCCTTTGAATCCATCCTCTCTCTCCCCTTCTTCTGTCCAGCATTGCTGCTGGAATAAGCTGACAGTGAGCAGGTCCCTGCAGAAGCAATTGGGAATCTGGGCTGGTACTCAGTGGTACCTGCCTGGATTCAGCAGGAAGGCGCAGAGAGTCACCTGACCTCACCCCAGCCCATGCAGTCTCATGGCACATGGTGCTTCCTGGGGCAGATGGACAGACACCCCAGGGAAAGCATTTCTCATCATTTTTCCTTTTTTATTTCAGGGCCCTATCGGCTTGGATGGCAAACCGGTAAGCAAACAACTTCTGTCCAGGCTTCCTGCCCTGCCTCCTGCTAAGTCCCACTGTCCTGCCAGCCTGTGTGTTACACTGTGTGTTTTTAAGGGGATTATTTTGCAAAGTCATGCACATGCATGGATTAAAAGAAAATTAGGAGGTTGGCAGGCAGGAGGATACCACAGATGCCTTGGGGGAGATGCAGGAGTCAGGAGATTAGGGAAGGCAGAGCATGGCCTCTTCCTTTCTAGGCAAATCTATAAAATAGCTCTTCTCCAGTGCAGCAGCCTGGCTGCTGCAGGGAAAGCCTTAGCAGACACTCCCACCCTGAAAAAGACAGGCAGAGCAGGTCCCTGAGGCACCAGCCCTCTGCCTTAGCCAACAGCTTCCTTTGAAGTTGACCCTGCAGCTTCTTTCTCTTCACTACTGTGCCAAAAAGAGCTGTAGTAGAAGAAGGAAGGATCCTAAAGACTTCCATGCTGTCCTTAGAACCTCCTCCTAGTCAGCCTTGTAGTAGAGAGACAGAAGTTCTTCCCATGCTTTGGAAATCCCGGCACAAATACTTGCCCATGAACCAGCAGACATGAATCCCATAGCCCCTGTTAGGTGTGTGAGCAAAGCTCCACACGCTCAATATTCCATTCCCCTTTGGAGGTCTAATAACTGTGGGCACCTCCCGAGGAAAGGGGGGAGTGGAGTAAGTCAACACCTTGTAGCAACTGCAGTGGCCAAAGCTGATGAATGTTCTCTTTCTTTTGCAGGGTCAACCTGGACAGAAGGGAGAGATGGTAAAAATATACATGTTTGTCTGCAGGTGATGGGTAGGTTTGAAATGATGTTTCGTCTCAGCTGAAAACAAGCTCCTAGGCAGGGCAGCAATCTTAGTTCAGCTGATGCATGAGCTGCGTCCCTAATTCTGAAACTTCATAATAGCCGTGCTGGGATGCACGGCTGTAATTTTTGCATTATGGTCATCAGATTCATCATGTCACAACAGCAACTCTCTGGTTATGCAGGGGATGTGTTTTCCTTGCAGTTAGCAATTAATGTTCTTTAAATATATTCTGGGAGCTGACATTTTTTGTGGTTGGCTTCATAGCAAAAGTAAAAGTTGATGGAAAGATTTCTGAAAACCCATCTGGTAACTTTCAACTTATCTAACAACAACCCAAAAAAGCATATTTTTTGTATTAAATGTGGAGGGTTTTTTCCCCCCTCTTGAAGCTCTGTTTCATATGTGCACCATACTAAAATGCTTTTGGTTGAAAATGATAAAGTTAGTCTGCACTTGATGGAAGCCCAAATGTGGTCTTGTTCCTCTTGACATCTCTGATGATGAAATCCCAAACATGAGTATGCCATGCTAGCAGCTCTGTAGTCACCTTCGCTCACTGAAGTGCTGAATGTTTTCCTCTGCTAATTCTGTTTTTTGAGCCTGAGTGACAGTACAACCCTCTGGCAAGCACATGTTGAACATCCCTGCTCCCCACTCCTGTTGTGCAATCCTAGCTCAGGGTTCAGTCCTGGCTGCTTCTGGTTCCATCCCAGTGTGTCAGCTGAGGAGCTGTGCTGTCAACTGAGGTCCTGGGAACAATAAGGGTGTGTTTTCCTGATGATTTTTCCCCTCTCCTTTTAATAATTCCCCCCCTGCAGTGCAACCAGAGCATGTGTGCATTTCCACTCCTCCACAGTAACAAAGGGAACCCAGATCTCTCTTGGGAAATTTCTCCACAATTGTTTTTAAAAGCTGAGTTTTTCACCTATTCCATACACTGTGAGTTGTTGTCTTCTTCTCACTGTAAATGGAAAATCATCTCATATTCAAATATGTGTTTCTTTAAAGGGTGCTGCGGGTCCCAGGGGACAACCTGTAAGTATCACATCTCCCCCTGTAGTCCCTTTCCCCTTCCATTCACTGAACTCCGTAATTTACTGAGGCCTATTTGACTTTTCTTTTATAGGGACCCCCAGGACAAAAAGGAGAAAAGGTAATTTCAATGGGAGATGTGTTTAAAATTAAATGTAAATAGGGGAAGGGACTCAGTGGACTTGGAGCTGCTCGGTCTGACTGAGTGGCTGAGTACAGCAAGAGCAGAGAGCTCAGGGGATACGGGACAGGAGGCAGGCTGCTTATCGGGTGTAAATTTGTGTAACTGCACTGAATTTGATACAGTCACAATGATTTACACCTTCAGGATCTGACTCCCTGTGCCTATTTCGGTCCCCTCTGTTCGTGGTTTAAACTCTTTCCTTTTAATCCCCTTCTTTCACAGGGTCAGTGTGCAGAGTACCCGCACAGGGTAAGTCATTAGCGTTGTTATCCTCTGTCCCGTGCCTTCCTGCATGTTAATCCTCCTTCGTTTGAATGGCTTTCTGTTGGAAGTAGAGATCGTTTCATTAACAAGATGCGTCATCTGGGCCCCGAGGGCAGCGCCCGGCTGATTGATGTGTTTCGCAGAAAAGCAGCAGATAAGGTTTTCCAGGAGGGATGTTGGTTCTCCGGTCTGTTCCTGCCCACCGGGGCTGACCCCTAGATATCTGCTGTCATTGCTGCTTCCTGGAGATTTGTGCTGGAGAGGGGAAGGTCTGTGTCCTCACCTCAAAACCCAACGAAACCTGGGGGTTTTGGAGCAGGAGAGGTCAGCCACTCACGTCTTGTGTTACTTCCACAGCCTCCACAGTGGTTGTGTGGCCAGGAGTGCTGTGGGGTTTGCAGACTGGGGGGAAACTCTTACCATCATCCTTACCTTTTTTCTTCTCCCTCATGCTGGTCTCATCCTTAGAGACAATTGGAAGGGCTGTGCTCTCTGCCTGAGAGTAACCCTTGAGCCCCCTGGCCACAATGCTTTGGCTTGTCCCTGGTGAGCTGATCCCTGTGCCCATCCCCAAGCTTGGTGGGCTTTCTGCCTGCAAGGAAGAGGCTGAGAAGGGAGGGTTGATGCCAGCAACTGTTTAATGAAAGCCAGGATGTTGCCCCACTTTCTTCTTTGTCCTGGCCTGGCTGGCATGTGCCACAGCCAAGAGTGGAGAGAGTACATCATGGGGTTTTGAGGGGATTTAACCAGATCTAAAAACAACCGGAGTGCTGAAAATCAACTGGAAATGCATTGGAACAACATCATATGAAGTGGCTGGAATTTGTAATCTGGGTGTACAGGGAGACAGGCTTAAGAGCTTTCTGTTTATTTTTGACGGGCCTTTGGATAATTAGTTGGGCTCTGGTCCCTGGCCCCGAGGGAGCAGGGCTGGGATGCTCGGAGCAGCAGAGCCAGTGGAGAGAGAGCTCGGCTGGCAGCGAGGGAGAAGGGAGCCGTGGGTATGTGCCAGTCCCCGTGCAATAACAGCCGGTCAGCTGTGTTTATTTAGTGAGCAGGCTCACTAGATTGTTATGTTAAAAAGAAGCTAACGGCAGTGTTCACTGAGCAGCATCCTGGGTCCTGTTACAGCCCTTGGCTCCCACTGGCCCCAGTGCTCAAGGTGAAAAGCAGTGACAGGACCCAAAGCAATACTGGAAAGGGAGATGCAGCTTGTGCATCCCTGGAAGTAGCCAGGGCTTGGGGGGAAAAGGTACACTTGTTTGGTGGGTTGGGGTTGTAGGGTGACACAAAGCAGGGCTGTGACAGTGGGAAAAGGGTGGGTGCAAAAGCTTCACGTGCTAGTGGTGTTTCTTTGGCTCTCATGGAGGTCCTTTTGGCCTCATGAGGCAGCAAGCTCAACATTTTCAAAAGCCCATGAGCCATTCCAAGGCAGAGACGCTCACGGGAGGGGTGAGTGTCCTCAGATAAACTCCAGCACGTGCTGTCCTGAAGGCTCTGGTCAAAAATTCAGAGAGCCAGAGGCACAGACCAGCCAGCAGAGGTGCAATTCTCTTTCCTCATCCCTGAATGAATATTAGGATGGGCTTTGTTGTAAAAATGCTACACAGCTGACTGAATTGCAATTTATTCTTGCCTTTTTGTTTGATGAGATTCTTTGTCAGATGTTCTGGGTGAGGAAATGAAAACCACCATCCTGGAAAACTAGGGATGTTGTTTCAGTTTTGTTTCTTCTTTGTTTTCTTAGGAAGGAAGTACAAGGTTAGGATATATGCCTTGGCTCTTGTAGTATGAGTCTGTATGTCCTGCACTGCTGTGAGGGATGAGCCCAAGCATCAGGGCTACACATTAAGGATGAGATGGCAGTTCAAGCTGCTCAAAGTGCTGCTTGGGGGAAGGGGGGACCAGCCATGCTCCATCTGCTCTCAGAAATGCTGTGTGTCTAACTGACCCCGTTTGTCTCATGTGTCTTCACTGCTCCCCAGGAATACCTAAGTACCACCCTTGCAGCCCTGCGCTCTAACCAGATCCTTACATTGAAGGTTTGTGGGTAATGGTCTGATGAGACCCAGTTCTGATGCAAAGGCAGGAGGATGTGGATCCAATATTGCATGCTGTCTTCTGAAAAAAACTTCCCACTGGTACACAGAGGAGGCAGGGCAAGGGCTGGGTGGAAGAGCTTGCAGGTTTCTTCTCTAAACTCTCCCACTTGCACCTGAATCCACTGCTGGGTCTTGTCACATCTCAGTCTTCAGGATTGCTTCTCTCCATTTTCCTCCTTATCTATCCCAGCATCCTCTTTCTGCTTCTCTGTAAGCTGCATAATATTCCAGGTTCCCTTCAGCACTTAAGGAGCCAGGCAAAGCCAGCTCAGCTGGCTCTCCTGAACTGTGAGGCCTCATGCATTGTCTTTTAGAAAGAGGAGAATTGCCTTTGGATAAAATCAGCCCAGCCGAGTTTCCAGCAGCTTCTGGAGCAATGGCTTGTGGCTGTCTGGATTGGAGCATTTGAGCACAACCCCCTAGTCATGATGCTGCAATATTGGGTTGCCACTTCACTTTGCAACAGGACTGGATCCTTGCTTTCCCTGCACACATGAAGGACAGTGTTTCAAGGGAATAAGTGTGCTGCTTGGAAGCATATGGTTACTGTGGTGGGACACCTGTGGGCACACCTCTGGGATCTGAGCATGCAGCTCACGTGGGGGAATGTCACACACGGGCATGATTTTGTGTCTGAGCACAGAAAGCCTCTTTTGCTTTTCCCTGTGTAAATCAAGAGCAGCTTCAATGGAAAACTGATAGCAACAGGAAAGTGGATCAGGCCAGAGAAGCATTCCTGGGCCTGGAGCCGGCACAGTGGGTGCCAGGGTGACAGCAGTGTGCATGCAAATGGAAACTGGATACAGGAGAAGGATGAACAAATGCTCCTGGGCTTTAGTGCATTTGATTTCTGTGTGTCCGGGTCAGCTTTGTGCCCTAAGGCAGCATTCCTGGCTATAAGCAGTCAGAGAGTGATGTTACTGTTGAGCAAGGAAAAGCAAAGTGCAGGTTACCAAGGCAATGTCCTGCTCAGGGCTCTGGTTCCAAGGCCTGGTCTTCTCCCTTAGCCATGGTGGTTGTGTCTGCCCAGCTAAGTGAAGCATGCCAGGATCTATTTTTTGACCCCAGCTAGCCTCTTTTCACTCTCTTCCACACCCCAAGAAAGGATGAAGCCTGGAGATAAACTGTATTTCCTGTAATAGAACTAGGAAACTGCCCTTGGAAAACTTGGAGAAAATTGTCATTTGGATATTTGCCCAAAATCTGATGATCAGAAATTGAGAGAAACAGTCCCATCACTGGAGATCTTAGCAAAGCCAGTGGGGGGATGTCTTGCCGTGAACACTGCCTAAGGTCATCAGTGGAGCTGAGTCACAAATCCCCTGGGTAAGTTCTGTTTCTGAGCAGAGGAAGCTGTAAAAGCTCTGTGCAGTGGGAGCACCAGGATGGTGAGAGGCCACCCTGCACCTGCCAATCCCCCTGTGAGCTGCGTGGGGGAGCTCAGAGGTCTGCCCGCAGGTCCCTGTGTGGCTCTCACACTGGGCTTTATTTTCATGGCAATCTCTCTGTTCCCCTCTCCTCTCTTCTCTATCCTGGCTGCTCTCTGACTCTCGGTGCCCTAATGGCCTCCTTTGCCCTTCAACCTTCTGGTTTGATCTTCTTCAGCTGTTGCCTCTCCTCAATTCAGTGCGACTGGCTCCACCTCCGGTCATAAAGAGACGCACTTTCCAGGTAGACTTCTCCTTGTTGCCTGTTTCTAAGCTTATACTGATGCTTGCCATTAATCAGCTTGCTACCTGTCTTTCTTCCCCTGCAGAGGGGTTTCCAAGAGTTTCAGACAGAGCTAAAGGACTTTTCTTTGAAGCGGGGGAAATCTTTGATGTGTTGCTAAAAAGAAATGCAGTGAAGCCAGTTTTTTAAACTGAAAGAAATGGGCCATGAAACTGTTCTTCGAGCTGTCGACAAGCAGCCTCCTCCCTTAAGGAGTCAGTTCCTGCATATTCAATCTCCAGAAGAGGTTAGAAACCTCTTGCTGAAATGCAGCTAATGTCTGTGAAATTTAACTGAGATGAATGAATAGGCAAACGCTTCTTCTAAGGGCTAGTCTAGTCTGAGGCACTTGGGGAAATGTGTTTAAATAAGCTCTTAGAATGGTTTCATTAAACTGCATTAAATCTTTGTGTAAACACATTTATTTTTGTTTCCAGGACCACAATTCATGTTTAGTTTATTTTGGGAATGAATTCATAAAGTGAATTACGGATGTATGAATAGTGAATAAGAGTGTCCATAGTCAGAGTTCATGTGGCTTTTAATGAGCCCACTTTAAGCTCCCTCATTCCATCAATTGGGATTAACTCTCCCGTGTGGAAAACCGCTGCAATTACCCCGTGAAGTGTGCTAGGCACTCTCTATTAAGTGGCTGGGTTTTGTCACCCTGGTGCCTGTCTAGACAGTTGGATGCTAGCAGGGAAGTGTAGGATGCAATTAGAGAACTTTACCATGAGGTGCCTGGTCCTTGCCCAGCGCTGGACAAATCCTGACCTTACCACTTGAGCCTGTGCTTTCAGTTCAGTTCCTATCGATTCAGCATTCGCACCACACAGAGCCCCATGGCTTGCACTGTTTGCCCTTCAACGTGACAGTCGGAGAGCCAGGCCAAGGACTGACCTCTTGGGAAGGCTTTGAAAGCTGAAGTTCCTCTCCAGGATGAAGTGGGAAACTTGAATAGCTGCCTTATGTCCTGTCATCAGCCAGGGCTGCAAATTCCCTCTGTCTGCAGAGGCTGTAACTTCACCGGAGAGTTTTGCCATGATCCGTTTTGCTGTTGCTGTTTGGTTCTCTAAGTTCAACAGAGTGTAATCTGCTCCTACAGATCTGGCAGCACCAGGCAATTCCAGGAGCCCAGTGTAGGAATACTAAGGAAAAAAGCAAGGCTGCAAAATTAATGTAGTGTCAGCACTTGGGAGAGAGGAAAACCCTGGAAAACCCTGCTGCTGCCTCTGAGCACCTCAGCAGGAGTGCTCTGCCTGAGGGCTGGGGCTTAGCCGAGACAGGGGCTGAGCAGGGTCCAGTGTGAGGAGGCTGAGCAAGCATTGCAGTGCTGGGGTGCAGTCAGGGTGGCTGCCTGGTGTTTAAAAGAAATGAAAAATAGCTCCAGTCAACAGCTAAAAATATAGAATGACAACTGATGAAAATGACACCTGATCTCCCACTTACTGTATCCACTTAGTGTCCAGTTAGCTCTGTGGGGGTCCTTCTGTGCTGAACACATTAATTAGACTGTAATGATGTCGTAATAATGTTTTGTGTGTGTTGGGATCTGCATGGATGGGCACTCTCCTGGACAAAGTCCACTCTGTTCAAGACAGCAAAGTGAGGGTGATGCAAATGGGAGTTTGGGTTAGCTCCTTGCAGATGCTCCCTGAGGTGGGGCAGGGCTCCTGCTCTTCCCAGCTCCCTGTCCTCTGCCAGCACCTCTTCCCAGTGTAGTGCCCTAAATCTGCAGCATGGACTGTGCTGGCAGGGAGCAGCTGAGGTGGGAATAGAGGAGGAGGAGCCCAAGTGATATGGGCAAAAAGCCCCCTTTGCCTTCCCATGGTGCTCCCATGTTGGGGTGCTGTAAGATGCAGTGGGAGGGAGACCTCTAAAGCTGGGATGAGAGGTCAAGGCAAGAGCAAATCTAGAAATATGCTCCAGCGTCCTCCTAACATCTTCATTAGATCCAAATTATCTTCCACATTTAAAACTATGACACCACTTACAGGACGGTTGAATAGCACTTAGTGTGGAGGAGAGGGCAGCTTAGGAAAGATCCTGTGTTCCCTTGCATGGGCCACAGGATTAGTGAGGATCCACTTGAAAAATGGGGGAAAATGAGGGCACCCCTCCTGCCTGGCCCAGCTGGCTTCCCAGTGTGGGCTGTGGGTCGGGTGGTGAGGAGCAGGAGGAGAACTGTGGCTCCACACATGACTGAGCATCTCGTGAGCCTGGCCCACATGTTGGAAATTTTCTTTTAAATAGAGCTCATGCAGAAGGGATGAAATTTACAGCTTATTACTTTCATCTATCATTCTAAATAAAGCAAACATCCCTGTATCTGCATGTTTTACTGAAGGCAGCCAGGATAAACAGCTGACTTGGTAGGAACATGTGCAGGGGACAGATTTCATGTGTTTTCCTGCAGTGTATAAAAGGCTGTAGAGAGGATAAATACAGAGGAGACCCAACTGCACACCCATTGATTTTTAACTTAGAAACAGCCATGCTTGATTTCTAGCTTCCTGTGGATCCACGATAGTTTGTCACATTTAAACTGAATGTCTAACAGTGGGTTGTCGTGATATGTTACCCAGTGAGGGGAGCCTGAGACGAACAGCGTAGCGCGGATGTCACGGTGCCTTGGGAGCTTGCTGGATCCATCAGTTATGGATCAGCAGTCTGGTATTCAAACGTGGCGCTTCCAACCCACTGTCTGCTCAGCGCCGCTTGGTCCCATGTCCAGGGCCTTGGGGCCAGATGACATTGCTGAGGGATGAGCCACAGCCACCGAACGGCTACTGAGGGGCTGGGGAGGAACCGGCTCAAACGGCTCCGCGGCAGAGCTTAAAATGGCAGGTGGCTCGGCACGCACTGCCTTGTTCAATCATAGAAAAACAGGCTCTGCCTGGTGCACATGGGCCTGCTTTGGGTGGGCTCCAGAAATGCCATGATGATCGTGTTATTTTCTTTTGGGTTTGTGGCATTTCTACTTTTGGTCCCTGGCAAAACAGAGGGAGTGTTGTCCAACAAATATAGCATGGGGGGAAAAAAAATAGGCTGAGGTAAGACACTGTGGGTTTGCCTGGAAGTGCCAGTGTGGTCACGGGAGGCTTTGCTTCACATGTGATTGTCAGGTGCTTTGGAAAGCCTCCTCGGAGGCTCCAGAGTTGCCAGTCCTTTGTACTTGACCAAATCAATGACACAAAATGTCTCTTTGGACTGCTGTATCATCTATAGATCTGTTTAGAAGAGAGCTCTGACCAGGCAGCCTCAGGTGTCTGTGCAAACCCTAGGATTCTGGCTCCTGCTGCTCAGGCAGCCTGGCCATCCTCATCAGGGCTCTCCACCACTCTTGGAAACTTCTCCTGGCACTAACCTGTGACTTGCTTCTACCTCATCTACTTCAGCCTGTCTTGGGCCCTTGGGGTGGTGGTGTGAAGGGTTTGCTCTGCCTGGGGATAACTTCTTGTTTTATAAACCACAGGGTGAACAAGGACAAGCAGGGATCCAAGGTCCTCCGGGCCCCCCTGGACCACCAGGGCCCACTGGACCAGCTGGACCTGAAGGAACCCCAGGACGTCCTGGGCCAATTGGACCCCCTGTAAGTCCAATTATTGAGGAACAAATTCTTCTGTTTCCCCTTCCCCTGGGGCACAGGCAATTTCCTTTGTCTTCTCTTGTCTCTGCCAAAGCTGAGATAGTCAGGAGACTTGCAGAGGATGTGGATGTGTGGAGAGGATGAAGTTCCTGGGGAGCAAGAGGGAAGGTGGAGGTGTTCACTGGGCACTGCTGCTATCTGGACACGCAGTGAGTGACACCAGGCTCATTTCCTCCTCCTCAGACCCTGCAGACAGCCTCCGGGGAGGAAGTAACACGAGGGGTGTAATTGTTGTGCTCAGAGCTGAAACCTGACTGATAAGTCCCTACCACTCCTTTGAAGTCCTGTCCCCGTCCTAGCAAGGAGTCAGGGAGGGCAGGAACAGACCATTGCTAAACGGCAGGGGGCAGGGCAGAAAATCCTGCTAATGTACCTCTCTCTTGCAACAGGGCAGAGCAGGAGAACCTGGGAAGCCTGGCAGAGATGGAAAGGTGGGTACCAGAAACCAGCTCTATTCCTGGGAGCTGCAGGGGCAGATGTGGCACACTGGCTCTGCAGCCTCTGCTGAATGAAAGGAGTTTCCATCTCCAGGAGTTTTCAAGGCCTGCTAGTAGGACAAGCAGGTCTTGTCCCCAGAGGCAAAAGCACCTCTCCACACATAGTGCAGGGGTCAGGGATCCTTTAAGCATTCTCATCTTCCGCCGTGCTCTGAGGAGCCAAGGATAGGATGGCTAAACACTTAAATTGAGTGGTGTAGGCATTAAAGCATACTTAGAGTGATTTTTCCCCTTCTGTCTGCTCACATGCAGCTCCTGCATGGATATTTTTAGTTTATGTTTACACACACATATCTGGTATGCTTCATGGTTCATATCAGGTAAATTGTTTGGTTATTTCTCATTTAAAGACACAAGTCATTTGTTTGGTAATACATTCGCTCTATTTAGCTTGTCAGAAGAAGCTGCAAGTGCCTGATACACTCCAGAGCTGCACAGTGGGTACAAGTTTCCCAAGCAAGACAGAGAAGCAGAAAAGGTTCTGGAGTGTAATGCATAAGGCAAAGCAGATTTTTAGTCTTCGTATTCAGTGAGATCAAACCTAGGGGAATGGAGCACTACAGACATGAATTTATTTGAATGTGTATGGGTTAAGATAGTATTTATCTACATCAATAATAAATTGGGGCTGTTTAATCTCACCAGTGTAAATCAGCTCTGTAAAGGGGTGTTTCAAACCAAAGCATCTCCCATCTCCCTGCAGTCCATGCAATGTCTACATTTGCCAACCCCAGTGTCTGTTTTGATTTTATCCACAGGGCTTACCTGGGCCTCCTGGACCAAAGGTGAGACATGTCACCTCATTTGGAGGTGCAGCACAGTGATAAACAGAGGTGGATGCTCCTGGCGAGGACAGATGTGTACATTTTGATGGGGGAAAGGAGGTTACATCAAATAACTGACAAAGATTTCTAACCCAGCTCAGCATTGCCTCTGGGGCCTAGTCCATGTGCTGACTCATGGGTTTTGTCCAGGCCACACGTCTGAGTTGCATCTTGACTGAGCCAGGCACGCCTCATCAGCCCCTCTTGCAAAATAGTTTGCCACACACAGCTTTATTGGCTTCTTCCATTCTCAAAGCGTTTCCCAGCGCTTCAGGAATGGATTTTGCAATGCTATTGTTAACTCCACCACGGCTTCCCATTTATTCACTTGCCAAAGTGCGAGGTGGGGGGGTGGTTGTTGTTGTTTTTCAGCTGCAGTCACCCACCCTAATTTGTTTTTATCTGAGATATGTAGCCAGGGTGAGGAGATGGGAACTGTGGAGCTGGGGTACAGAGCTGGCACGTGTTATCTGGCTGCCAGGGCTTATTGTGCCTTTCCTGCCAGGGCTCAGTCCACTGTGGGTAGTGGTGACCTGATGGGTCAGGAGCTCAGTGGAGTCACTTTGAGGAAAATTCCCCATGGAATGCCCTCCCATCTCAGCAGTAACCGAGGGAAAAGGGCAGAGATTTGTCCTTCTCAGGTGAAGCCTCACTTTCTTTTGTCTTTTTGCCTTTTGCAGGGAGACACTGGAATTCAGGGATACCCTGGCAGAAAGGTAAGAAGGGGAGCCCTGGTGTTGCTAAATGAATTAATAAGTGCACTGATGCCTTGTGGAGTAATGGCTGCAGATCCATGGACTGCTCTGGAGCCCTCGTGGAGCTCTGCTCCCACTGGACACAGGGCTCTGACAAGCCCACAGATATCCTGCTGTCACCCTCCTAAGGAGAGCCTGGGCTCAGAGGTGTCCTTATAACTCTCCAGCAGCTGTGGAACAAACATCTTCTTGTATGTGTGCCCCTCTATGCCCACTTTCAGGCTGAGATGCAAGTCTTGTGCATCCAGACCTGAACAGGAGGCTGGAAAGGGCAAAATCCCTGGCTGTGTGTTGCTCTCTGGAAAGAGTCCTTAACCTGTCCCAGGTTAGAGGCAGAAGCTGGAGATGCCTGAACGCCTTCGGTAGCAGCTGACTAAGCAGAGTTGTCAAGCCTGGAGGGTGTAATGAAGAGACAGAAAGAAAGACGGGAGGGGCAAGACACAAAGAAAGATCAAAGGGGAGAAACAAAATGAAGAGATACTGCTAAAGGGATGTCAGCTGGAGAAGGGGAAGGTGAATGTTCCCAGCAGGCAGGAGTCCTGTGTCCCCTGTTATCTCCACGTTGCTTTATGGGTGCTTTGCGAGTAAAACGGCAAGACCTGAGAGCTTTTTAATTAGCTCTGTATAAACGGAGAAGTTTTTGTTATGTCAGGAAGTGGAAATTATAGCCCCTGCAGACCACAGCCCACTCCTGCAGACAGACACAATTTATTGCCCCTTGTCCCAGAGAACCGTTGGATTTTCCATTAGGAGCCCATCCTGTTCTGTGTGTGCTGGGCGGGCGGTCCCTGCAGCGACCTCACAGCGAGGGCCTCTCCTCTCCTACCAGCTCCTCTTACATGAAACAACTTGTCTGGCTAATTTACTTCCGAGCAAAGAGCCTGCACTGATCTTGGAGGAGCGAGCCCAAGGTTGTGACCTTTGTCTGGGAGAGGTGGAAGGAATGGATGAAAGTAGGACAGCAAATCCTAAGGGAAAGGGAAAAGAGGGCGAAATGTTGAGGAAAGTTGTTAACTTAGGTATGATACAAGATATGGGACCACTCCCTTCCATACATTTCACACACATCTTTCTTGATGCAGAATGGTGCTCCTCTGCCAGAGAGACCCAGGTGGTATGCTGGTGTGTGTGGGGCACCTCAGTGTGGGACATCCCTCTCACACCTCTGCTGATCTTTCCAGCAACCCACAGCTCCTTCTCTTGCTGCTGTGTTTGCTTCTTCCTCCATTTTCTTCTCTTCCTCAGGGTGAGGTGGGCGAGCCAGGCCTGCCCGGTGCCCATGGCCTCCCTGGAGCCTCTGGCCCCAAGGTAACCCTTAAACTCAAGGCAGTGGGGGCATCTCCAAGGGGCAGAAAAGTAGAGACACACTGAAGGATGTCAAAGGCTGGGGAATGGAGACAGTTCTCCAGAGCCTGGAATGGGCCAAGTAACCAGGAACAGTTGCTCCTGAGTGAGGAGCCTGGGAAATTGTTGGCCAAGGTGATTTCATGCTGTCCTGAACCAGTACCTGCCCAGGCCCCCATGACAGCATAAAACTGGCCCAGCCTTTAGAGACTTTTGCACCAGGGTTGGGAGAATGGGGGTACTCTGGACCATGAAAAGTTTTAATGGTTTCTACACCCAAATCATGTGGAAAAGCATTTGTTTGGGTGATCCAGGGATTCAAACTGCCTGGCACTTCTGGGAGGGATGGGCTGGTATTGTGTTGCTTTCAGGAGAACCAGAGGCCTGGGATTGCATTTATCACACCCATCTTTCAGCTACTTTCTCTTTGTCCCTCACCGTTGTTAGGATTGTACTGCTTGCTCAGTTTCTCTTTATGTTCACTGTCCCTCTCTCTGTCCCCCCCACCCCTTTCTCTCTCCTTTGATGGGCAGGGTGAAAAAGGGGACGCTGGCATAAAGGTAGGCATGAGGAATATGTTTTTTTAAGGCACGTTGGATCACCTGGGAGATAGTGGTCTTTGGGCTGATGGATGTGAGGGGAAGTTGGGTCTGAGGCGGCTCTGTGGGGTATTTAATGGAGTGCACATCTGTGCTCTGATTAACCACAGACAGGCACTCCGAGCTCAGGCAATAAAAGCCGCCTTTATCCGTTTGGTGGAATTCGATTCTTACCAAAGGCATTTCTCTGACTATGAAGCTTGCTGGTGATTTGTTACATCTCTCCATTTGATGGGCTAGGTTGGGGTTTCCTCATAAAATCTGGTTAGCTGACGCATCAAATCCACTCAAACTCTGCGACTCAGGCTGAGGTTTGGCACCAGGCATTTCTGTCTGTTTCTGGACACTTTTTACAGGCTCATATGGTCTGTGCCCAGATGTTATCTATTTGACTGAAATTTACTGTACCCATATATTTAAAGTATATTACTCAATGTGGACTGTGCTTAAAACATTACAACACTGGCAAGTGTTCATGGCAGTCAGAGCACACTGTTTCATGCCATACATCTTAAGCATCATGAGGAAAGACTGGTCCTGTAATATTTGGAAAGGCATTAGCAGTGACATGTACATTTCAAGTATTTAGTGTGTGGCATGCAGCTCATTCATTGTGCAGCACATACATTTTCTATATCTTTTCCATCTGGGTTGATTACTGTTTGAATGGAGAAAAGGCCCTTTCAGAGCTTACCAGGGATGTCTTACATGGAGCTTAAAGAAATGTTCTCTGGGAATGTAGGATCTGGGTTCATAATTGAATAGAACAACAGGAGTTGTCTTCCTACAAGAAAACTACCCCTCCTCAGAAATACTGTGATGCAACCAGAGTCCAAAGTTTCCTTGTGTCCATCTCCACCTCAGTGTAATTCCATCAAACACAAAGGCATCACTCCTGGTTTGTGCCAGTGTGAGTAAAGGTGGAATTGCATCCAGAACTGATGTGTTTTGGGGGCTCAGAGTTTGTTTTCAGCTCTCCTTTAAGATGAACTGGAGGACTGAAGTCAGAGTGTAGCCTGGTGGGAAGAGAAGGCTAGAAGGAGAAGCTGTGTTTCACCCCTGCTTATACTCCTGTTTCACTGCTGGCAGACACCTGCTCTGCTTGTGCCTGTGTACAAGGCCTAACCATTCCTTCATTAGAACTCTGGCAGAGGGGAAGTCTCCAGGTATTACAGTGATGTTCTCAGGGTCATCCACAGGTGAGAGCCTTCCCTGACTTGGGGTCACCCTGGAGTCACACTCTTGCTTTTTGGTCTCTTATTCATGTTTTACTCATCCCACCTCATGAAGAGCAGAGATGAAACCCACCACACTTTTGTGTGATTGCGGCTCCAAAGGGGCAGCTCTGCAGTCCCACAGTGGTGGTGTCTTTCACACACAGACTTTAATTTGTTATGGTCATGATCACTTTTCATTTCCTTTGTTTTTGCTCAGAAGGGAAGTTCAGAGGTACCCTTAAATCAGCAGCCAGACCTCACCCAGTAGCTCCTGAGCATCCGACAGCACGTGTGTTTGTTGTCTTTGGAAATGGTTTCTTTCTGTTGTCCTCCCACCTAAGAGGATTGATTTAGACTCTGGAAGACTTTTAGTGCTTCCAACTTTGGATCCAATTACCTGGGCTAGATTCTACCTTCTCTTTGCTTTGAGGAGCCCTGAACAAACACTGGGATTCATAGCTTAGCTGCAGTGACCAATTTTGCATGGGGATACCACTGCTTTGGCTGGCACTGAAGAACGTCAGGCCTGAAGAGGTTTGTTAGTATCACAGACCCCTTTTTCATTTAACCACCTCTCCCCACCCAGTGGCAGATGCAACACAGCATTTTATTCTGTGACCACAGTTTGTACTTTGATTGTATAGGGACCCAAATCTGTGTCCCATAAAGGTCATTAGTTCACCAGTGATCACCTGGGCCACTTGAATGAGCATTTCAATCACTGCCCCCAGCCTGTCACACTCAGCTTCACTGATGTTCGCTTTCTTTTTTCTGGAAGGTCTGTAGGATGGGGTTTTTTCTTATGCTCTGAGGAAGGAGCAATAAGTAAGGTGCCCACAGCCTTGCTCAATAACCCCCTCATAATCTGCCTATCACAGCAAGGAGCAAAAACAAAAGGTGCCTGCTTTAATTGGCACCTGGTGGGGATAAAGCTGCTCACAGCAGGTGGAGGATGAGTGTGAGGTTCTGCCCAGTGTGGAAGGGAGAGGTGCAGCCTAACTCTTTGAGAGACATGGTGGGGAGGTTAAGATTGTGAGAGCTGGGAGATGCTCCTGCTGATCACCTTCCTGGAGCCCACTGGGGAACCTGTGCTGGGTGTTTTGCCTTTTGTACCCACCTTTGGTGGTGTTTCCCAGATCCTTGCTTGGCTGCACCATTCCAGTGCTGCTTTTGATGGGCTGATGCTGCCTGGCCACAGCGCCCTGTGCAGCTCAGAGGGCACCGGGAGATCACAGAGGGATCAGCCCAGCGGGTGCTCGCTGTGCCACAATGGCTTTCAAATACATAAGGGTTTAAAGATGTTCTGGAGAGTTGTTTTTCTCTGCTTTTTCTCGGGCTCTGGGGTTTCTTTCTGCTCTTCAGCGGCGCGGTGTCACGTTTGTTGCTCCCGCTCTCTAATTAGCTCCAGTGCGTGTGTGATCTGCCGGTGCCGGGGCTGTGCCAGCGGGCTGAACCCATCCTCAGAAAACACAGGGTGGGGTGGTTGGAACTTGCCCCTGGTGGGGGGTTACCCTGCACCCTCTCACTGAGGGGGCTTTGCTTGTGTAGGGCTAAATAATTAAATGGCTCTTCAGGCAGGCAGTTCTGCCAGGAAAGTCTCTGGGATGGGGAGTTACTGTCACAGGCAGGGCTGCCCTATGGGGATGGTCTCTGCAAGCAGCGTGCGTGCCTCCCAGCAGAAAGCATCAGTCTTCTTTGCTTGGTCTCCCTTAAAAAAACCCAGGGAGCATAATTAGGAAGGAGAATGAGAGTGCCCTCCATTCTCCAGTAGAAGATTCATAATTACTGCTTTACTATTATTACAGCAGGAAATAGGACAGTTAAATATGTTGTGTAGGACAGGAGGTGCCCACAGTGCCTCGATTATGTATATTATGGTATTAGAAGGTATTTCAGAAAATGTGGTTCACAGGATGGCACAATTACAAAAGTGCTTTCTATAAAAGTGTACACATATATTCTCTGCTGAATAGTCCTTCCAAGCAAGGGCTAAACACCCAGAACAAAACAACAGCAGCATGCAGATTGCCTGAAGAGGTTTTATTTTATAGTTATCACCAGATAAAATTTGGGCTAAGGGCACAAGGCAACCCTTGGATTCTCTGCTTCTCCAGATAAGTTTGTTCATCCTGTAGTCACTCCAAACAGAGTGACCTGTGCCCTGCAGCACACCATGGCATGGGATGTGGCACTCCAGTGTGGTTGGTCATGCTGTAAGCAAGAGGCTTGAGAGTAGCCACTGAGGGGAAATGGCCCCAGTTATGACAGTCGGCTTGGTGAGAGTCAGATGAGGAAAACAGGCTATGTCTCATCTCACCTGGGGGGCTTTCTCACCACCTGTGCCCTGGGCACTCCACACGGAGCCCTGGGAACACTCATCTCCTGTCTCTTGCTCTCTTTCTCTGTGTGTCTTGCTCTGCTTCCAGGGGGAGAGAGGCATGCCAGGGCTGCCAGGAAGACATGGCACTAAGGTACCTTGCACCCAGAGGAGTGATGCTTGTCTGCCTGATGTCACCCATAGCACTCAACTGCCCCTGATGCGCAAGCACCGCCTGGAGTTGTGTGTGTGTCTGTTAGTCAGTGACTGTCCTCAGCTGAATTATTTCTGCTTCTAAATTGCAAAATACAGGGCCTAATTTATGCAGGGGATGATGGGGGAGGAAGTGTTTTACAAAGCAAATGGCATGCCCGGCCCGATGCTGACTTGCAACATCAGGATCTTAGTGCTTTATGCCAGCAAGAGCGACCAGTGCTGATGTTTGTAGGGAATTGGCAGTTTCTGAATTCAGGGTTCCAGGTGACCACAGCAAATGTGTGTTACCCCACTGGGATCAGCAGGGCAAACGTGGACTAATGCAGTGGTGAATCAGGGTCAGTGTGTGGGCAACCCTGCATGTCTGTGCATTGCAGTTTAAGGATAAGTACTACAAAATAACCTCATCCACATTCACTGCCATCTGAAGGCAGAAGAATGAGCAACAGGCACCCCACCTGCACTGAGAAATCCTAACCCAAAGCCACTTGCTGCATGTTATCCCTTTCATGGCTCCAGCCTATATTCACTAAAACCTACTGACCCTGAGACAATCTGGAATGCTTTTTCTCCCCAATTATTGCATAGAATCCCTGATCTCCATCTTCTGTCCTTGTGTTTTTTAGCTTTTGTCCCCGATTTCTGTTTCAGAAAGCTGAGAGGTATGATCCTGCTGCTCTCTGGCTCCCCACTCCTCCTTGTTTGAACTTCTCCAAGCTCTTTTCACTTTCTACTTGGCTCCCAGTCCTCTTCTCTGCTTCATGTGCTATATTCCAACCCCTCACGTTTTCCAGCTGCTAACACCACTTCACCCCTTCCCCTCTCCTTAGTTGTCCCTCATATTTGCTTTTGTAACTGGACCTTTTCACCAGGATCTAACTAATACTAACACAGGGCATACAGACATTTCAGAGCAGAGAGTTGATAGGGACAACCTGCTTTTTGCATCAGTCTGTCGAGAGCAATGTGACAGTCCCTGTGGGGGCAGCTGCCTGAGGACTCTGAGTTCCTGTCTTGGATGCCAGGGCAGGCTGGACTCCGTGGTCCGGTGTTGGTGGCTTGCTCTGTGCTGCAGAATGACACCTGAATGGCAGTGCTTTGTAGGCTGTTTTTTCCCCTATGGTGTCTGGCTTCAGAGCTCTCCTGAAAACATTTTACTGCAGGGTTTGTCTTCTGTGACAAAAACAGAATGAGGGGGAATAGCAAGGCCAAGGCTCTGGGGTTATGAGCTGGCCTTTCTTGGGATGCTCAAGCTGATATATCTGGGCTCAAGTGCTGAACTGGGGGGTTTGGTCCTTGGTCTGCCTCTGCATTCCTGTTATTTGACACTGTTCTGCTTGTTGGTCTTTGCTTCACTTGCAAGACTAAAACCAGGGTGGGGCTGGAAATCTGGTTGTCTTGACTGGGTTGTGCTTTGCAGGAGCTTTCTGGAACGCAGAGCCACTGCCATAGGTGAAAAACCTGCACAGGGAAGGAGGGTGTGTGCTGTGTGGTGCTATAGCATAACTTCTGAATTGTGGAAAGGAGAAGATGTGGATTTTCGCCTTTTTAGTTCCACCTGGCGGATACTGCTTTGTTTTTTAAAATCTTGTGTCCGCTTCATTTCAAACAAGGTGTTCCTGTCTTTCCTCTCTCTGCCAGGGCGCTCCTGGGATGGCCGCCGCAGGGATGAAGGTGAGTTTTACACTGCAATGCCTTGAGTAGAGTGCGGGCTGGGGCTGGGAGAGCGCAAGGCGCTGGAAAATGGTCGGACAGCTCCCACTAAAGGGGAATATCAGAACTGCCGTGCCTTTGGTAGAGGTACTGGATCTGTCTCCAGTACCGCTCTCGGCAGAGATTTGTGAACTGTGTCATCACAGCCTCCCCCAGCCCCAGCTGCACCGCAGCCTTGCTCTGCTCCTGTGCACACAGAGCTCGGAGCAGGCAAATTCCAGGAAACGAGTCTTGTCTTATTATGCTCGATTATGTCTGGTAAGCCTCTTGAAGTACTGCAAGGTGGTTACCCTAGTGTTATAGAAGTCATTAGTCTCAGGTTTGCTGGTTTTTACAGCAGCCTTGGAACTGTCTAGCAAAGATAAACTCCAGGCACAAAACACACACCTAAACCATTCCCATGCCCTTATTGACAAGCCCATGGGCCCCACAGATGAATGTTCTTTTCTCCACTCTGATAGCTGTAGGAGGATTTGTATTCTCTGCTCTGGCTTTTCACTTTGTTTTCCTGTCTCTTCCTCACCAGGGCGAGCCTGGGACTCCAGGAGAAAAGGTACTCTCAGAAGGCTTTGTTCTGAGCCTGCACTTCTGTTTGGTTTGTGTCTTCTTTTTTCCCCTCCCAGAGCAGCTGAGGCAGCTGAGGGTTGGCTCTTTACTTCCCCGTGCCCTAATCCAGACCCTAATGGCACCTGCCAGTGTAAGCAAAATGGTAATAGGGCACAGTGATACCAAGTGAGACAGGGACCATACTGCAAACATTCCCTCCTTCCTGCTTGTGTCTGTGTCGATGGGAATACCCTCCAGCTGCCTTCCTCCTCTCCTCCCTAGTCCACAAAATATGCACAGTGCACTTTGCTCAGTGAGTATGTTCCCTCTGCCCCTTCCCCATCCCCTTCTGCCTCCCAGTATTTCTGTGCCCACCAGATGCCTTCCCTTTTCCTGCAGGGGACTGTTGTATGACCTGCCCAGCTCAGTCCCCCCATCTCAGTGTAGCGTGACCTGGTTTAGGTTCCTGGGGCAGGCACGGTGCAAAAGTACCCCATCCATGAGCTCTCCATCCCGGAGCAGCCGGCTTGGATTGGGAGCTGCTGACCCCTCTTGTTTGAGGCTGGCTGGGTTATGTTACAGCATGCAACAGCCATGTAATAGACATGTTCTCTGTCTCTTTTCTTCCCCACGAAGGGAGATCCTGGAGCCCCAGGGAGGATGGGCCCCCCAGGTTTGCCAGGGAAGAGGGGGCAGCGGGTAGGACATTGTGTGTTTGGGCTGGGTGTCCTGGCAGTGCTGTGCTGTGTTCCCTGCAAGCGGGGGCCTGCTGTGTGCTGCATTATTGTGCTTGCAGGGGATTATGTGTCCTTTGCTGGCTCTTGCCCCCTTGGTGAAGTGTGTTTGTGTGTGTTCCCACTTGCAGGAGGCAGGGCTGGTGGCAGGCAGGGCAGCATGAGATGCCTGGGATGTAGTCTTGTCCTGGGAATGATTAAGGACAGGGCCGCATCTTTTGACTCCAGAAATAACATCCTAAACAGGCATTCAGTAATCTGATCTCCCTCCTCAAGAAACCTGCTGCTTACACACCAGTTCTGGCAGCACAGGATGTTTTCAGTAGGTCCTATGGACATATGTATTCAAAACTAGTCCTTGAATGAAAAGTGGGGATACAGAGGTTTGGGACAGGATTATAGGCATTATATCTCTACAAAACACCCAAATGTCAAACCTTTACTTTGGGTATGAGGTCCTGCAAATGTTTTCCCTCTTTCCAGGGAGAGAAGCATTAATTCACAACAGCAATGTGCACGTTCCAGCAGGGGAGGAAAGCTGGGGGGGCCTTACAGGTGGCCAGAGGCCAAATTACCTTGGTGAAAGGGGTCACTGCACTCTAGAATTGCCTGAAAAAAAGATTGTCTGCTAGTTAATTATTTTCCACAGAGCCACCGGTGCATGTCTGTTCCTGGAGCATTGATGCAAGTCCCTTGCATGTCAGATGTGTGCCCTTGAGCTCTGATGCAGCAGGGCTGCAGGAGCCATTGTGGAGAGAACTGGGTACCTGCGGGGGGAAAGAGGGTTTGAATTATTCTATGTAATCTGTACACGTTGCTAAGTCTTGGAGGTGTGAGGATTGCAGGTAAGAAAACACCTTCCCTGGTGGTGCATTTGAAAAACCTTTTCAGGGTAACAGAAACCTCTGATATCTCTCTCTGCCCTGGCAAAATGCAGACACCCAAACAGGACACTGTACCTGGAAACTAGGGATTTAGCAGCTGGATGGAATGGGCTGAATAGAGCTTAACTTCAACATAAAGGCCACTAATTGATCTCCAATATTCAAAATACGGCCCAGGTGTCATGGTGAACTAAGCAAAGCCACTTCACCAAGGGAATGCTGGATGCCCTCCATTGCTCACTGCCCATGGCATCCTCCCCAGTGCCTCATGCAGCTCAGCCTGCAGCCCTTGCTCTTCAGGCATCATCTTACACCATCAGCTGCTGCCTTTGCCGTTTTTGCCACTCTTGCCTTTGCTGCTTTCCATGGCCAGTGCGTGTCACGAAGCTTGGCTGCCAACTGAGACGCTGCACTGCTTGGTTTTTTTAGAGAGCATGATGAGACTGTAATTTGGAGTTAGGGAAGAGGAGCAGGGCACAGAGAAAGTCCTGCACACCAAATAAAATTTGCCCTGGGCAACACCTCTGGGTGCTTGAAACAGGGAGAGACCCTGTGCTGAAGAACTGACAGGGAAGAGGGTTTAGCAGACCAGAGGGATAAAGGAAGATGCACAGGAGGGATCCTGGATCCCTTTCCCACCCACCTTTCTCTGAAGAGAAATGGCAGTCATGTGCAGAGATAGTCGAAAGGATATGTGAAAACATTCACTGTCCTGAGCAGGTACTGCTGGAGGATGCCTTGTCTGTGCCTAAAATAATATTGCTGGGGAAGAGAAAGAGAGTTTGAAACCTCTTTGGCTGCTCCTCCAGGTTGGAGAGCCTGCAGAGTCAGCCCTGACCATGTCTGCTTTGCCAACAGGGTGAGAAGGGACGAGCTGGTGACCCTGGGCTTCCTGGACTCCCTGGGCCAAAGGTTTGTCTCTTCCTTGATACTTATTTTTTTGTGGAGCCACTCTGATCCCCTTTCCTTCCTCCTTCCCATTCACAGCTCCAGATCTTAGGTGACTATGGCAGAGTTCTGCAGCACTCAGCTGGATGCCATCCCCAGCCAGGGATGTGAGGGGGCAACACAAAGGATGCCTTTTGGTGGGGAATTTCATGCCCTCAACACAGTGAGAGGCAGGTTGTGGTCCGGACAAGTGGACCATGGAATCTCATTCCAGTAATTCCACGTTAAAAGCTTGACCTCAGGTGTAACATGACATTCCAGCCTCCCTCCTGCTCCAAGGTGCATGTGTGATGAGATGGGCTTTTTGGGAGTTGCACTGCTGTGCTCTGAGTTGGAGCAATAGCCTTGTGCTCAGAGAGAGCCAGGGCAGGTCAGCTAAAGCTAAGCCTTGAGGCTTTTCCCATGTGCTCTGAGATTTTTACATAGGAATCACAACTTTCAAATCAGACTTTCACAGAGTGCTTTTCCTTTGGGAAAGGGGGCAATGCATTGAATGACCATGGTTATTTCAGGAAGGGATGAGGGTGTAATGGCAAAGCTTTCCTGTTACTCCCTTTTTAGCAGCTCTGTGCAAAGGATGTGGTGTGCAGGTCTGACCAGCTGATGGCTACAGCTCCAGAGGGAGACCTTGCAAAGGAAGCCATCATCAGATGGTGGTTTTAGCAGCTCAGTTTCAACAATAGAACACAATCGTGTTCAAACTGGGGGCCAGGGATGAGGTCTGTGCACAGGACCTGCAGAGAATGTGTTGAGCAGTCACACTGCAACCACAGGGATGAGGATACCTGTGGCTGCTGGCAGGCTCGAATTGGATCCCAGGCAGGACTGGCCTTGTTCCTGGCCAGCTCCTGGCTCTGGAGCAGTGCTTTTCTGGTCTGTCAAGAGTTCAGCTGGTGGACCTTGTCTTGGGCTGTGGCTCTTTAAGCCAAGTGAAATGACAGAGATGGAGAGCACATGGCTTGTTCTTCTTTGCAAACAGGGAGAGAAGGGAATTGCTGAGAATGCCTTGGTGGGAGCTAAAGGAGAACCTGGCCCTCCAGGTCTGCCTGGGCCCCCTGGACCAAAGGTGAGTGATTTTTCATCAGGGATTGTGTGTTGTCAGGGATTGTGCCCAGCACAAGGTATGTAGGAAGGAGCAAACATTGCATTCATCTGTGCCTCTGGTTACCTGGTGAATGGATATTGGGTTCTGCAGAGTGTTTTAATACTGTTGTTCTAAATGCTGAAGGCAAGAGAATATCTGACCTGTGTTTCTGGAAGGAAAATACCCTCCTTATGCTCAAGTAACTCCTCTCTAGGCTCTGTGAGAAACCAGTCTGAACACTTTCTCTGCACTGGGTGGAGCAGAAAGGTGCCTGGTGAGAAATCATGGCAGGAGATTTGGGCTGCCTGAGGAGAAGGGGGCACAACAGAGGCATTTGGCTGGTGTGGTTCTTCCTCCTAGAAATGCAAAGCCAGCAGTGAAGTCACCCCTGTTCCACACAACACAAACCCACCCCTTTCCCTTTCTCTTTCTGCCAGGGAGAAGCTGGTGACGTTGGCCAGCCTGGTGCTGCAGGGTCACAGGGAGAAAAGGTATGGAGTGCTTCTGCACAAACCAGCTCCAGGTTCAGGGGCTCAGTAGATGCAAGTTTGTTCCTCTGTGTACAAAACCTACCTGAAAAGGAGAATTTTAAAATTAAGCTGTCTAGCCCAGACTGTTCCAAAGGACCAGCAGAGAATGATTTCTGGAGTTTGAGCAAATGAAGGGACAGGCTTTGTTAACAGCATGTTCTTCTTGTTACAGGGGGAACGTGGTTCACCAGGAGACCAGGGACCCATGGGCCCAAGGGTAGGTGTTCCTTCACTAACAAAGAGTTTGGGCCCTTCGGGTAGTGATACCACACTGACAGTCCAGACTGGATCTTACTGTCACTCTGAGTGCTCATAGCTGGGCAGTGGCTAAGTTTGAGACAGGCTATTTCTCCACTCTATCCTCCACCCCCACATTAGAGGGAAAATGTCTTCCAAACCACCTCAGGGTGATTCATTCATAGAAGCAGGTGGTTTTGAATGTCCCAGTCTGAACTCAGGTTCTTGGCCTATGAGAAAAGGGCAGGGGAGGGTACTTAGTGCATGCCTGAGTCCCACAATTGGTCAAACAATCCAGTTCTGGAATTCTGGCTTCAACTTCACCTCTTCCCAGACCTGCCATGATGATCACAGCATGGTGATGTGGGCTGGGCTGGCTACACTTCTGTAGTGCTTCCTACACTACAGAAGCTTTCTTTAATAAATGAAAAGCTGGACACTCAGGAAATGGTTCCCTCTGAGTTCCCTTTTTCAGAGTGAACCACAGCCCTGTGCACCCCAAGGGAAGGGCAATCCCAGCCCCTGGCTAAAGAGCTGGTATTTTGCAGGGCCCCAAAGGAGAGCCTGGGAAGGATGAAATGATGGACTATGATGGGAACATCAGTGAAGCTCTCCAGGTGAGCAACTGCCCTCCTGTCCTGTGAGGTGACCACTGGGTACTTTACTATTTCCCAGGGAATGCAGAGAGCTGGGAGCAAAGTAGATCTGCTCCCTTAGCAGGAGCAGCAAAGGAGAGCACTTGGTTGTGCCACAGTGCCCTCCATCACACAAATCCCTGCAGTGTTTTGGTAAATACCTGTGCACCTTTCTGGGCTGATGTATGTAAGTGGCACTGGTGTATGTAGGGATCATGGGAATCCCCTCAGGAGTAGCCCTTGGCATGGGGTAGGTGGTAAATGAAGGTCACCAAAGCTTCCACTAAAGGTATTGAGGTGCTGGAGCAGATCCAGAGAAGAGCAAGGAGGCTGGAGAAGGGACTGGAGCACAAGTGCTGTTGGGAGAGGCTGAGGGAGCTGGGGGTGTTTAGCCTGGAGAAGAGGAGGCTCAGAGGTGACCTCAGCACTGTCTGGAACTGCCTGAAGGAAAGTTCTGGCCAGGTGGGGGCTGGTCTCTTCTCCCAGGCACTCAGCAATAGGACAAGGGGGCACGATGGGCTCAAGCTCTGCCAGGGGAAATTGAAGTTGGAGAGCAGAAAAAACTTCTTTGCAGAGAGAGTGCTCAGGCATTGGAATGGGCTGCCCAGAGAGGGGGTGGATTCCCCATCCCTGGAGGTTTTTAAGGTGAGATTGGCCGTGGCACTGAGTGCCATGATCTGGTAAAGGGACTGGAGTTGGACCAAGGGTTGGACTTGATGATCTTGGAGGTCTTTTCCAACCCAATCAATGATATGATTCTCTGATTCCTGGGAAGTGTGCACTGAGGATGTGCCCAGCTCTGGGTTAGCCTGAATTCCACTTGGGAAAAGGGGAAATTGTAGAATAACAGCTCTGTGGGACTCAGAGGCAAGTTTTTTGCTCTCGTTAATTTCATAGGTTCCTTGCTCATTTGGGCCAGTGTTACATTAGTGGAGGAAAAACCACCTCCAGGAAAATGCTTACTTTTCTGATGACTGTTTTCGATTTTGATTTTTTTTTTTTACTTTTTTTCCCTAGGAAATACGAACTTTGGCCTTGATGGTGAGTTCCTGTCTTTACTGTGGGGTTTTACACCAATAGCCATATGTCAGTGCTAAGCAGAAGGCCTGACAATTTAGGTGCAGCTAAAACATTTGGCCTTTGCTGTTGGGAGCTAAAGCTGGGGCAGCCAACAGCTGAAGGAAGGGCTCATCTTGCCTTCTGATCTTGGCACTTGAATTCTAATCAGCACTTTGATCTCTGCTTTAAGATGTAATAATGCTGTCCAGAACAGAGAGTGCTCAAAAGGAGCAGGGACAGCAACTCTCAGGACTCGCCATTGCTTGGCTTCCCAGCCAAAAGGATTTTAAGCGTCCCTTGGAGAGAATTCCCTGCAATTTCCCCTTAAACTCAGGCGAGCTGTTGGGTTTCAAACCACAAAAATAAAATCCCTGTAAATATATTTTTTTTTCCTTTATCTAGGGACCCCCAGGACTTCCAGGTGTGGCTGGACCACCAGGGCCACCCGGACAGAAGGTACTGGCTCAGTTCAGCACTTGCAGAGCTTACAGAAACAGAGGAGTGGCCTAGGCAGAATTTCCATCCACAACTCTCCCCAGTGCTCCTATTCTCCATGTCCAGCACTCTCAGACTGTCCTGCTGGCCTCTCCCACTCCTCCTCATGCACCATATCCTGAAAATCTCTTTTCCCACAATGATAATGCCTTATCTGTAAGATGAAGGATCCTTTCTACTTGCCCTCCTCTTCAGAAAGCAGCTTGTGGGAACTGCACTCTGTGCAGCACTGTGTTGGTTGGGGACTATGTTGTAGCACTGGGGGTGTGAACTGGCAGTCAGGAACAACAAGACCTGGAAAATTCTTAGGCAGTCACACAATATATTGTTTGAACAGGGACTTCCATGCTTTATTTTCTGTGACTACAGAAACCCCAGGATTTTCTGTTGTTTTTTCCTGTGACTCATTCCTGCAGACTGTTTCTGCAATGCCTGTCCTTCATTGTCATAGTGAAGGCGTCAGAGCACCTGTTTGCAAACTGCCAGAGTAACAATTCTGTGTTTCAGGGTGAAATTGGCTTGCCAGGTCCTCCAGGCCATGATGGAGAAAAGGTAAGGCATGATGCTTTTCCCTTCAGTAGACTTACCTGGAGTCAGTGTGTTCCACCTCTGCCACTGACATCACACAGTTGCTTTTCCCACAGGGGAAAAAGGTATTTTGCTTCACAAAAATGATTTTTAATGGTTTATCAATGTCCTGACATTTGTCATGGCAACGCTACTTGGTCCTGTCTCCAAAGGACATAGGCATGATGGAGAGGATAAGAAGTGAGAGAGGCTCTGGCCAGGGAGGGATAAACTGACTCTCATCTGTAAATGTTTCGCTTTGTGTTGTGTGAATTTCATTTAGGGACCACGTGGCAAGCCTGGAGAAATGGGCCCCCCTGGCCCTCATGGACTGCCAGGAAAGGATGGACCACCTGGAATAAAGGGAGAGCCAGGCCATATGGGGGTCAGAGGAGAGAAGGGCGATAAGGGAGAGCCAGGACAAGTGGGCTCACCGGTGAGTAAAACAGAGCCCCTCAGAGTACTGGTGGCTACCCAGGTTATGGGGTAAGGCCCTGGGACCCCTTGGATACCTCAGAGCCCCTCTGAGGTGGGTGCTGCTGTGTGAAGTGTGGCACTGTGGAAGTGAGATCCTGGCTTCCTGGCAGATGTGCTGTCCCTTGTGGCTGTCCCCAGCTGCCTGCCCTGCTCTCTGGGCCCTGTGTCACCTCCTCAGCTTGCTGCCTGGTGTGTTCCTGGGAGGGCACCTGCATGGGGTAACCCCTGACGTGCCAGCCACTAACTGGGGCACAGTGCCTGGGCTCCCAGCTTCAGCCTGTCACAGCTTCTGTGTCCCCAGCACCGCTCAAGGGGGTTTTATGCAACAGCTTCCTGCCTCTCTACAAGATTACTAAGATAAAACTCCTGCCGTCTCAACAGTTGGCCTTTGGGGAGTGATTCCTAGCACGGACTCCAGCAAACTGCATAACCATGAGCAGACCACGGAGGCAGGAAAGCAGTATCCCATCCCTTCTCTGGGCACTGGCACATCCATGATGGCAGAAGGATATTCAAGCATTTGCCTGTCCACTTTCAATACTAGTGAAGCATTTCCCTGGGCACCTGATGAATGTCTGGGGTTTTCAGAGTGCTCTGGGGATGACCAGAGCCAGTCTTGACTCCTGCAATCTTTCATGTCTGCCTGACTTAAGTCTTGCAAAAAATCCACAGATTTTTCTTGATCCTTAGGGTCTAGATGGCCCCACTGGAGAGAAAGGCGAACGAGGTGATCAAGGGATGCCAGGACCATCAGGATTGCCGGGTCCCATTGGACTTCCAGGATTGACAGTAAGAATGGAAAAGACAGGCTGCTCTATCCTGCTTGGTAAAGAGAAAACAGCACAGAGCAGCACACAAAGGTTCATTTCCCAAAGTGCCGAGTATCCTGGGAGCCTCAGAGCCCTACCCCTTTAATTGTCACAAAATGTCCATCCAGTCTCCAGAAGCAGGCAGGGAATGTGAAATACGTGGTCTGCTCCCACTGCTCCCTGGGGGAGCTGCTGCTTGCCAGCACATGGGTGGTTCACACATGTCTTCTGGTGGAGGGAGACTCCAGAGCACAGCCAGTGGTGACGGGATCTGTTGTTGTGTGCAGGGAGAGAAGGGTGAGCCTGGGGAACATGGAGACAAAGGAAATCCAGGAGAATCGGTAGGTGACCTTCTCGTGTTCCTTCTGCAATCTGGGCAGCAGAGGAGAGATGATTTGTCTGCAGAGCTGCTGGAAACGGGCACATCCCACCCTCTGATACACTTCCTTCACTGAGAACAGCAAGCCTCATCTCATGGGACTGGATCACCAGCCACCTCTAGCTCCTGATGCTCTCCTTTGCCAGACACAAGAACAATCCATCTCACAACCAGCAATCAATAAGGAATGCCTAGGGAAGAACAGAAGATCTTGGAAAGCATAACAAATACTTTCCTTGGCATTTATGATACAGGGGTTTCTTAGCAATACCTGAATTTGTGTGTGTGTAAATACATATATGTATATGTGTATATACACACACACACACACACACACACACATATATATATATACACACACACACACACATGCATATTTTTTTTTCAATAGATTTTAGAGTTTTTGAATTTGCCCATTTCCCCCTCAAAGCTCACCCCCAGCTTTTGGAGTGCCCTGCAGCAAGGAGTCCCACAGGCTATCAACATATATGTGGAGCCAGCCACCTTCTTCCCTGTGTTTTACTCTTTGATCCTGTACCTCCTTGCAGGAACGGTGATAGAATAGTGGAAGTGGACCTTTCTCTGGAAAAAACCTCACTGCTTTCCCTCCTCTTAAATATTTGCAACTGCTGCATAACCCTTGCCCAGAGTCCTGCTGCTGCTTTCCAGCCACTCTGTCCTGGATTGCTGCTGCTTCCTAATGCAGTCCTTAGGGGGAGCCCAGGATTCCCAGCCGGCAGAGCTCTGCTGGTCCCTGTGCCTGTCTCCCTTTGCCTCTCAGAGCAGCACATTGATGGCGACCTCTCTTGCATTGCTTTCCAGATATCCGGCCCCCCTGGACCCCAAGGCCCTCCAGGACCTCCAGTAAGTTTTGAGGGATAGGCCTGAGGAGCAGGCACTAGGAATGGGGATAGAGGGGGAAGTGGCTGGAGAGGACTCTGCGAGGAGAAAACAGGCAGAACCACTGCAGTGTTGAAATGGAAACATGCTTAGTATCACTTCCAAACCCACCCCTAGGGTAGGTCAGAGCTATGGTGGGCTGGGTGGGCAAAGAGAGAAGGTTATGTTAGTCTGAGATGAAAGGGAAGAAAGTAGTAAGATGGGATGGATGGGATTAAAGGGATCAACTTCAGAAATGGTCTTAATAGCCCACCTGGCCCCCTGCCAGGGTGTGCTTGGCAAGAGCCTCCTCGCTACCAGATGAGAACAGTACATGATGTGCCCGTGACACAAATAAAGAGGCCTTTGGGCTGAGTGTTTGTGCCCTCAGAAAGTGGAAGCTCTGTACTGCACACTGGGCTGGGATACCTGCAGTAGCCTGGAACGTTACTCACATCTTGTCTCTCATCCCAAATACAGGGTCTTCAGGGCCTCCCAGGACCGAAGGTAAGGCTGCAAAACTTTGGATCCTGACATTTAACTGAAGTTGTCCTAGGGGCTAGAATTCCCTTCAATAACAACTTCCTGGTGTTCAAATGGTACTTTTCTTCCATCTTGGTAAGAGGACAAATCCTTCTGGATGTTTTCTTGAAGGAAGTGGAGTAGCAGCTTTCACTTTGGGATGGTTTTCACCCAGGGAAGTGGCAAGTCACTAGTCCATGGAAATTTCTCATGAGCACACAATTGAAATCTTTGTCTGAAGGGTGAAGGTCTGTACAGCAGGATGAACATACAGCATGCAGCCCTAAGTAACTGAGCCTTAAAATTACCCTGTACATTCTGCTGGAAAGCACTTGAGAACTTCACTGTCCTTGGTGGTGAGAATCTTTCTAACCTCATCTAAATGCTCAGCCCATACCATTGGTTTCCCTGCTGCAAAACAGCTCCTAGACAAAAAAAAAAAATAGTTGAGTGGAAATATTCAAGAAGAGCTGCACCTTTCCTCTGACAATCTGAGCAAAGATTGGAAGATACGGTGTCCTGAGTGTGGAAGTTTTATTTCCATCCATGCAACCTGTAATGAGGCTTTTTGTGGTGGGGAGGAAGAGCGTTTTATATTCTTTGTAGAAGTGCCTGAAATAAGTAACTCTTAGAGGTGTGTGCTCAGGCCAAATGGTGCTGTGGGGCAGTGAAGTGTGGAACTGCCAGTGGGCTTATGGTTTCTGTGCAAACCTCATTCTTCTGGCACTTCTGTTTCAAAATGCAACCAAAATAATGTTTTAAAATACCTCATGAACAGGAATGAGGGGGAAAAAGCTTTGCACTACACTGTGAATTTGTGGGGAAAAAAGTTTATTAACATATTTTATTTTGTTTAATACTGCTTTATTGTTCATAATACAGAATTTTAAAAATACAGTTGGGAAAGGAATGATGAAATTATTTTTCCCCAAGTGTTGGAACTGATGTCTTTTCATTTCCAAAAGTCTTTACAAAGGTGATTTCTGTATGATTTTTCTTCACAGCTCGTAGATACCTGTTGTTCACTTCCAATGAATCCACATGTTAAAATATAAACCCATTCTAGCAGATAACTTCTGGTTATTTATATTTATATATATATATATATATACAGCCACAACAGCAGGGAGAGCAGCATAGGAGTGAGCCCAGTTCCACTTTGAACGTCTTTACACACAGGGCCTGAGTCTCCTCTTACTGCCATTGACTTAAACCAGATTCTCACACAGGGGGAATTTGACTGACAGTGGTTTTCTTCCAACTGGGCTGAGAATTGGGCTAAAGCCTTACTCTGGTGCATCTTGTATTCCCCCTGCTGCCCTGGGGCTCTCTGAAGGGAGAAATGTTTGTTATATAAGTGCTGTTGTGGTGGGTTTATTTTCTGCTCCATCCTTCCTTTAGGGGGAAGCAGGGATTGATGGAGTGAAAGGAGAGAAGGGTGCCCAGGGTGAAAAAGGAGACAGAGGGCCACTGGGATTACCCGTAAGTATCCAGGAAGCAACAGCACTTTGGGAGCCAAACTTGTATCAGCTGTAAAAAGATCCCTCAATAGGAGACGCACGCGGGGATTTGATATGTAAAGTCAGAGAAAGAGATGGTCTATAAATAACTGTGCCTTTGCTCTGCACAGAGCCTTCAACTTTTAGATCTGTTGAATAGATCAATGATCACTTTATTTCTTCCTGCTTCTGGGAGGAATGAGAAAAACAAGCAGTAGCTTTCCTGAGGCTTTTCTGCACTTCAGGGCAAAAGGACAAGACCAGAAACAGAAGTGAGATGTGGAAGGAAATGCCTTCCCAGCCATTTGTCACCTGGGCCAAGCTTTGTATAAAGTGTGGTGGTTCTTAATGCAACCACCTCTTCAACAGGCAAAACATTGCTGTCACTTCTGACATGGAATCAGTGCCTTCCCTGCTGTGTGTGAACTCAGGTGCATTAGCCTGGTGTGAGTGCACTGCTTGGCAGCCAGAGGAATTGTGGCACAATATATGGTACAGAATCACAGAATCAGATGGGTTGGAAGAGACCTCTGAGATCAAGTCCAACCCTTGTTCCAACCCCATGATGATTACTAGATCATGGCACTCAGTGCCACATCCAGTCTCAATCCAGAAGTTGCAGGAACTTTAGATACAAACCTGGAGACCTGGTGAATCTCTTAGCTCACATCTGCTAAAACCCACTGTCTGAGCTGACAGCTGATAATGAGTTAGTGCTAACTTAGTCCCCCCCAGTTGCTCCACCAGCCCCCAAGTTCTGTCCGCATAAAATGCACTGGTGGCACAGTACACCCTCTCACTTTCCAAATGTTCTGCCTGGAACAAGCACTGCAGAGTGCACCTCATGTACTGTGTGACTTTGTTGTCCTGTGTTCAGTCACCCAGACCCCTTGTCCCTGACTTTGGCTGAAATGTGCGTGTCTTTGTTTGCAAAATGTTTTCCTCCTTTAGCTGTGCTGTACAGCAGTTCCCTGCCAGGGCCTGCATGCATCCACTCTAACTCTAGGCCTTCCAGTGGGCTCACAAAGCTGTATTCCTGTGGCTCCGGGCAGAGCCAGTGGGGAGAAAGTTTTGCTTTGGGAAGGCTCAAATGCAGAGGATTGTCCTCAGTGATGCAGTGAGAAGTCAGAGCCCAGTCCTCTGAGAACTGCAAACAAAAGCTTTCTGTGTAAATGGTTATTCCCTCGAGCCTGAGAGGTGTCCAGACAGGGGAAGGAGGTCCTTGTGACAGTCTGAGCTGAAGATGCCCAGCAATTATCCCAACAAGCTCATCAGTGTGGCAGGGAATGCAGTGGCTGCTCCTCCTACAGCAGTGAGCCTCATGAGGCCCCAGGGTCCCTTGGCTTCTCACAACACTCTTTCCCCACATTGTGGAGGGGTGAAGGCTCAGAATTGTACACCTGGAAATGTTTTGTGTTTGGGTCAGCAGTATCAGCTGGCCAACCAGGAGGCACAGTTACTGAGCTGCTGGTAAGATCAGGTCTTGTGCACCTTGTATCCCTCCTCAGAGCCCCCAGACTCTGTTCCTAAGCTTTTCGATGCCTGATCCAATGTGTTCTCAGCCTGTCAAACTAAATGCAGTGCAAACTAGGTACTGAAATATTTCAGACTGTAAAATCCTGCAGCTGTATCTGCTGCTTTTTCCTCCGTGACTTAGGGTTTGACATTATGCCACATTTTCACCACTGATTGTCTGCAATAGCCTTGGGCTTCTCTATGGCAATGCAGGTTCCAACTCTGCTGTCAAATTTTCACAACCTGTCACAGAACAGCTTCCCCAGGAGTTTTCCTGGTGGCACCAAGAGAAGAAAATTTTCACTCTTAAGAGGATCTAAGAGTTGCAGGTCAACATTATATGTATTCAGTGTTTCTATGTTTTTGTTGGTTTGCTTGTAAGTGTCCTTGAGATCTTAATTTTTGTTAATTGGAAGCATATGTTTGTCTCAAGTCACTGCTTCACTCACCTCTCCCCTCCCCTCTCCTCCTGCCTTGTTTTTGTGAACCCTCCCCCTCTGTTCAGGGTGCTTCAGGTTTAGACGGCAGGCCTGGACCACCGGTGAGTTCTGTTTCTCCATTGCCCCATGTTCCTCCTCCCCAGTACCGTGATTTGTTTTGTGTCTTCCACCCCAGTCTTGTTCACATGAGGAATAACCTTATTTTTTCCCCAAGCAGACTTGGGAGGGGAGGGCTAAACTTAGGCTGAGGAGTGATGTCCCACGCTTATCTATTTTGATGCTACAAGTCTGTCTAGATCCTGGCATCACAGTCTACTTGCTCCACTTTGTCTCAGTAACAAGATGAATGAAACCTCTGCATGGTTCCATGATGTTCTCTTCTCCTGTCTTCTCTATCCATCTTGGAGCTCTCTGTGGTAGCCTTGCTTCCTGCCTCTACACAACAGCACCTCTGTGATTTTGTCTGTGGCGTAATAACGTCGGAGTCTTTTGTTCTGTGAGCAGGAAGCTTTGTGTCAGCTGCTCTGACTTCTGCACAGCACCTGAATCGCAGCTTCTACACTCACTTGTTTGGGGAAATTGTAGATTTAATTTTATAGATGTGCAGGGCAGACTCAATGTATTCCAAGGCACTAAATGATGTGTAAGTGTAGGTGCTTAAGATTTCTATGGTTGTATGAATCTAAGGAGAGCCTGGTTTTTCTCACTTCCTTCACCACGCTGGAGTTGTGCATGAGCTACTCCTCCACTTGTATTCTGCAGATCTTAACTTGTCTGAAAACCTGATCCACACAAACCACCCTGCTCACATCTGAGGGGTTACTTCAGTGACTAAGGCTGGAAGGCTGGCATTAAAATGTGCACAACCCTTTGCCTTAAGGTTCCTAGAAAAACACTTCCTAAGCTTCCTCCTTGGTTCTTCCTTGGAGGCAGGTAATGTGCCTCAAAATATCCCTTTATTGAGGCTCCATGAAGGAATTGGAGATCCATACCGATGTGTTAGCAAAGTATTGATGGAGTTCAAGAGTCTAAACAGAGTTGGAAGGGCCAGAATCCTGCTCTTGGCCAGAAGGACTGTTGCTGAACTGCTGAACTGCTGCACTACCCATGTTAAAGATAAGCATTGGCTGATTCATTTCTCAAAGCCCCAGCAAGTCTCATGAGCACTGGGAATAAGTTTGGTGTGCTGATGGGAGATGGGCCCTGTGTCAAAGGGTTAGGAACAACACTGGGTTTTCCTGTGGGCATGACTGGGAGCCTGGTGGAGTGGCAGTAATGGCAAAGAGGCAGCAGAGGGACTGAAGGATACCTCTCTTAGTTGACATCTGTGCCTGTACACTCCTGCATTTCTCACTGCACCATGGGGTCTGTCACCTTGCATGCATGGCTCACTGGCTGCCTGCCACCATGTAACCAAGTGCTTGCCATTTTCCTCAACTCAACTGATTCAGGGAGGAGAGAAAAGAAATAAAACAAGAATTGCTCAACATATATCTAAATGGCCTTTATTCTGCTACAGCTTTCACCTTTGTCTGATGTGAACCAGAGAGAAAGAATTCCTGTCTGCGGGGTTGGTAGAAATGCCTGCTGAAACAAATGTCAAGGGAAAGCTTCAAAATTAAAAATAAGGCTCTGTACAGTGGTGGTGATGTGATCTAACTTAGTAGTTCCCGTGTGGTTCACATTGCCTGTACCAACTACTTCAAATCCATCACCACCAACACTGAAAGCTGTAGTGGTGCGAGGTGCCTTCCACCACCAGATTGTCCTTCCAAGCTGTGCTTTTCCTAAGGGAGCAGCAGTGTCTCCTGGCTTTAATAGGGCCCCAGAATAAAAACATCTTGACATGTTTTCCTTCCTACAACTGCAGGGTACTCCAGGACCAATTGGGGTTTCAGGACCAGCAGGACCAAAAGGAGAGAGGGTGAGTTTGCTTCAGAACTGACTGATGATCTGTAATTTCTCTGAAGACACGACAGCTCTGAGGGATAGAGGAGTTCTAGGCTTTTCCAGAGATGAACTGCCCTCTTGTTGTGCATACAAGACCCTCAGCTGGGCCTCTGATGTTTGACTATCTCATCCTTGCGCTTTTTAGGTGCTTTGAAATGTGTCCTTTGCCTTTTCTTCTATAGTGCTCTGCTGTCTGTTTGTACTGAATAGGAATGCAGCAATTTCTGCTCTTTTGTGTTCGTTTCAGGGCAGTAAAGGAGATCCTGGAATTGCAGGACCAATGGGGCCAGCAGGCCTTCCTGTAAGTATGGGAGTTACCTACAGAGCTGACAGCTGAAGATGCTGCAGTTATCCAGTGTTTGCAATCACAGCTGGGTGGGGGGTAACTTAACTTACAAACCTCTGTACACTATGGGAGCAACAGAAAGAGCTCAAGAGCAATAACTCAGAGAGAGGTGGAGGGAGCTGAAGGGAAACTGGTGATTCACCTTGGTCCTTGAACTACCAAAGGAAGCTGTGTGGGGCTCCCAGGATATGTATCTTAGTCCAAAATGCCGCTTTTGAGCACATCTGCTTCCTTTACCCTTCACAGCCTGGCTGCCTCCCACCTGTCTGGGAGAGCCTTGTCTTGTCATTGCAGGGACAAAAGCTGCCTTCAGTAAGGTTAATTAATTCCAATGTTTAGGACTGCTCTTTGAAAAATGTGGCCAGTGTTGGAACTGTAGTCTGATGTAATCATGAAGCTGCTTCGTTGTTTAAAACAAAAAAGGAAGTTTGCTGCTTTTTTCAGAGACTGCTTTCTCTAAACTAGGTTTGGTTTTATGTGAAGAACCCTTAGAATAGTATGGAATCACAGAATCATAGAATTGATTGGGTTGGAAACAACCTCTGAGATCATCAAGTCCAACCCTTGGGCCAACTCCAGTCCCTTTACCAGATCATGGCACTCAGTGCCACGGCCAAGCTCAGTTTCAAAACCTCCAGGGATGGGGAATCCACCCCCTCTCTGGGCAGCCCATTCCAATGTCTGAGCACTCTCTGCAAAGAATTTTTTTCTCATCTCCAACTTCAATTTCCCCTGGCAGAGCTTGAGCCCATCGTGCCCCCTTGTCCTATTGCTGAGTGCCTGGGAGAAGAGACCAACCCCCACCTGGCCAGAACTTCCCTTCAGGCAGTTCCAGACAGTGCTGAGGTCACCTCTGAGCCTCCTCTTCTCCAGGCTAAACACCCCCAGCTCCCTCAGCCTCTCCCCACAGCACTTGTGCTCCAGTCCCTTCTCCAGCCTCGTTGCTCTTCTCTGGCCCCGCTCCAGCCCCTCAATCTCTTTCCTGAACTGAGGGGCCCAGAACTGAACACAACGCTCAAGGTGTAGCCTCACCAACACTGAGCAGTAGTGGTGTTAGAGCCTGGATGGTCTGATGGACAGGAAATTGTCTACTGGAAAAGTGATGTTTGTTTGGTTGTAACATTGGTGGAAAAAACCCAAACTCCTGAGCACACATTCTTCTTTTTGAGGGGCAACACAGTGCGACCTGCTTGTTTTAAAATAGTTTATTTTGTGTTAATACATTTCAGGGTTTACAAGGTCTGCCTGGTGAGAAGGGAATCCGGGTAAGTTACCAGGCAAACTTCTTGTATTTAAATACTAACACCTTTCCACAGAGACAGCTCAGTTAACTCTGAGCACCTTCAGTAGCCAAGCATGTGTTTCTGTCTGCTAGACCTTCACACAAGTGACTTTACACACATGTATTTTAGAAGGTGATACCTGTAGCTTGTCCCATCACCTGGGACATGGTGGCACATCTGTCTGAAGGCTGTAGGAGGGATTTTATGATGTGTTCATTGTTGTCATAGCTCTGTTCTCACTGAAGTGTGTAGTTCAGTTAGTCCAACGTGGTGTGGTTTAGGAAATCCTGCTTATCTACTTACTGATGTGTGTAGGGATTCCCATGAGAATCAGCTGAGGGGCAGCCAGCAAATCTTATTTTGGTACTTTTAAATTCCCCCTGAAGCATGAAAAAGGTTGTCCTCTCTCAAACAACCCTCCAGAGAATTTGGAAGATGGAAATTTGGAAAAGATAAATTAAATTTGCCTGCCTTAAAGAACCAGTCATGAAGTCTCTTCAGGCATTGTGGTGAATGGATGAAGAGCTGGGTCAAAATCAGTAACGTGAATGGCAGCATTTCCATTGTGCCACCTGTGATATTGAAAGATAAACATTACTAAGAAAGGCATGCTGAGAAGCTCCTTTTTCATCAGGTTCTCTTGCCTGTCAGGGCTCTGAATCTTTTTGATAAAAAGATTTGAGAGCTATAATTGAATATAATTTATATTTAGAAATATAAATGGCTTCTGGATTCAAGTCTTTTCCAGATTACAATTGTATCAATGTCAAGCAGTTCATTGCAGTGCAATTGTTTGCACTCACACACCTTCATAAGACTCTGGTATCACCTAAATTTGTCTGAAAATGTAAATTTTTATAGTGCATGTGCCTGTGCAGTGATTTCACTATATGGATTGGCTTTTGATAAACAGCGAGCATTTTCTGTCTTTATTCTGCAATGGATTTCCACCTTACTCTGCACAGAAAGGGCAGTTTTGTAAAGCAGCAGCCAGCTGGCATCTTAACTAGGAGAGAAAGGTTCCAGGTTCATGGGAGCCCCAAAGTTCTCCCCTTTTTAAATCACTGCATTACTGGCTTTGCTTCTTCACTTGCTCTTCACTAACATGTGTTTTCTTTAGTTTTATTTGTGTGGCTGTAAACAAAAAGTAACTCTTAATTGCTAGACTTTTTCAGCTGGTTTTTAAACTGGGTGTCTCAGTGAAAAGAAGGGTCCTTCATTAGCTGGAGTGGGACTTCTCTGAGCTCCAGCATAAAAGCAAGTGAAACTGGGAGAAATTGCAACTCCTTGTAGAGGATGAGTTGGAAAGCACAAGTGGGAGGTTGTGCAGGCCCCTTGAAGTGTGCATGGATTTTGCCTCACTGCAACCCATGGTTTGCAATGAAAAAGTGTGAGAAACTTGAGAGTATAAATGGGCAAGTGCAATATCTTAGCGGGTGGGATCCTAGAAAATAACCATTTTTGCACTTGAGTAGAGGGGCCTCTCCTTACACCTTCAAAAGTCCCAGACAGTTTGCCAAAATCCTGTCTGTTCCTTTAGGCAGAGCAGGGCTTTTTAAATCCCAGCAATGTTCCTGCTGCCCTGTGCTTGGGGCAGGAGATGAGTATAGCTGTGCCTGGGGTCATGGCACTGGGTAGGGGTGGGAACAGGCAGCATTTCGGGTAACCCAGCTGAAAAAGTGTGACCCCTGAACTTGTGCTGCCAGGCTGATGCCTTCACTCTTATTTTAATGCCTGTATTTTTTTTCTTGTATGTGCATCTTCCTCGCTCCTACAGGTCCACCTTTGTCCCCTTTATCCCTTCGTCCTCTTCTGCCTCTCTTCCTGGTTCCTTCCTCCTTCCTGCAGAGCAACCCATGGCGCATTATCCTGGATTATCCTCTCCATTCCTATGCTTGGCTCTGGGTGACTTCTCCTCATTGCCTCTCCTCCCATCCATTTCTCTTGCCAGCTTCGGCTTTAATGCCTTTGTTTTTAAAGAAGAAACAGCAGCCTGTGCTGTCTGACTTGATCCCTTAATTCCTTTAACGCTCCCCACAAGGACTTGGGTTCAGTTCCCCTGTGCAGCCGCCCCTTTCCCTGTTTCATGTTCAGCAGCTCTGAGAATTTCGTGTTATGCAGAAAGATTTGGTATAGACATAACTGGCAAATACCACAGTATACCCTGCCTTGTGCTGCCCAGTAGGAGGGTCAGGGAGCAGCTGCTGCCCTGTGGCTGTGCTAGTCCCTGCCCTAACAGGTTTTTTGGGAGAGCACTGCTCAGACCATTCCAAAGGACATCCAGGCTGTATGGACAGTCAGAGCCCAGTACTTCCTTTATTCTCTGTCTGAGAGTTCTCTGAGTGAGACTTTCTTTAAGAATGAGAATTCAGAGAGGTAAGAAAAGCATCTTGGTGCTATCCCAGAGCTCCAGTGGCAGGGGAGGGACCTTCCCAGCCAGCTGCAGATGGAGATGGGGAGGCACACTGCTGGCCAGAGGAGTGTTCTCCCATCGTGTGTACCTGGGGTCAGCCTGTTCCTGGAGGTGCCTCTCTCTGATGTGTGGGAAGCCCCAAGAAGTCCTCTGGGGATGCCTTTGATGCTGAGCCCTCACAGTCTGTCAGTGTGGGACTGCAGCCACAGCCAGTGTGTTTATGCAGCTCAGTTACAGCTCAGCAGCTCCATATGTTGATCTTCACTTAACATCTCAAAGGGAGATTTCTCTTCTTTTAAAATGTTTCCTAAATGTTTATCCTTTTTTTAAACTATCGCTGACATTTGTTTGAAATGGATGATCCTAAAGCTTTTGTGTATTCTTTTTTTCTTGGATTAAACTATTATTTACAGGGGGAGAGGGGCAAGAAAGGCTCTAGAGGGTCTAAAGGGGATAAGGGAGACCAAGGAGCGCCTGGATTAGATGCACCCTGTCCGTTGGTATGTTCTGTTTCATCAAATGTATTGTTTTAAGATGTGTTGATGGGGAAGACAGAAGGAAATCATAACATAAATAGTGGTCTTACAAAAGTACAACACTCGGATAAGGCCTGGCCTGGTTCCCACAGCAGCCTGTGGCAAAGCTGCTTTCTCCAGGGGGGACCCCCTGATCCTCCGAGCGATCAGGCTGCTGAGTGACCACCGTTATGTTCCTTCCTCTTCCAAAGGTTTGGAGCACATGGGGGTGTCCCATGTGCTGGGAGCCCAGGGCTCTCTCCTTTGTGGATAGAGCCCTGTCTCCTTTGCTGCCAGTTGCAGCTCTTCTCTGAGATGTTCAATGTGGTCCTGTCTCTGTGGCAGCAAAACCAGAATGCTGGTTCCGCTGCCTTGGAATAATGGCCCGCTGATGGGATTGCCTGAGAGCACACAGGGCACTCGAGCTGCACCACCCAGAGGGAAAACAAATCTCACTTACCCTAAATGGGATGTGTTTCTGTTGAAACAGATTGGCTATAATTCTAGGAAAATGAGTAAATATAGGAATATTTGTACATTTTTATCTAAACTCATATGCTGCAGCAAACTGTGCCAAAAATCTGTAGCAATGCCACAAATCCTAGGAGTACTTGTAGATCATGCATCTAGAAATCCAGCTGCTGGGTTTCCTAGTGAGGATCAGTGGAATGGAAACTGAAGGAACACCATTCCCAGCCTCTCAGCTTTAGCTCAGAGAAGCCTCTCCTGGCTCACAGATTATGGAAAACCAGAAAGGAAACTGCTACTGCTGGTTATGCAGCCAAACCTAAACATGCAGAGAGGAGGTCTGTGCTGGGTGTGCAGCAGAGTGCCCTGCAACGGTGCCTGTGGGGACTCAGTCCCTCCCCGTGCCACGGAGCTGGCTGGCACTGACTGAAATAACAACAGTGGTTGATTTCATGAACAGGGTCTCCGAGGTTATAAAGGCGAGAAGGGTGAGCCGGGGTTACCTGGGCTGGACGGCCTGGATGCCCCATGCCCATTGGTATGGTGTACCTTCCCTTTCCTGCATGCTCATTTGCTTTGTGAGTCTTGGGTGCTATTTCTGATACCCCCAAAGAGCTGCATGCCCTAGAAACTCCCTGCAGTTCCTTCCTTACCTGTCTCCATCCTCCCTCCCTCCCTCACATTGCTGCTGGCAGAACCAGGCCCTTCTCTTTGTGCTGTGATTCCCAGCTTGTGCCAGCACTACTTTGTGGCATGAGGAAAAATATAGTGGGAATGCAGATCTATTTATAACTTCTTTACTTCTTCCTTTGCCTTCCCTTGGACAACTTCCACTAAACCAACCTATGCACACCCAGCTCTGCACTGGCTTGGCTTCCTCACAAGGAGCTGCAGTGCTCGTGCCCTTCATTAACTCTTATTTTTAAGTGCTTGTGTGTGGTGAGCACAGCCTGACACGGCTCTGTATTATCTCAGTCAGCCCATACAATAAGATCACTGAAAATAATAGTTATCCTGTTAGCATGCCCATGTGAAACATATTAACTGGACACTTAACCTCCCTGCCAGATAATTCCTATTTGTGATTCTCCCCAGAAGTCCAAATTATGCCCATATCATCCAAAAAACTTGAATTTGGAATTGCCTGTTCCCCAATATCCATCTTATTTAAGTAATAAAAGGATTATTGTATTAGTGCCTGATGTAGCCCAACTACTCTAAGACAAAGTTCTTCAGGAACACTTAATCTCAACTGATTTCTAAGTATCCCAATAAGCATCACCAATTTATTCATTTTCTCTGAGGTTTTCTGGAGATGCAGCACTCAGTTGAGGTTTTTGCTCTCTACAACAGTCTCAGCACCTCCATAATACACAGACACCTATACTGCCCTGCCCCACTGGCTCTGTTTGGCATAACCAAGTTTGCCTGAGGATGGTCCTTCCAAGCTCACTTAAGGATGTTTGATGCCATTTACACGGGATAGGACATCCCTTAGTTCAGCTGGCTGAAAAAATTCATCCCAAAACAAAAGGCCACATTTAGTTTGGAAGGTTTCTTAGTTTCCTGGGAAGGAAAAAAGCCATGAAATTGCCATTAAAAGCCTTTGTTATTTGAGCTTTGTGGAGAGCTAAGAGAGTTTTCCTTCCAGCATTCCCTCTTTGGGCACTGCTGTTGCCTCTTTGAGGTAGTGACTCTGACAGTGACCACTGGTAAAGTCTCAGTTACTGCTCTGTAAATTCTGAGTGGTAGAAACAAACTTCTGCCAGTCCCACAGGTGAAACCACACCTGCCCAGAACAGTCCCCAGAGAAGGAAAACCATGGAGCCATGTGTTCTGCCTCCCAGTGATCGTAGCCAGGTTTGCATGGAGCATGTTTTAGCTGAGTAAGGCACCTGAATTCGCAGGTGCAAGGATTCCATGGGAGCCCTGGCAGACCACCCTTCTCTTTGTGTCTGCTCCCAGGCAGGATTCACCCCACATGGCCATATTGGAACACACACTTCTTTTCATTCCTATTTTTGTTAAGGGAAACTTGCCAGAAAATCTGATGAAATACAGATGCCATTATTTTTTTATATATAGTGTCCTGGCATGTGAGCTAGCTTGGGAACGTGAATAAGCATGTTTTTTGATCCAACTAGGTTAAAAGCTTAGCATCCAGCTGACACATCCATGTGTGTAACTTACAGAGGCTGTGAACTAACGCTTTGCACATCTGAGATATGTGGAAGGAGATCCTTGGTGCTAATAAGCATGTCTTGTTTCCGTTCTCGGCACATTCACCCGCAACAAACACTTCCTTGTGACCCTGGTCTTCCTTTGATCCCGAAGCTGTAACTCCCTGGCCTCCCATTCCTTCATACACCTAACTCCCCATCTCCTCCTGCCATGCACTACACCAGTCTTTCCTACCACCACCAGTGTACCAATGGGAACGCCACAATATACTCAGTAATTAACTGGTAATTCTGTATTTCCACATAGTGGGGAGGGAAACAGGAGAAAACAGCACAAGGAGACCACAGTTCAAAAAATGCATTTGAAAAGCAATGTTGTTGTAGCATCATGGCAACGTTCAGTCCATCAGGTCCCTGAAAGTGCATTTGTTAAGTAGTTCATTTCTCAATATACTACTGTGTATTTGCTTTTCTGTTTGTATTTTTTGGGGTTTCCTGGGGAATAGCAATAGCCCACGAATGTGCCACGTGGACACAGCACAAGTGTTTGATTTCTCATGTCAGAGATGTATCTCCTTACATCTGACTTTATCTCCTGCTCAAATGCACCTTAGCATTGACATAACATCCTGCTTTCCCCCATCAAACAGGGCTGTAAGGAGATAAAATGAAGGACAGTCATTCACAAAAGACTTTCCCAGCCTTAGAGCCTCCCATCTTTTAGCAGCACAGCCCTTAAAGCATCCAACCTTCTTCATAATTAAAAAATAGATTAAAAAATAACACAGCTCAAGATGTCAGGGTTGCAGAAGTGCTGGGGAATTTTCACAGAAATCCCACAGCCATTATTGAAGCCAGAGTCTATTCTCAGGGAGTTCAGCTGAGACATCCTGAACCAGCACAGGGGCTGCCCAGCTGTTGCTTTCCTAGTTTCCTTGGAGCAAGATCTTCTCAGAGGCAAGAGGGGACAGCTGGGCAGTATCTCACATGACAGAGCAAACCCTTTAGAGAACAGGTCAGAAAGGAAACAAAGTTTTTTTTCCAGACCCTCCTCAGGATCTGAGGTTAGTGCTGAACCTGGGGTTTGCTTATAACCTCAGCACTACAGAGCCAAGCCTGAGGACACAGAACCACCCCCTCATGCCTTCCACTGCCTTCCTTTCTCCCTCCTTCATGGAAGCCTGGATAAACTCCTTCCTTGAGGAAGAATGAGAACCAGGCTACAGACCTCATGTGCATAAATCCCTTGCATAGCCTGCAGGCATCTTCCCTCTTCAGCCCAGCCCTTGCTTCAGGCTACTCTGGTTCTGTCAGCCAGAAGTCCAGGTCACTCCAAAGGGCTGAGGAATATCTCTCAGACTATTCCTCCAGCCCTGGTTCACATTGTTTGTTGCAGCTGTGATAGTTAACCCACAACTTCTTTCCTCCATCTCTGCACTCCTATCTGTGTCCTAAACTGCTGTTTCATCTGTATTTTTTGCAGGGAGAAGATGGGCTTCCAGTTCAAGGCTGCTGGAATAAGGTAAAATAACTCTGGAAACGTTTTGGTTATGTTGAGTTGGCAGTGCCGTGGGTTCTGCTAATGTTCTTCAATGAGCCTTGACTAAGAGAAAAAGAGGTGTGGAGGCATGGATGGGATTTCCAGGACTGTACCCTTAAAAAGCACCAGGCAAAACTCCTTGTTTGTGTATAGCTCTTCAGCTCTATGGGCTGCTAAGGAGAGAACTGTATTTGTGGCCTTTGAGCTGCCTGGCCCCAAAGTGCTCTAATCCTTGCACAAAGATTAGATTTCCACCTGGATTCCCTCAGACCCTCCCAGGGTCTGGCCCACCTTCAGCACCTGCCAGTGGTGGGAAGATGGTGGAGGTAGAGTCAGTCCAGGCTGCCCAGGGAACCGGAAAGGATCCCTGCTGAGATCCACCCCCATTTCTTTTGCTCCTGGAGACCCTGGATCCAGCTTCCCTAATGCTGTCCTTCCCCTGTGGGCTGGCACTAACACTTGGGAGTGAGCTGTCACTAACACTTGTTTATGTTTTCTTTTGCAGTGATGATTCTAACCCTGGATTGGCCTGTGTGTGTTACTGTACATAGAATATTTATTTTTATACAGTGTTCTTCTCTGAAATGCCAAAAGTTATGCATTTTTACAAATTATCAAAAAGCTGCCTATTTTGTACAGAAAATACTAGATCTCCCTTTCCCCCCTGTTTGTAAGTTCTCTGTATGGTTCTATGTCTGCATTATGCTTGTTTTGTCATGGAGTACAGCTGTAATATTTACATGATATTTGTGCACACATGATGAATATAGGAACTTAATAAATTATTGCATTAAAAGTGCCCGAAGGAACTGCCCTGTATAGATTTAAAGGTCATTTTCATTTTTCAAGCTGGATCATTCAAGAATATTTCAAAATATTATGTATTTTTTATTAAAGTTATATATTAACACTTGTGAGTGTATTAAAGTGTTGCTGAAAAATCTCATGGTAGTCACCATGCACTGGGAATAGAGAGACTCCGTGATACATAATTATCCTCCCATGGAATAACTCTTATGACAACAAGCCTTGGGTGGCAGGAAATTCTAACCCCTTTTTAAATCACAGGCATGTGAGTAGCTCAGTGAAAGCCTTGTGAAAATTAAGCATAATGCAGCATTTCTCGATGATATCCTAATGAATGTGTGTTAGAGAAATCAATCCATGTGGCTTTTTAAAATGTTAACCAAAGGTCGCATGCAGATTTGCAGTGTGTCATTATAATTTGCATTTGTACATCTTAATTATCCTTCCTGACCTACCTTTGTTGGCATCTCAAGTCTAAACTACCCAGAGAGAAAAATACTGCCAGACTAAAGTGAAGATCACAATATGATCATAGAATCACAGAATGGATTGGGTTGGAAAAGACCTCCGAGATCATCCAGTCCAACCCTTGGTCCAACTCCAGTCCCTTTACCAGATCATGGCACTCAGTGCCACGGCCAAGCTCACTTGAAAAACCTCCAGGGATGGGGAATCCACCCCCTCTCTGGGCAGCCCATTCCAATGCCTGAGCACTCTCTCTGCAAAGAATTTTTTTCTGATCTCCAACTTAAATTTGCCCTGGCAAAACTTGAGCCCTCTTGTCCTATTGCTGAGTGCCTGGGATGATAATTAGAAGTGGGGAAGCCTAAATCTATTCCCTAAAACATTTCCACTGCCACTGGCCCTTCACATAAGGGGGAAAGGCAGTGGGCAACCCAGGAGATTCAGGGGGAACCCACTAGTGTTTAACAATCCCAAGGGAAAAACACGAGTGGTGAGTCATTAATGAGCTGATTCATTCATGCAACAGGAGTTGAGCTTCTGGCTGCAGCTGTGCCCACTGGAGTGGCCACCACCACACCTCCTGTACTCAGCTACACTACTCAGCTATTCATCTGTTCATAAACTATTAATTCTTATTCCAGATGATTCCATACAGTCTTTTAGGACTATCAGAGTAAAATGGTGGAGTGAGGGACATACTTCCTTTATACACAGAGGGACTGCCCAAGGAACCCAGACTGCTGCAACCCTTCTGTCACCTCACCCTCTCAGAAACTGATTGAATTCCATCTAAAAACCAGTGAGGGTTTTACTGCCCTGTGTCCCTTCCCTCCCTGTCCTCCAGGCTGTTCCGACTCAAGTGCTCTCGCAGTTAAGAAACTCCTTGAAACTTTCAACCTAAACTAATTCATGGTATTTACAACCATTTCTTCTCATGCCAACATTGTCCTTGGGATGAAACTTTTCCATGCATGATGTTTTCATGAGATGCTTGGGGTACTGGAGCTGAAATGGCACGGAAAGAAAATGAACCACAGAGCCATGAGGGATTCTTGTTGGTTTTGTCAGTAATAGCTGTCGTTAATATAAGCCCCAGTTTCCTGTTAAAAGGCTTTGCAGCTGTGGAGCTGAGCTAATTGGAACAGCCAGTGTTCCAATTGTGTTTTAATTGCACACCTATTAAACAAAGCAGCTCCTAAAGACCCAGCCAGGTACCCTGGTGATGCGTTGGGTTTGGAAGGTTGTAGCAGTGGTGAATTTCTACTCTGATTTGAGGTGTTCAGCTGCAAGGTAGGACGTTTGAATGCTTCTGCCCCTTCTAAAAATGCTATCTTTAATTCTCAGAATCTTAACAGATCCCCAGGAGAACCCGCCAATGCTTCCTGTCCCCTTTGGTCTCTGTAGAGTGTTCCTGTTTTGTAGTTGGTATTTGTGATTGCACTGCATGGGATTGTCGCTTGGTTTTATCTGATCCAAAAGCAAAGTGCACATCTGTTACCTTGTCCTGGCACAGATGATGAAAGGTAAAGGACACCTGAGGTGATGCTGTACCTGTTTTATTTCTTGAGCTGTTTTTTTACTGATATATTTGTGAGAAAGTTCTTCCCTAAGGTGCAGGAGACTTGAAATGTAGTTGCCAGAACTCTCGAACAAAAGTACCTGACTTCGGTCAGCAAAGACTTGCCTGGTTTTTTGGGAAGTATGTAAGGTACACACTTACCTGTCCTGAAGGTTGGAACATGGTGACAAATGTCCCCTGTGGTTGCTGCAGCCACAACCTGGGATTTTAACTGAGGTAGATGAGAGGACATTTTGGATTGCTGTTGCTACAGTACTGGTGCAATCCCATCAACCCGTGGGGATAGACCAGCGATCAGCGACGCCACACTGATCCGCTGCTCTTCCCAAACCTGAGCACTTTGCATGCCAAGAGAAACCCAAAGGGAGGCAGCTGGGTTTGCACCACCCTGGGCTGTGACAATTCAGCTTCAGGGTCTGTCCCTACTAACCTGTAATCTGATTACTGTTAATTCTACCGGGCTGTTTTCACGTGAAACGCTTTGTCTGCCACTTCAAGGGTCAAACTCCTTGGCTGATAGCGAGAAAGTGAGTCTGAGGGTGGAGAAGCTTGGGAAATGGCAGCAGAGTGAAAGGAGAAGGAGGACCTGCCTGAAGATTTGCTGGAGATGTTTTGCAAGTGCCCTCCCTGGAGCCTGGGAAGAGTTCTTGAGCTGCGCACCAGGAATGTGCCTGTGGGGCTGCGGGAGCTCGGCGTGCCAGCGCTTTCTGCTTTGCTCTCTGTCTTCTCCCAGAGGCAGTGGCAGGGCTTGAAAATGACACCATTTATATTCTTTTCCTTTGGTCATTTTCACTTCATTCGACTATTGTGGTCAGACTCTGCAGATGAAGAATTAGGCTCATTTTCCAGCAGCGGCTGCATAAATGAGTGCAAGACATGGACAATATTTCTTGGGGGGGGGATCCTTTGATCTGAGAGAAATCTTTCTTGAATGATTCTCTTTAGAAGTAGAGAACCCCCGTGTCCATTTCAAAGTGCTGCTCAGAGAAGACATAACAACACTTTTTGCTTTCGTTTCTGGTTACCAGATGACAGACTTCCACCTGTATCGCTGATGATTCCATCTTTAACTTTTGCATCACAAACTTTCTTCTCCTGTTAAATTATAAGGAAATGACATTGGTTTGGGGTTTTGTTTTTTTTTTTTTTAAAAAAAAACATTCTGGATTTTGAAGGCATGAAATACGTTGTCAGAGGAGGCAAATGTGGAGTGTGGAAAAAGTCTAATGTCACTAATTCCTTTGCTTCCTGTACTTGGTCTCCACTGCACACACTGGATATACTTTGGAGCCCTCCAGAAATGTTTTATGCTGGCCCATTATTGGCCTTTTGTGGGTACCTCTCCCCAGATGTACTTCCAGATGGAAAATAAGAATCACAGAGGTTCAATTCCACTGTTACATGTTTTAATACATTCAGTGAAGGGAAATAAAGATTTGGCAAAGTACTGAGGGTTTCAGAGGATGTTTCCCAGGTGCCTGAAGGGCAGAATATACAATCCTGGGTACTTCCTGCCAACTTCTGTGCAACCCTGGCATTCCTGACTCAGGCCCTGCTGCTGAAGGTTAAATTCAGTTCACATGTAAGCTCTACTGCCTTTCCACCACAGCTTTTGCAATTTATGAAAAAAAAAATCCCAAACCTAAAATAAATTATTATGTATCTTATGAACATGACTCATAACATTTCTGCTTTCCGGAGTGCATTGGGAATCCCATTTGCTCAAGCACTAAAACACATATTTAACTTTGAGCACGTGATTCCCGCTGGCCTAAATGATGCTATTTGCATATTGAAGTGCTCTGGTGAAGCAGGGCCATTGTTATTAGACCTAATGAATGGTATTATCTAAGTCATTAAGCAGAATTAAACGATAAGCAATTCATGTAACAGTTCAGAGAGAAAGAGCTGATTACAAGCTCAAAAGGATGTCTTTAAAGCAGAGCAATCCCAGATTCAAACACCCTTTGGAATCATCCTGACCTTCTGATAAGGACACCTGTACCTGACCCCATCTGCTTCTGCCAGTGCACAGAAAGTCTGTGGTTAAAATAATTCCAGGTTTACAAAGACTGGGGGAAAAGTCCTACTTTCAGTTTCATCTGAAGAACTGCAGGGCTTTTTCTTAAGGTTTCAGACAGATGTATTCAGTACAGGGGGAGATACTGTTTCAGTTCAGAACCAGGCTGGTGGAAAGGTTAATCTGTTTCATTTGTATTTTTTATTTTTAATTTTTTGGGGGGTGGGGTGAAGGGAGAACCTGACCAGAACTGCAGGCGGTAGATATGCTTTTTTCCTTCTTTTTTAAATGAAAACAATTATATATATTACAATTTGATAATATTACTTTTCTTTGTATTAATGATTTTTGGGGGCAGTTTGCTCTGTTCTTTTTTCCTGTGTTTTCTTCTTGGTATATTTTTAATGGTCTTTTAGAATAAGCGTGTAAAAGTTCCTCACCCAAAATGTCGTATGGACATTCCTGTTGTGGTTTTTTGTTTTCTCCCCAAGTTCAGTAGTAAAACGGTGCTTTTCATAAGCAAACCAGTTTTCGGTGGGGACAGACATATCCCCACAGGCCACACCGAGGGACCAGGTACCAGTGAGCTCTCCCAGACAAAACGCTCTCTCCACACTCTTCATTTACATTTACAAAGATGAAAAGGGCTATGTGAGGGACCAGCCGACTGGAAATGGTCCCTTCCCACCTCAGGGGGTCTGTCGGGAAGCAGCTGGTCTGGCAAGAGCCGCTGTGTCCTTGTCAGCTGCATTCTACAGCCAGGCTAGAAAGGTCTGTAAAATGAAGTTAAAAAGTCGTGTTTATTTGAAGATGGCAAGTTTTTGGAGAGTACCTGCTAAAGTATTGCTGTCTCTTGCTATTGTTTTCCCTCCTCGAAATCCAGCAACACACTCAAGTTCAAGCTCAGCTTCAGGCTGTGCTTCACTCTGAGCATGTGTGCAAATGCTTTGTTGGATGAAGGTCTCCCCTTCTTTTACACCTTTTTTGTGGTTTTTCCCTCCCCTTCCCTTGTTTTAGTCCTTATTGCTTCCAGACGTCTCTTGTCCGGGACAAAGTGGCTTTTTTCCCCCCTTCATTTTCAGAAAATCTCTGTTGGTCACATTTTGATCATTTTCCACTCCCTTTTATTATCAATCCTTCATGCTGTCCTTCCTCCCTACTTGTAGGCTTGCTTTGTTAAACATTTTTGATCTGATGAGGACATCATGGCAAAACATGAATTAAGACTGTAGATGTTTGTTTAGAGTTGACTGTAAAGCTTCTATTGCTTAAGATGCACGGCAGCAAAACCAGTGTAGCTTTGTAGCTTTCTTATGATTTTACTTGTTGTTTTTTAAACAGAATGACTCAGAATATTACAGACTTTTTTGTTCAAGGAAAACCTGCTAAACTGTTGTTTTTCCTGCAAAACGTGAGTTTGTTGAACTGCTCTTGCAAAATTTAGTAGGTTAGACATTAATGGCAGGTATGAGAGGAATTGTGGAGCCTGTGGAGTGCAACTTACACTTTGCTTTCCACTGTATGCTGTTTGTCTGTCTGCTGTCTTTGGTGGGGGTCTGATGGGAGTGTGAAATTACATGCTCATAATTCCATTGTTTTTTTCAAAGTCATGTTTCAAAATGTTGCTTCAGTAAATCTTCCCTTTTGCTCTCCTGCAAAGATTTGCTTTTACCCTGATGTTGCAACCCACCAGCAGTGCCACAGACTGAGCAGTTTCACCCTTTTTTTGGAGCCTTCCAAAGGAAGTGTGTTATCTCCATAAGCTCCACAGCCTTTTCTGCAGCAGGATGATGTCCATGAAAAAGACAGACAGTTGGCAGCAAGACTGTGCAGGCCACTATAAGGAGACTCCTTCTCCGAGCCTGGTCCCTCACTGTTCATCCATGACCTGCCCCATTACCACTCCCTTCACTCTACTATCCCTTGTTCTCCATCACCATTCAATTTAAAGATGGGGCAAACTGAGGCAGAACATTGTCATAGAATCATAGAATGGATTGGTTTGGAAAAGACCTCCAAGATCATCAAGTCCAACCCTTGGTCCAACTCCAGTCCCTTTACCAGATCATGGCACTCAGTGCCACGGACAATCCCAGTTGAAAAACCTCCAGGGATGGGGAATACACCCCCTCTCTGGGCAGCCCATTCCAATCCCTGAGCACTCTCTGTGTAAATAACTTCTTCCTCATCTCCAACCTAAACCTCCCCTGGCAGAGCTTGAGCCCATCGTGCCCCCTTGTCCTATTGCTGAGTGCCTGGGAGAAGAGACCAACCCCCACCTGGCCAGAACTTCCCTTCAGGGAGTTCCAGACAGTGCTGAGGTCACCTCTGAGCCTCCTCTTCTCCAGGCTAAACACCCCCAGCTCCCTCAGCCTCTCCCCACAGCACTTGTGCTCCAGTCCCTTCTCCAGCCTCGTTGCTCTTCTCTGGCCCCACTCCAGCCCCTCAATCTCTTTCCTGAACTGAGGGGCCCAGAACTGAACACAACACTCAAGGTGTGGCCTCCCCAAGGCAGAGTCCAGGGGAAGGGTCACTGCCCTGGGCCTGCTGGCCATGCTAGTTTGGATCCAGGCCAGGATCCCATTGGCCTTCTTGGCCACCTGGGCACACTGTTGGCTCATGACATGTCACTGACATGTTCACCCCTGTCCAAAAAGGATTGAGAGGATCCCCTCGATGCAGGGAGGAACCATTCTCATGGCTTTTAATGATGCAAAAATGGCTCCAGATGTTGGGAGGGAGCTCCTGGTTCCTGGGCATGGCCTGCAGATGTCACAGTCTCCCCTGCTTGGCAGTGCCCAAGTTCCAGGCTGCGCTCCCATTGCCAGTGGGTGCAGGTATTGCCCTTGATGCCCTGGCTTGTGAGGTGGGTGGGAATGTCCCCCATGGAGGGGAGTTTGCTGCACTGGGAAGTCAAGTTGACCCCCTCTTGGCATTCAGAGTCCTCAGAGCAATAGAAGACACCTCCATGGTGACCCTTCCCCACACCTGGAATGCTCTTGTCATTGGCACTGCTCCTGTTTTGCATCTGTACCTCAATTGGACACCAAATTCTTTGGTACTGGGACACTTTCTGTCCAAGACCTGCTCATCAGCCAACACCAGACAGACACTGATGACCTAATCCCTGCAGGAGAATGATTTCTGAAGCAATTTTATGTTGTTACATATCTGGTTTCCTTGAATTTTACATGAGAGATTTTACTTTTTTTTTCCTCTTTAGTGGCATAGACTGTAGAATATTTATTATAGCTGTAGTAAACTGATGAGTTATGAGTAAACTTTGACAGGGCATTGTTTCTGTGTTTCTCTTACAAACACTGATTAATTGAAATGTTTAAGTCTGATACACTTTTTACACTTTTTTTTTGTTACATTGAACCTTTCAGCCTGTATATTGAATATCTGATGTTATTTGGCATTCATTAATGTACGTGCTTTGTATATTTTTGTGTTACCAGTAATTTTTACTGTTATTGTGCTGTTTCTAAGACATTGTTCCAACTTCTTTTGACATAGTTTAGCTACTTGGAATTTTTTGGCCTTCCAGAAAACTCTGCACTAAGTAATTGTTAGAATGAAGAAAACAAAGGACTGTTCTTTCTCACAAGCTTTTCAATCTCAGTAGGAGCTTCTTCAGCCAAAATGAGCATTTTATTTTCTTTTTTCACTTTGTCCTTGTTAATACAATAATGTTGATTTGGTTTGGTTTTCAATCCTGGGAATTCTGAATTCCATGTTGACTGTTTCTAGCAATATTTTAGATAAGCAGAGATAGCTGTGCCATAAAGAGTCAGAATTTAAATATTGTAATTATTTTGGGTTTGTTTATAAATATTTTTTCAACTATTAAGTTTTTAAGCAAATCTTTTCTCAGTGTGATAAAAGATTAAAGGCACTAAAGGACTAAACACTCAACACGTAGGAGGAAAAAGATTCAGGGATATGATTCCATCCATATGAATGAAAAATAGCTTTGGAATTTTTATGTCAGAACAAACACTATGCCTCAGGTACCCATTTCCTGTGTCCATTAATTAATCCAGTGATATCCATGAACCCACCCCTGGCCTGGAAACTACGGATACACTTACAGGACTTGCTCCTTAGTAGTATATTGCTGTTTTAAATACCTCAGCCTACTCTCATGAGAGATTCCAAGAGGAAGTTAGTTTGGGGAATGGACTTTTGGAAAACCAAAGGAGGGCTAAAAGCCAAGCAGGAGGTAATGAAAAATGTCTCTGGCTGGGTAGCTGTAATGGTAAACTATACATCATATCTATTGTAATCCCATTGTTTGCCAAGAGGTGTCTGATGAATTCCTCATCCTTGTGTTGAAGCTTTACTCCTTTGTGTCAATGTTTTAGCAAGGTTTCCATTTTAATTTATAAATTAAATACATACATACATATTCCAGTACAGTCTGCATTTGTTACCTGTGATGTACATACTTTCTTCTCCCTTTTATAAAAATGCCTGTTTACGTACACACAGTCTCTGTCTTTTGTAAATGATGCCACATGCAAATCATAACCCACAAATTCAGGTACAGGTGAATTCACTTCCCATTTTGGGGGTGGGTTTTGGGTTGATATCCTGAGGCAACTGCGCCATCTGCTGTCTGCCCGTCAGCCCGGGAACTGTGGAACTTGGGGGGAAATGTCAGTCGGTTTGGCAGGGCAGAAGTCTCAAAAATACTGTTAGAATCACAGAATGGACTGGGTTGGAAAAGACCTCCGAGATCATCAAGTCCAACCCTTGGTCCAACTCCAGTCCCTTGGTCCAACTCCAGCTCCTGGATCCAGAAGTGTGGTTACTGCAGAGCAATTCAGACCTGGTAACTCCCTTGGTCTGATCTGCTCTACTCAAAAATTCTTTATTCTTGTGTCAAAAAGCAACTCAATCTTCTAGGAATACTTGAAGCAACATAAAACATCCATATAATGGGGCTAATATTTAGGTTAAGGATAGGGTGTTACCTACTGGAGAAATAAAGAAGGGAAATTGAGTTTATGGAACTATTAAGAATCACAACAGTAGGAAAATTGGTATTTAAATTCAGACATCTATGACAGGCTTAAAGATAAAAAGTGTTATATTGTGAAAATCTTCCATCTCCTCTCTCACACATCTCCAGCATTCCTGTTTCCTTATGGGAAATGTATATAAACAGAAAAATGTTGTTGTAAACAGAGTGAGTTGTCCTAATGTTGAAAGTTTGACTTTCTTTTTCCTTGAAAGGCCTCCCACACGTTTATGTTTTTATCACACAGCAACTATTTGATGTTAAAGCTGTAGCAAACAGGCAATGTTTCAAAAACTTGGGATGCTTATACACCACTTTTAATTACAAAGCCATGTACCATTTCCATGATTGTGAGGGTTATTGGATGCAATAACGTGTATCTGGAAGTAGAAAAATGTAAATGCTTTTTTTTCCTTTTTCACATGAGTTTTGTCATTCATTTTTATGCTTAGTACTTGAAAATCTTCTTCAGCTTCCTCCTACCCTCCCAATATGGTTCAATACACTGATAAGTCTACAGGTACCTTTTTCCTTTGCTAAATTCCAAGTCTCAGCAGGGAAGATCCAGGTAAGACTTCCTATTACCTGTAAAATAAGTCACTCATACATGTGTTTTTCTCTTATGGTTTCAAAGCATCCTGACCTTGTTTTCAGAAAGAAGCAGGTAAGATAGCAGACTCCAAAGCATTAATTCACAGAAATGTGTTGAAGCTCTTCCTCATTGCTTAAAAACAGACAAGATATTTTTATTTCTATTTTAATGACAGTCAAAATACAGCTGAGTATAGTGAAATGCTGTACCCAAGGTCACAGAGCAGCCCAGAAGAACGCAGGTCCTCAACTCATGCCCTTTTTCTTCAGAAGGTGGTTCAATTCAAAATTAATATAACCTGAGGGAATATTCCACTCCTTTTTTTCCCCCACCAAATCCAATTCTATACAGACATAAAATAGTTTACTTTGGCAGAGTCAATAACCAAACTGCTGTGAATCTTTGTGATTTTTTTACAGCAACAAAGGGAAATCTGAAAGCCTGGATGACTCTTTATCACTGTTGTTCCCAGACACCCTCCTAAACTAACACTGCGAGCTGGAGTGGTCTGGGTTAATAATATATCTCCTAGTGCATTACAGTAGCCCTCAAATGTCTTTATAGTGAAATCTGTGCAAAGTATTTGTATAGGAATGATAATATAAACCCAGTTTCAGCTAAAAATATACCTGAGTTACAGAGGTGCAGCCCTGCACTCTTCTGTTTGTGCCATCCCATGCTCACGGATTTGGCACTGCCAAGACTCGTAACACAATCGCTTATTGCGTCTCTTGGAGTTCAAGCTCTTGAAAATCCATGTGACTGCAGAGAAGAAAAGAAAAGCCCTCAGCTTTCATTTAGAAGGGAAATGAAGTTTGCAGCCCTCATGGATGAGTTGCAAAGCCTGTGAGCGCCCGGAACGCTCCAACACCAGATGACACAAAGAGCCGCCAGCACTCTTTGTTATGGCCATTCCAAGCCGGTTTGGAGGTGCTGGAATATTTGGCTTGGAGGCACCGTGGCAAGGCACGCAGGTCACCTTGCTAAAGGGACAGAGGGATGGGTGGCTCCCTGTAACAAAACCCAGGCGATCCAAGAGCTTTAGCCCAAGCTGGGGTTGCCTTGAAACCTCTCTCTGCCTCCAAACTCCTCCACCCTGGGAAAGGATGGGAAGGATTTCTGCCTTTTATGCTCCCGACTACCACAGGCCCACTGGGACTGAGGGCAAGGAGACCCTTTCTGTGCTGGGCGGGGAGGGGGTTCCTGCCCCCACTGCGGCCCTGGGGCCCGGGCAAGGAGGGCGGCAGCCAAGACAGGGGGGTTGTTGCGGGCCTGGGTTGCAGTGACTCCTCCTAGAGGCGGTATGTGCGGAGCGGGAGGAAACCCCTGCCGCCCCCCTCACCAGCAGCCGCCATCGCCATCGAAACATACAATACGGGCAGAGCTGCCGAGGCGGAGCGAGGGCGGGGGGAGCCGAAAAGAGAAAGTGGGGAGGAAGGGGGAGGGGGGAGGAGGGCAAGGAGAAGACGAAAAGAGGGGGAGGAAAAAAAGAGAGAAGAAGAAGAAGGAGGAGGCGGCGACGGCGGCGGGAGCCGGCAGGTGAGGGGAGCGGCGGCGCGGGGGGCTCCGGGGGTCGCGGCGAGGCCGGCCCTGCTCCTCCTCTCTCCTTCCCTCTCTGCCCGGCCGCACGACCCACCTCCTCTTCCTCCTTCTCTTCCCGCTGATGCCTTTCTCCGGGAGGGTCCGGCCATGGCCGGGGCCGTGAGGGGAAAGGGCGTGAGGGGAGATGGGGGGGGGGGGGGGGGGTGGTTGCGGCCGTGAGGGCGGGGGGGGGGGGTGTCGCGAGACGGCGGCGCGCGCGGGGCCGGCGGGAAGGTATGTCTGTCTCTGTCTCTCTCTCTCTGTCTGTGTGCAGGGGGGGCGGCTCTGCCTCGCTCTTTGCCTCCTCCTCGCCCCCGCGGCGCTCCCCGTTCCGCGGGCGAACCCTCGGCGGAGGGCGGGGTGGGGGTGTGGGGGGGGAGCGTTTGCGCGGGAAAAGCCGCGGCCACACCCCCCGGGTCCCCCCACCCTCCAGCTCCCCCGCGCCTCAGCGCGCCTGCGCGACCGGGCCCCCCAGCCCGTCCTCACACTCACCCAGCCCATCGCCCGTCAGTCAAGCGACTGGCGACCAATCAGCGCGCTGCTTCCCCTGTCCGGGCCGCTGCGGTGGCCAATCAGCTGCAGGCGTGGGCGGGGCGGCGGTGTCTGGGCAACGGCGAGGCGTGCGCGGGGCGGGCGGGCCCGGCGGGGCTTGGGTGGGCTCTGAGGGGGCCCTGAGGGGGCCGCGGTGGCCACCGGGGTGTTCCCGGGGCCCGGCGGGGCCTGGGCGGGCTCTGAGGGGACCGCGGTGGCCGCCAGGGTGTTCTCCGGGCCCGGCGAGGCCTGGGCGGGCTCTGAGGGGGCCACGGTGGCCACCGGGGTGTTCCCCGGGCCCGGCGGGGCCTGGGCGGGCTCTGAGGGGGCCGCGGTGGCCACCGGGGTGTTCCCCGGGCCCGGCGGGGCCTGGGCGGGCTCTGAGGGGGCCGCGGTGCCCACCGGGGTGTTCCCCGGGCCCGGCGGGGCCTGGGCGGGCTCTGAGGGGGCCGCGGTGCCCACCGGGGTGTTCCCCGGGCCCGGCAGCGCTCGGCGAGGTCCGGAGGCTCGGTCTGGGTCATCAGCGAGGTCCGGCCCTTCAGCCGCCCTGTGCTGTGTGAGGGGGAGCTGCCGCTGCAGAGACCCCCGGTGTTTGGGGATGCTTGGGACGGTTCGGCCCCTGGGGACGCGCTCGCTGTGTTTGGCTCCGGGGCCCGAGGGACGCCCCGCCCGCCCACTGAACAGCGCACTGTTTGTACCTTGCTTGTGCCTCACCTGCCCATTCGTAACGAGCACCTGCTTTAGGTCTCCTGAGCTTTTTTTTCACATATATTCATAGAAATTCTTAAATTCACACTGTTCTGAGTTGGAAGGGACGCAGAAGGATCATCGAGTCCAACTCTAAAGTCAGTGACCCACATAGGGGATTAAACCCATGACCTTGGCATTATTACAACCAGGTTTTAAGCAGCCTAAGCAACAACGTCTTTGGGTTCCTTGTCAGCTCCCAGCTGTTCTAGTAGATCTTTAGCTGGAGGTGAGGGAAGTGCAGGTGTGTTGATAGTCCTGCATGTCATTTATTTCAGTCTTGGCCTGATGAGTTTTGAGTTCTCTCAATGTTTGGGAGTCAAGATGCTCTGAGGGCTGGAGCCCCTCTTCTCTGGAGCCAGGCTGGGAAAGCTGAGGGGGATCACCTGGGGAAGAGAAGGATCCAAAGAGATCTTGTTGTAGCCTTCCAGTACTTCAGTAAAAGAGAGGGAGAGGGACTTGTTACAGGGGCAGATGTGACAGAACAAGGGGAAGTGGTTTTAAACTAAAAGGAAGAGATTCAGATAAGATACTGGGAAGACATTCCCTGTGAGGGTCGGCAGGCCCTGGCACAGGTTGCCCAGAGAAGCTGTGGCTGCCCCATCCCTGGGAGTGTCCAAGGCCAGGCTGGACAGGGCTTGGAGCAACTTGGGATAGTGGAAGGTGTCCCTGCCCATGTCAGGGGGTAGAACTGCAGAGGCTTTAAAGGTCCCTTCGAACCCAAACCATTCTGGGATTCTGAGTAATGCCAACCTGGTTCTGCAAACCACTCTGCTCTTCTTGGGTAACAGCTGTTAAATAATGGCCACATACTTTGAATCCCTTTTGGGAAATCCCACATCACCTTTGTAAAATCCATTTGGCTATTTAAAAACAAAAAGCAATTTCTCCTCCTTAGAATTTACTTTTCTCTACCAGTGTTGCAAGAGTTTTGGTGCTATTTTGTTCAAACTAATTTTTTTTACTTTTTTCTGTGGTTTTTTCTTAGAGGAAAATTAGATTTGGTGTCACTTAGGCATTTTGTACTGCACTGAACTCTCTCATGTCCATCCCTGCTTTCCTGCCCCATCTTGATGCCTTAATTTCCAAAATTGTTTTCTGGCCAAGTTCAGGCTCTCTTGGGGGTTTCAGTCTGTTTCTGTGTCATCAAGTTGTTCATACTTTCCAAAAATTATATGTGCTTTTCTGCCCAAAGATGATTATGAAATTTTATTCTTCTGAGCACCTGTGTAGGAAGGACTAGAGAGTGGTTTTAAGATTGCTGTGGTAAAACTTGATCTTTAGCAAGGACTGGAAAGCAGTTGTAAGGTATCTGTGGTAGAGCTTGATCTACTGGGATTTGGTGTGGGATGCAAAATGGCACAATGGTGAGAGGAATATCCCAGGGCAATCTATCATTCCAGTGTCCTTGTGGAGCAGTCCTCACCCTCTGCTGATAACTGGTGGGAGAAAACAGGGTGGTCACGTCTGTGCAGGAGAGACCCTCCAAGTGGCCAAAGCAGACCCACCTGAGAGAGTGGAGGAGGCAGAGCTGTCTCTCCAGCAGGCAGAAGGAAAACGTTTCTGGCTGATTGGGCTCTGAAGAAGGTGACACACAACAGAGGAATGCCCAGCTTGCAGAAGTCTACCCCGTTTCCATCCCAGATTGCTCTGAGAGATGATGACACCAAGTTGGGAGGGAGTGTCGACCTGCTGGAAGGCAGGAGGGCTCTGCAGAGGGATCTGGATAGACTGGAGAGATGGGCTGATTCCAATGGGATGAAGTTCAACAAGGCCAAGTGCAAGTCCTGCCCTTTGGCCACACCAACCCCCTGCAGCGCTCCAGGCTGGGCACAGAGTGGCTGGAGAGCAGCCAGGCAGAGGGACCTGGGGGCGACTGAGTGACAGGAAGCTCAACAGGAGCCACCAGTGTGCCCAGGTGGCCAAGATGGCCAATGGGATCCTGGCCTGGATCAAAACCAGCGTGACCAGCAGGCCCAGGGCAGTGACCCTTCCCCTGGACTCTGCCTTGGGGAGGCCACACCTTGAGTGTTGTGTTCAGTTCTGGGCCCCTCAGTTCAGGAAAGAGCTTGAGGGGCTGGAGCGGGGCCAGAGAAGAGCAATGAGGCTGGAGAAGGGACTGGAGCACAAGTGCTGTGGGGAGAGGCTGAGGGAGCTGGGGGTGTTTAGCCTGGAGAAGAGGAGGCTCAGAGGTGACCTCAGCACTGTCTGGAACTGCCTGAAGGGAAGTTGTGGCCAGGTGGGGGTTGGTCTCTTCTCCCAGGCACTCAGCAATAGGACAAGGGGGCACGATGGGCTCAAGCTCTGCCAGGGGAAATTGAAGTTGGAGATCAGAAAAAACTTCTTTGCAGAGAGAGTGCTCAGGCATTGGAATGGGCTGCCCAGAGAGGGGGTGGATTCCCCATCCCTGGAGGTTTTTAAAGTGAGATTGGCCGTGGCACTGAGTGCCATGATCTGGTAAAGGGACTGGAGTTGGACCAAGGGTTGGACTTGATGATCTGGGAGGTCTTTTCCAATCCAATCCATTCTATGATTCTATGTGGTAGCTGCTCAATCCCCCATAGCAACACAGGGATGTTGGAGTCATGTCAGAGTAGGAGTGTGCTGTGACCAATTAAGGGATTGGGAAAAGTAATTGCTTTAAATTGCCCAGGCTTCATGATGTCAGGATAGCCAGATATAGGCACAGCTCTTCCAGCTCAGCGAGGACAGACTTTGCATGGACGGGAAGGTACGACTTTAAATGGAAGGCTGTGGTTTGTAAGGACAGACGCAGAGAGGATGAATCAGCTGGCACAGAGGGAATTCATGGGGGTAGACTCAAGAGTTTTTCATATGACAAGCCCTTCAGGCTTGGCTGTGTTGTCAGAGCAATTAAGATGACAGTGCCCAACCTGTAGCTCTTTACCTGTTGGTTGTAGTCCAGGTGAGTGCCCCACCTAACCATGGTAGGGCTGAGCTCATGGGCATCCTCCAAGGGAAGCCAAATCCCTGCCTGTGGGATTGCTTTGTCCAGGCCCACAGGAGTTGATGTGCACATTTCTTTGTCCAGGTTCACAGGAGCTGATGTGACTATGCCATAGCTTGGCTCTCTACCAAAAATTTCCTCCTGTAGGATTCAAGACAAGACACACTGTTGTGTGTGTCACTCCTCAGTGCACCCTGGTCCATGTAAGTTGCAAAGAAGAAGGAGAGAGACAGTGTTAGCAGAGTTTTGAAGCCTCTTTTGTATTAACAAATGTATCTCAAAAATTTCCACAATCATAACCTGCAGTGTATTTGGAGAAATATTTTGGGACTCCAAAAGCTGGCTTGGCAGCAGGGGAGTAAAAATGGCTGAGGCTTGCCTTGAGAGAGAAGGGGAATATAACGGAGTAGGCAGGGTTGGAAGTTCAGTGAGGCAACAGAAGAACAAGCCAGAAGTGCGTAATTAAACATAAATTTATATAATGCTACAGCATGCCCCAGGGCAGTGCAGTTAGTTAAATACAAATATGTTTTGATTTTCTATCACAGAGATAAAGTACAACTATGGTATTTACTGTGGATGTAATCTCTTAATGTTTGCCTTTTCCCATTGATTCACATGCAATTGGGATTTGGTACTATAGGAACAAGCATATGAGAGGTGAGCTTAATATGATGTTGATACATGTGGTGTACTCTCTGTAGGGATTTCAGTGCTGGGCTGACCTCTTGGGTCTTGATGGAACTGCCCTGCCAGCACTGCAGGAATCAGTTCTTACCCTACTGCATGCATTTATTAAGCTCTACCTTAAAATGAGTTACTGTTGCTTGTATGACTCAGAAGAAAAGGCTGTTCCAGAAATTGGCTCCTCTGATGGCTACAAACGTAATTCCCAGCCCACGTTTATTCAGTAGTTTGAGTGCAGTTATCACGAACTTAAAAGGACAGGTTTAATGGTTGTTATTGTTATGAAAGTGAAAGTTTATAAAGGGTTTGTCACAAATTGCAAGTTTCATTGAGGAAGAGACCTTGGGAGGTCACCTGGTCCAGCCTCCTGTCCCAAGGTAGATCCAGTGATGTCCAGGTGACTTCTGATGTATATTCTGCAACTGTTTTTGGGAAGGTTCTGCTGCCTCCCATCTGATCTGAGATTAGCTCACTTGGTTAGAACTTGGCTGTAATAATGCCAAGGTCATGGATTCAATCCCCTGTGTGGGCCACTGACGTAAGAGTTGGACTTGATGATCCTTGTGGGTCCCTTCCAACTCAGAAAAGTCTGTGATTCTGTGATTAAGTCTGGTGCTCTCCTCTCCCCCTTCTACACAGCTTCCCTAAGAGTCACTGTTGTGGGGAACACTCCCTCTCCACCTTCACAGCATCCTCTTCCATCTCTGGAGACCATTATCCTGTCTCCCCACTCCTTTCCCTTTCCCTTTGAGCTCTGTTACCACCACTCGTGATTCCAGGCTGGCAGTCAGCAGGGAGCTTGGAGTGGGATGATGAGCAACACCAATTCTGACATGTCCCTGCCTGATAGGTTTGCTGCTTTAATCTTTCCCAACTTTTCTTATCATGCCCACATAATAGGTTGCATGAAGAATAAAAAGAAAATGCTGATACACAAGGACATGCCAGGGTTTTATAGTTTCCTACTGGTTTTATTTCCTTGATACCATAAACAAAACCGGCGTTCAAGTTGGGTTATTGTAGAAACTGCCCCTTGGCTTTGGTTATTATGGATGAGATGGTTTCTGGAAATCTCTGGCTTTGTATGGGACAGGTGACTCTCTTTGTACATGCACTTGATTTGTAATAAGCAGGATAAGAATGAAACACAGATTTCTATACCCTCCTTGGGTGAATCTTGATTGTTCTGAAGGACTTGTAGTGGTGTCAAATGAAACACATTTTTCTTTTTTTGGAAAGCTGTTCATAATGAAGATTGTGAAAAAGCTTAACAATATCACCTAAATTCGTATATTTTTTTTCCAAATTATTTCCCTCCTTGTGTTTCCTTTTTTCACTGAGGTGGATAAATACTTTGAGTGAAGTAGCTGTGCCTTCATTGACAGAAATACCATCTCTGGCAGACCCACTCTTTGTTTGCTTCAGAGAGGTTCATAATTAGGCCTCCAGGGCAGCTATCAAAGTGGAGTCAAACCCAATTTTTGTAAACAGAGTTAAAACATCCCCGTTATTCTTTCCAGAGAGAGTGCTCAGGCATTGGAATGGGCTGCCCAGAGAGGAGGTGGATTCCCCATCCCTGGAGGTTTTTAAACTGAGATTGGCCGTGGCACTGAGTGCCATGATCTGGTAAAGGGACTGGAGTTGGACCAAGGGTTGGACTTGATGATCTCGGAGGTCTTTTCCAACCCAATCCATTCTATGATTCTATGATTTGATTGAGAGTGAGAACTGGGGGTGTAACTACAACCACATGCAGGCTTTGGAGTGGAGTGGCAGACACCAGGGCTGCTTGTCCACTTACCCATAATCTCATGAAAAATAAGGAGAAAATGAGGTTTGTTTTCTTTCCTCCTGATACTGCCATGCTGACAGTACAGTTCAAAAGCAAAGTTATGGCAAATATTCCAATTTTCCAACTTTTAATGAATAATGCCTCAGGTTATGACCCTGAGATCAGCTCAGTTGGTTAAAACTTTGTTGTAATAATGCCAAGGTCATGGGTTCCTGTGTGGTCCATTGACTTAAGAGTTGGACTCGATGATCCTTGTGGGTCCCTTCCGACTCAGAATAGTCTGTGATTCTGTACTGAGGGTGGGCTTGGATTATTTTCCCTTCTGGAACAACAACTATGCATAAAGATGTTTCTCACATGCCGAACTCCAGTCCTGTTTGTCTTCTCTTGCAGCTCGTGGATTTGGAGCAAGGGGGTGTCAGGAATCAGCAGAGGATTGAGAAGCACAAGGCTGCAGGATGTCGGGCCGAAGTGGGAAGAAGAAAATGTCCAAACTGTCTCGCTCGAGCAGGGCTGGGGTTATTTTCCCCGTGGGGAGGATGATGCGCTACCTGAAGAAAGGGACCTACAAGTACCGGATTGGTGTGGGAGCACCTGTGTACATGGCAGCTGTCATAGAGTACCTCGCAGGTAAACCAAGAACCTGGGCCTGCAGGTGCTGGCACAGGAGCCAGGCATGTCCAGGGGATGGGACAGGAACGTGTGGAGCACTTCTGAAAATCAGGCCCTGCGAGTGCAGCATTATTGAAATTTGCTGAGAATGCTGAGGAGGTTAATTTGTTTCTTGAAGAGGCTGAGGATGGAAATGTTCTCCTTTAGAGGCCCCATGCTTGGTCACTATCTGGAGAGAAAACTGGTATTCTATTATTATATTAAACTTTTGATACACCTAAATGTGACCAGTGACAGGACCTGAGGGAGCAACCCTGAGATCAGCTCAGTTGGTTAAAACTTGGCTGTAATAATGCCAAGGTCATGGGTTCAATCCCCTGTGTGGGCCATTGACTTAAGAGTTGGACTCGATGATCCTTGTGGGTCCCTTCCAACTCTGAACAGTCTGTGATTCTGTGTAAATTGTGTCAGGGGAGGTTTAGGTTGGATATTAGAAAAACGGTCTTTGCCTAAGGGTGGTTGGGCACTGAACAGGCTCCCCAGGGCAGTGGTCCCAGCACCAAGGCAGAGCTAAAGGAATGCTTGGATGATCCTCTTGGCACATGGAAATGGTCCTGTGCAGGGTCAGGAGTTGGACTTAATGACCCTTGTGGGTCCTTTCCAACTATGAATAACAGGAGAAAAAAGTAAACTCACCTTGTCCATCTTTTGTGCTTTTTAAGTGACCAAACTCTTCTGTTGGCTGCATTTTTCCTTGCAGGACAGTGTCAAAAGTGTTATGAAATATAAAAGTTGTTATGCTGTATTTTAAAAACCCTTTTGCTTTGCTGAAGTATATAAAGAAAGTGCTTCAGGTTTTAAATCTTCCCATGTACTCCAAATTTTCTTTTTCCTTCCTTTCTGAAACTGAACTCAGAGGAAGGGGCCAATGTCACATGGTGATAGAATATCCTGTGCTTCTGTATTGTAATATTTCAGAGTGTCCTATAGTCACATCTGCTCAGTTTCTTTTTTAATGATGGAAAATAGCATTTTAGCAAATTGTTAGAGCTCCCAGTGCAGAGAGGATTCCAGTTCAGGTTATTCAGGTGTTACGGATCAAGACTGAGGTGCATTAGAGAATCTGTGAGGAGTCACAGCCTGGATGGAATTAGCTGAGTGCATTGTGTTTCAGGAGCATAGTTGATTGCCAAAGTAGCAGGAAGAAGCTTGCATGGAGCCTTGGTGTCCATGTCAGAGCATGCCAGGCTTTATGTAAACATCTCTGCCTTTTTTTCACATGAAAACTTGTTCTCACTACCAGACAAAGAAGCTTTATTTTCTTTCCAAGGTGTCGAAAAATACAAATCTCACTATTACATTTCACTAATTTCACAATTTTACCTTTAAAATTAAATTTTTGATGATGCCTAATAGCACTTTACAGACACTTCCTTGTTTGTGCTGGTACATTGCAGGATAAGAATTGATTTTTTTTTCCTGAGGCTACTTCTGGAGCTGGAGTGACAAAGTACTGCTTGTGCTGAAGAAATCACACTAACTTTTATAACGTGCAGCATGGTGACTCTGCTGACCTTCTGTCTGGGGAGGAGGAGTATGTTTTTTCTTTTCCCACTCCACATGGATCCAGAGCATTCAAAGGGGTTTCTGGGATAAACATTTGGAGCTGCTTGTTCTGAGCTGTGGCAATTATTACAAGGTGCAGTAATAAATTGTCAGCAGCACATCTGGTGTGTGCAGACTGAGTTATGGTCAGCACTGCTGACCTATTACCTGAACTAGAACAATGTATATCTTGGCTCTGCTTCTGGCTAGTGAGTGCAGTTTAATTTAAATCATTAATATGATATGGGCAGATTACATGTGAGCCTACTCTTTGTTTTAGAAAAAAAAGAGTGTGTAGTGAACCAGGCAAGAAGATTGCTGGAGGTGTGGGCTGGGAGCCCACATAAATTGTAAAGGAATGCTATTTTAAGCTGCTTGGTTCAGCAGAGAACCCCATCTTGCCCCATCCCTGTAGATATTGTAATAAAATGGAATATGTTTTCTGAGCAAACACCTATTGCTGGTGGATAGTGGCCTTTCCAAACCAAAGTTTCTGTGCTCTGTCCAGAGTTTTCTTTGGAAATATTACAGAGGTGGAGAGTTCAATTTAAAAAATAGTGTTGCAACATCTAACCCTTCTGATCTAGTTATTCCTAATATTTAGTGTGAATAAAATCTTTGGTTTTGGGAAGCCTATAGAAACAAAATGTTTTTCCAAGGCTGTTGTTAAAGGGGTATTATATGTCAAACTGGTAAATTTTATTAGCATTATCTGATGCTTCAGTGATACAAAAGCCATTCTTTTCTCAGGGACTTGCAACTAGGAAATGGTGGTTACTTGGGATACAAGGCTGAATGCAGGGGACCTGATTCAGGCTAAATCTGGGAGGGTGGCAGCAAGGGAGTCTGGCTTTTTAGCTGTTTCACAGAAGCAGGTTGAACTGTATTTTTTTTGTGTTAAAACATTCAAGAGAACTTCTCTAAACCTCTCACTGCTTCTCTGTGTTTGAGCAGAGATTTGATGCCAAGAAGGCCAATGGGATCCTGGCCTGGGTCAAAACTAGCGTGGCCAGCAGGCCCAGGGCAGTGACCCTTCCCCTGGACTCTGCCTTGGGGAGGCCACACCTTGAGTGTTGTGTTCAGTTCTGGGCCCCTCAGTTGAGGAAAGAGATTGAGGGGCTGGAGCGGGGCCAGAGAAGAGCAACGAGGCTGGAGAAGGGACTGGAGCACAAGTGCTGTGGGGAGAGGCTGAGGGAGCTGGGCGTGTTTAGCCTGGAGAAGAGGAGGCTCAGAGGTGACCTCAGCACTGTCTAGAACTCCCTGAAGGGAAGTTCTGGCCAGGTGGGGGTTGATCTCTTCTCCCAGGCACTCAGCAATAGGACAAGGGGGCACGATGGGCTCAAGCTCTGCCAGGGGAAATTGAAGTTGGAGAGCAGAAAAAACTTCTTTGCAGAGAGAGTGCTCAGGCATTGGAATGGGCTGCCCAGAGAGGGGGTGGATTCCCCATCCCTGGAGGTTTTTCAACTGAGCTTGGCCATGGCACTGAGTGCCATGATCTGGTAAAGGGACTGGAGTTGGACCAAGGGTTGGACTTGATGATCTGGGAGGTCTTTTCCAACCCAATCCATTCTGTGATTCTATGAACTCACGGAAGATGTCAGTGGAAAGCCATCCCCTCCAAATTAGGGTAGGACACACCTCCAGCAAAAGCTTCCTTCTTCACCTGGCATACCCTCTGCTGTGAAGAGACAACCCCAGCAGAGTTTTCCACGTGCAAATGAAGTACCAAGGGCTCCATCATCTGATTTGTTTTTTCAGGGCAAAGGTGTTACTGGTAGATTTGTACATGTGGTGTTACAGCAACTGACACAATTTATCCTAAAGGGGAGGTGGAAAACAAGATAACCTGTATGAAATCTTTCCCATTCGCTCTCAGTAATTCTCATAGTCCTTTCTTATTAGTCCAGGTTCACAAAAGCAGGCTGAGCTCAGCTGCACAAATACCTTTGGCCTGGCTAGGATGCTTTTTCTTCACAGACACTCAAAATCTGTTGATCCATCAGGTAAAGAAACTTCTTTTTCTGCTGTGTCACAGGATGAGGAGATGTAATCCCATTCAGGCCATGGCTTGGCTGGTGCTCTTGTCAGCTGCAAGAGAGTTAACATTCTTCCCTGGTCTGAGTGCTTATCCAAGAGGAGAAAAGGCTCCTTTAAAATACTTTAAAAATATCTGTTGAGTGGAGCCAGTGGAGAGTTCTGGAGACTGCTCTGTAGCCCAGCCCACCCCTGTGTGCCAGAGTCCCTGAAGGAGCTGGTTTGCCTGTAGCCACCTGCACTGAAGATGACTGGATTTGAAGTTACTCTTCTGGTGTGGAGGCATCTTTGTGGATTTTGAATCTTGAGGGAAGCAAGATTATTTCAGATTTCACTTTAATTCTTACTGCTGAGAGCATGTAAAGTAAAAAGCAACTTATGGCTGAGAATATCAAGATGCCCAGTTCCAAGAGAGCTTTCCAAGAGTTGTAGTACATGTTTTTCTTATAGGTTCTTTATTCTCAGAATACTCTTAGAATTCAGGTAACCTCAACAGCTAAGTTGTTTCTGCTTGAAATGTAAAGCAGTTTCTTTAGAGATCCATTATCATCATCAGAGGATGTGACAGCTGAAGCCTCCAGTTTTGATGTGCCTCTTGCAAGTGCCATTTTATATTATTAAGACTATGAGTCCTTGCCTCCACCACTAGAAAAATATGCATATGAATCATCATTAGAAGGAGGTAAGGCAATTATTTACCTGTGCAGATATTTGGCATCCTTTGGTAAACTGCATATATATGCCACCATCTGCCATACATCACCTCTGCCTGGGATTCCATTCTTCCCAGTGTCCTGTGATGGATGGCTGGCATTTGAGTGTTCTGCCTTTTTTGCTCTTGACATTAGGCAGAGGACATTTGAGTGCACCATCAGGATGCTGCTGGCCAAAGGACCCAAACCTGGGGCAGTGGGGTGAGCACACAGGTAGCAGGATGTGCCTGTTGTTGGCACACCTGAGAGAACTTCAGTTCCCACGCAGGTAAGTATGTGTTGCCTTCTGGACTTTGTTTTTTCTTTCCTGGTACAATTTTCCTCTGCTATCAGCATAAATCTGCAAAGCCCACTGGAGAAACCTGGGTCTCTCTTCTTTTGCTCTCTGCTGGTGTGCACAATGGATGGAATCTGTTCCTGCTGTCTCCTGCTGCCTCAGCTCCACTGGTAGAGGTCTGGGAGAGGGTCTGAAACTTCCAGCCCCTTGGGGGTGAATATACCTGTATTATGCAGAATTTCTTTTCAGTCTCTGTTAACATTCAGAACAGACTGTAGGCACTCAGCAATAGGACAAGGGGGCACGGGCTCAAGCTCTGCCAGGGGAAATTGAAGTTGGAGATGAGAAAAAAATTCTTTGCAGAGAGAGTGCTCAGGCATTGGAATGGGCTGCCCAGAGAGGGGGTGGATTCCCCATCCCTGGAGGTTTTTAAAGTGAGATTGGCCATGGCACTGAGTGCCATGATCTGGTAAAGGGACTGGAGTTGGACCAAGGATTGGACTTGATGATCTTGGAGGTCTTTTCCAGCCCAATCCATTCTATTATTCTATGAAATGATAGAACTGAGAAGTTCCTGCCTTAACTTTTACAATTCACTGTAAATATGCATATAAATTTTTACAAAAGGCTTTTACATCTCCAGCATTCAGTTAAATATATATCCTGTGTGCTAGTGAAAACTGGAAGACAAGTATGTATTTTTGTTATTCTTAACTGAGTGAAATTGAAAGCTTGTGTTTTTCCTAAGAGCTAAACCTCATGTTGAAATCATTTGGATTTTAGCCAGACAGCATTAGGTACATTTCCACTAGATTTTTCATGAAAGTTCTTCCTATAATAGTTCTTTATTTAGTTTATAAAAAGGAGTGAGATAACATTAGGACATCAGTAAGATATCAATAGGAGACTGATAGGCTGTAATTTTCATACCCCTGTGTGAAATGCAAAACACAAGCAAATGCAAACACAAACCCAAAGCCAAAAAGACAAGGACACTGTATGCTTTCAAAATGAACCAAAGTGTGAATACTATTCTTATGATTATTTGGAGAAAAAAATAAGTCCCTTCTTCTTTCTCAGTGTTTCAGTGAAGTTCCTACCCAAGAAATAACTTCTGAGTAGGGGCGAAACTGTGTAAGTTAATGAATTATACTGATGAATTGCTACAGTTCAAATAAACTTAGAAAGATATGTCTGTATTTCCTCCATAATACTTAGGAAAAGTTCAGTGACTTTGGTTGCAGTGTAAATGTTACTGCTAATTTAGAAAAAACTACTTTTGAAGTGACCTCCAGTTCCCAGAGATGTAGGAGGAGCCTTCTATCAATATTTCATGCACTGAAGCTCCTGTGTTGTCTCTGCTTGCAATTAAGGCAAATCTTTTGTATCTTGTTCTGAAATGAAGCTTCTCATAGATCTCCAATGCCCTTTAATTCCAGCAGTGCCTGGCTGGTGTGTTGGCTTTCCAAGTGTTTCTTCAAATGCACCTCAGTCTTCATCTTACCTGGTCCTGAGAATCCTTGCTGTTTGTCAGAGCTGTCTGTGCCAGGTTTGGGGTTTCACTGCATGCCTGACTGTTTGGTTGCAGCACTACTGCTACAGTTTGGACTACTAATGTACATCTTTATAGGCTTTTTTTTGTCTTTTTGATAGAGATTTCTGACTTTAGTCTTGGAAAAGAAATTATGTGAATGAAGTTTAGGGAATTTGGAAGGACAAATTAATTTACCTAAATTTACAAATAATTAAGTGGAGTTTGGTTTCTGCCTTTCCATAGCAAAGACCCTTTAAATCTTGGAACATCCCTGAGAAGGTAAATGGATATTAAGAAGGAAAGTAAGATGTGTATGCAGCATGCACACAAGCTGCATTTTTGTTGCTCATTTTTATCTTGATTTGTTGCAGCTGAAATTCTGGAGCTGGCGGGAAATGCGGCACGAGACAACAAGAAAGGGAGAATTGCCCCCAGACACATCCTGCTGGCAGTTGCAAATGATGAGGAACTGAATCAGGTACCTGTTCCCATTTCAGTGTAGGAGTTACATGCACAAGGGAAGCTGCTACCATGGAAGGCTGGAAGCAATTTAGTCTGACACATGAATGCAGTTATCAGAGCAGAAGGCAAGATTGTGCCCTCAAATAAAAGCAAGCAAAACCAGAGCTTCTGAGATACCCATTTTAAATCTTATGGACATAAATGTTGCTTTTATTGTAGCCTGTGAGTCCTGTTGAAGTGAGTAGAAGTGATGCTTCCTTTTTTCCTCAGGGACATCCAATGCTTAAAGAAAATGTGCCTTATGTAAGAACTTTTCCCCAAAAGCTGTATAAATGTGTGTTTTCTGTTATCCTGGCTGTGAGGCCCATCTTGGGTAGGGATGTGCTCACTGTCTCTATTGCTGCCTCCCCACCCATTTGCTTGTTGGCATCCAGGCTGTGGTTTGCAGTTCTCTCACTCTCAGGATCACGTGTAGGATCACTTCTCCTAAACTTGTTGAGTGAGGACAGAGATCATGGCATGAGCTGTGAATTGTACTATTCAGGGGTGCCAGAAAGGTTCAATCAGCATCAGGGTATCTCTTCTTGGTAGGCCCCATGTAAAGATGGATGACATCATTCACACTTTGAATGCTCCTGCACTTAATTTCTCTGCTTTCAATAATGAAAATGTGGTGCCCATGAAGTCATGGGGCTCTGTTTCCAGTCAGGCAGACTGAAAAGTCGAAACAGAGGCAGGAGAGAAGGGAAAGCCTGTTAATGCTCTCAGCCCTTTCCCAGCTCTGTGGGGAAAGTGACCTGTGAACTGGGATCTAGACCCATTGTAGCCTGTTAGGCACTCAGCAATAGGACAAGGGGGCACGATGGGCTCAAGCTCTGCCAGGGGAAATTGAAGTTGGAGATCAGAATAAACTTCTTTGTAGAGAGAGTGCTCAGGCATTGGAATGGGCTGCCCAGAGAGGGGGTGGATTCCCCATCCCTGGAGGTTTTTAAAGTGAGATTGGCCGTGGCATTGAGTGCCATGATCTGGTAAAGGGACTGGAGTTGGACCAAGGGTTGGACTTGATGATCTCGGAGGTCTTTTCCAACCCAATCCATTCTATGATTCTATGAATTAGTCAGACTTTGTTCTCCACATAATTATCACAGCCCATTCCTATTTGTCTCTGCAGAGCAGGTCCTTGGGTTCCTTGCTTTCACTGCATGTTTCCCTGCCAAAGGGATCTGCATCCAGTCCTTGGAGCAGGGCTGTGGTGCAGTCATTTTTTGAAGTAGCCCACGGGCACTTTTCTTATTTTCCCCATATTCAGTGTTTGTGAGTCACCAATGACAGGTGACCACTTCACTGGAAGGAAGAGGAGTGAGACTGTACAGCAGCAGAGTTCTCCAGGGTGTGCTGGCTGGCTTTGCTGTCACCTGCAAAGTTCTTTGTTTTTGTAGATTTTCCCCCTAATACTTTTTTGGTGCTGCAGCCTAGGAGGATTTGTAATGTGCTTCTCCATGCAGTTGCTGAAAGGTGTGACTATTGCAAGTGGAGGTGTCCTGCCCAGAATTCAGCCTGAGCTTCTAGCCAAGAAACGAGGTGCCAAAGGCAAATCTGAGACCATCCTTTCCCCTGCTCCTGAGAAGAAGGGGAGGAAATCCATGGTGAACAAAAAGAGTGGGAAGAAGGCAAAGTCTACCAAGGCCCGAACATCCAAGAAGGTAAGCACGAGGCAGGTACACATTCCCTGTCACTATTGATAACCGTGTAGAATCTCTTGACCCTGAGATCAGCTCAGTTGGTTAAAACTTGGCTGTAATAATGCCAAGGTCATGGGCTCAATCCCCTGTGTGGGCCATTGACTTAAGAGTTGGACTCGATGGTCCTTGTGGGTCCCTTCCAGCTCAGAATAGTCTGTGATCTGTGATACCTCCACAGCAAGTGTGTGGCAGTGAACTCTTGCTTTTAAAATAAAGGAAGCTGTCTTTTAAAACATTGTCTACTGGTGACATGTCATGCCTTTCAGCCTTGCACAGTTACTTGGGTTGCCATTAAAGGTTTTACAGTGTCCAGAAAACTTGCCCTGATGTGGTTTGTCACTGTCATTGTGACAAGCTCTTTGTTTCACGTGTTCTGAGCTGTGCCATTGTTAGTGTGTTTTAAAAGAAGAATAAGTGAATCAGAACTTGACCCCTGCACCTTCCCTTGTGGTTGCCCATCCTCTATCACTATCCAAAATTGTTTAATTTGGTAAAACAGTAACTCAGATCGGTGCTCTTGGTTTGCCATTCCAGAACATGCACTGCTAAATTTGACTGAGAAGGATTAAATGATACTAAGCTTTGACTTAGGGTTTTTATACTTGCATTAGGCACATTTTTCTGGAGGCCTTTGAGCTTTAATACAGTTCCATAGCTGAGGACACACAGAAACAACTTTTAAAAAGAAAATGGAGTTGTTTAATAGGAAGTTGGATAGGATGCCTCTGCCTGTTGATCTCAGCCACCATCTTACTTTGAATTATGCACATCAGACCTTGGACTTGTTAGAAAGAGTTAGCTTCTTGACATACCTTAAAGCAAATATTGAAAGATGTGAGGAGATGCTCCTGCAGCCCTCTGGGACTGGTATGTTTGCTGTCCTAAGCAGCAAGAAGGATTTATGATTTATTAACTGAGACCTTTTTTCAGGTCGTAAAGTTGTTTTTTCTTCAGATTGGGACATTTGACTGGGTTACTAAGTTACTAAGTCTGATTTAGTGTGAGCTCTGCTCTGTTAGCAACAAAAATAAACTAACACACACCCCCACCTATAAATACAACTTGAATTGTTAGTAAAACTACAGATGGGTGTGGGTGCCCCGACTCTGAATGTGACTACAAATGCATGTAATGCCTCAGATGAACCACTGATGTTTAGTATTATATAAACAGTGCAGGCCTCTGTTGTTACATAATCTTTGAGGATTAAAAGGCTGTGAGTGATATATTGATCTGAAGAGATGAGATTTATAGTAACTGATTAAATCTATCCATTACTGAATAATGGTATATGTTGATTATTTTTTTTCCGTTGAGAGTCCTTGCTTTTTTTCTCCCCTCAACTAGAACAAACAGAAGGACAATGAAAAAGAAGGAGCTTCAAATTCAACATCTGAAGATGGACCTGGGGATGGTTTCACTATCTTGTCCTCCAAGAGCCTTGTGCCAGGACAAAAGGTAATACAAAGGATTGGGATCACAGCCCTGGGGCCTGGCATAAACAAAAGGATGCTTTTGATCCAACAGCACTACAAATTCTTCTCTATGTTTTCCCTTAGTGATGTCAAATTTAAAGCCAAAACTCACTTAAGTCATGGGCAGGGTCTCAAATATATGTCTGCAGATAAAAGATTTCCAAGAACAATGCTGGTCAGCCCCTCTGCAGAGATCCATGCTGATTCATTTCTTGGCCTAAGCAGTACTGGATTGGATTTGTCTGTGTTGTGCTGACATGCTGCCAAACCAGGTTTAAACCTCTAGGCTATTTATTATTTATCAAAGTGTATTTCTTGGCCAGGCCCCAGGATCACCCAGAGCTTGTTGGTTTGTGCCAGAAGCCTGGTTGCTCCATCTGAAGGTGGATGTGGGACTCTGCTCTGTTCCAACTGAGGACCTCCCCAGAGCTGCAGAACATTCCTGCTGCTCCATCTCAGCACAGGCTGTGACATCCTGCCTGGCCAGAGTTAAAAAACTGTCCCACCAAAATACATCTCCTTGGTGTTCCATCAACTGTGCCCTGTATTTATGTTTTTTCCACTGTACTCTCCAAGAACAAAAGGAATTTTTTTGCCTGCCTTAATTTTTGAACCCTAAAAATTAAAATGGAGTTTTTCTTACACATTTAGCTATGGAGATATAGTAATTTTTATTACTATTTGTGCCAGAAGAGGACAAATAATTACTTGGGTTGTGAAATTAATTGTGTGAGTTGTGAAGGCTTCATGGATCAGGATGGTGCTCAGCCCATCTTCTCAGCCCCCTTACAGTAGTTCTCTGAGGGCAAGTGGTTCTGCAGGAGAAACACTTTTTAATTTCCATGTTTTTCTCTTTAAACGAAAGCATTTCCAAAATCAGTCCTTTTTTTCTTCAAAGTGTGTTGCTGGAACATTGAGTTTTCTAGCAGTAACTTTCTTTGGAGCAAAGGGACTACCTGAAGGGAAGTTCTGGCCAGGTGGGGGTTGGTCTCTTCTCCCAGGCACTCAGCAATAGGACAAGGGGGCACGATGGGCTCAAGCTCTGCCAGGGGAAATTGAAGTTGGAGAGCAGAAAAAAATTCTTTCCAGAGAGAGTAATCAGGCATTGGAATGGGCTGCCCAGAGAGGGGGTGGATTCCCCATCCCTGGAGGTTTTTCAACTGAGCTTGGCCGTGGCACTGAGTGCCATGATCTGGTAAAGGGACTGGAGTTGGACCAAGGGTTGGACTGGATGATCTCTGAGGTCTTTTGCAACCCAATCCATTCTATGATTCTATGAAATCCCAAGCTGTGGGCATATCACCAAATAACCCGAGTGGTGTGCAAATTAATTAATTAAAAGCTGAAAATCAGACTCACACATACTGAACAGAATGAAATAACTCATCTCTGAAATACTGAATCCAACCTTCTTTCATTTTAGTTTTTTTGGTATGAAAATACTCTTGCACTCTCATTACTATTTTCTTTTTTCCCACCCTCTCATTATTATTTTTCAGCTTTCTCTGACACAGAGTGACATCAGCCATATTGGCTCCATGAAAGTAGAAGGCATCGTTCACCCCACAACTGCTGAAATAGACCTCAAGGAAGAAATAGGTGAGGCTCTGCTACACGCAGAAAACACACATCTAGAGTTGGAACAGTAGCTGGTCTACTGGCTGCCTGCTGAGATCCCATCCTGTTTCATCTGAATCTTCCCCAGGCCATAAATATCATTTACAACACTTCTGAAAATCAGGCTGGATCTGACTAGGTATAACAGGCTAATCACTAATTTATTTTTATTTTAATGATGCCTTACAAGCAGCAAAACACAGATAATTTGTTGAAGCACATGAGCAGCAAAGGTGTAAATAACCATTAGTGCTGTCTTGATTGGATTTTATTTTTATATTTGCCTCTGAAATTTCTCCTACAAAACTTGTATATTAATAACACTTCCAATTATGCTTTTCATTATAGGTCACTATAATATATATAATCTATATATAGGTATACATATATAATCTATCTCTCTCTCTCTCAAAATATATAAATATATATATTGAGAGAGAGATATAAAATCTATATATTATATATATAAAATTTAGAAATTCTCATGTACAAAGCCTTATACTGCTCATGTGAAATAAGGAAATATTACAAATATGGAAATTGAAGCAGGAAGGAGATAAAAAGCTGTTAATTAGTCACATAGAGGGGCACACAATCCAGTAACGGGCTATTGGATCATTGTTTTGGAGTCATCAAGACCTTCACTGGCAGCCCAGCTGTTTGTTTCAGCAAGTAGTAGGGTTTGTATGTTGAGTGGATATTGAAGGCTGGAAATCTGAGTCCTGAAAATCCTCACTGTTTTAGCCATAAGTCAGAATAAGACAGCATTCTGACAGATATTTATATTACAATAATTTCCATTAATAGCATACAGGACTCTTCAGAGCCAATAAAAAGTAAATTTTATCTGTATCAAGTCAGAGTGGCAAACACAAACATCAGCTGCTGCTGACAGAGGGAGACAGGATAATATGTGTACAGAGCTCTTTTAAATAGAGTAGAGTTGTTTTTCCACACTGATACTCCAAAGCCAAGGCCTTTTGCTCTGTGTCCTTGCAGGCAAGGCGTTGGAAAAGGCTGGAGGAAAAGAGTTTTTAGAAACAGTGAAAGAGCTTCGCAAATCTCAAGGACCTTTGGAAGTTGCTGAAGGTAAAAAGGATACTGAGGTCTCCTTTGGATACAGCTCATTTTATATGTTCTTTTCTCTGAGCATTCTGGTGTGTTCTTGATAATATTTGTGCCTTTGCTTATGTGATGTAAATGTTTCTTCTTTGAAGCTGTTGTTGATGTGGAGAGCCTGCTGAGAGGGAAAAAAGGAAGAACAGGATACCTGTGTGCTGTGCACAATCTGTCTTTGGGCTGATTAATTTATCTTAGGCAATTGCTGTTTGCAGGAGTCCAAAAACTAAGGAGATCTTGTGCTGTCACCAATGTGCCATCTTTTCTACCCTGTTTGTACTAATTTTTGAAAGAGCAGTTGCTCAGGCACTACAGCCAAATTATTAGAAGAGCTCCCTGCAAGGGTTTTACACACCTGTAGCAGTGAATAGTTTGGGACTTGAGGTTCTGCTTTCCTTTGGGGACAAATTAAACCAATTTATAGGGGTTGATGGTGGCTGGAAGACAAAGGGAGAAAAGTTACAATATGTCTTATTTGGCTTAGTATCTCAATAGTCAAGAAATTAAATGCTTTAAATAATCTAGTTTTGGAAATTTCCTAAATGAATAGCCTAGTTTTATGATCTTAAATGATAGGGAAATTTTTATATGAGATAATTTGCTTCACTTTCACATCTAATCAAATTCATCTGCCATAAAATGAAAGTAAACTACTTTTCTCTGTCAACATCACTACCTAACTAGAAGATAAACTCCTCTTTGGCTATTAAGGCAGTTGGTTGAAATTTAAGTAGCCCAGAATTCCTCTGTGCCTGCAACAGAATTCCTCTGTGATGGTGGACATGTGAATACACCCAAGTTTTTCATCCTTGGGCTAATTTCATCCTGCTCAGCTAATTTTAGAGTGTTTAATCTGAGATTCCTAAGACCCAGATTTCCAGTAGTGCTGAGGTCAGAGTTGCAACAAAAGCAAACTGATGCCATGCTGTGGACTCTGCAGGTCCTGGAAAAATATTAGGCTTTCTGAAGAATTAATCTAATTGGACATAAACTGGTGGGGACATCTTTGATTTTCATGTCCTTATCTGAAATTACCCAGCTATGAAAAGCAGGTCTAAATATTACTCCCCAGCACTCTGGAGCTGTGTTATGATGGTGATGCAGGATATTTGTGCAAAGCATTCACTGACAGCACTGCAGAAATGTCTGCTGGGGGATTAGTGCTACTGTGTTCAGGGCAAGGTTCTGACACTTTGCATAAAACAAACCCAGAGGCCGTGCTGAATGAGAGAGCTGAAAACCATTATTGAATAACTGTGTGCTAACCAAATGAGCCCTGGGTTCTTTGATCTCCAAAGAAACAACCACTGATCACAAAGGTGATGATGAGACAGTGAGATGATGATTGCAAGCGAGCCATTGTGGCGTGTTTTAATTCCAAATGCATTTCTTTGGAGAGGTGATGTAATTAAGTAGGTACGTTGGGTTGAGAGGTCGCTGCAGGGTGGTTTCTGTTCCAAACTAAATGTCACGTTTCCGTTTGTGTTAGCTGCACTCACTCAGTCTAGCGGCCTAGCAGCAAAGTTTGTCATCCACTGTCACATCCCACAGTGGGGCTCGGACAAGTGTGAAGAGCAGCTCGAGGAGACTGTAAAGAACTGCCTAACAGCTGCAGAAGACAAGAAGTTGAAGTCTGTGGCTTTCCCCCCGTTTCCCAGCGGCAGGTAGGAGGACTCTGGCTGCACAGGAGGGTCCTGTGCCAGGTAGCAGTGGTGTGATTAGATGGCATAGAGCTGCTGCTGTGACAGAGAGGTGCCCTTTGCTCTCTGCCCCTGCCCGTGCCATCTGACACTGTGCTGCTCCAGGGGAAAACAGCCTCGAGCCAGTGTTTGCAGGAAGCTGCCAGAAAGCCTTTAGGAAGAGGAATTAGCCACCCCTCAGGAGAGCTGAGTGGCCTTGCTGTGTTTTCTATTGCTAGGCACTCATTTTCATTCCTCTGCTATGGGCTTTCACCCCCTCAGGTTTTGTGTCCCTTCATTTTGCTGTGGGGAGTCTTATTAAAAGTGTATTTGTACTAATAAGATTATACCAGCATAACACTGAGGGTGGGTAACAGGGTTGCAACCTGAGCTAGGTTGATGTGGGGTGTTCATTTAAGTCACCCTGACAATATATATTAAACAGACAAGTCACACAAAACCTCTTTTCTTCAAAAGCAAATCAATGTTTCTCAAATGTAGATCTACTTTAAAAAGGGAACTATGAAACCAGCTGTGAAGCTACACATTCCTGTCTCAGTAGTAGCCAGCAAACAAAATGTGCTTGACTAAGAAATTCAAAGTGTTTTTCTTTTTCTTTTTTTTCATCTTATTATTTATTTTTAAACCAGCAGTTTGTTGGTCTCTGATCACAAAAAACTTCAGACAAGCCCTGCTGACTGCAGAAGTTGTTCTTTTGTGTTAGAGTTCACATACTTATATTTAATTTGGTATCTATCTGCTGATCTTAGTAGCAGTGGCCAAAGAGTGGAGTACATAGTCCAGTCCAGTTGTGAGTAAAATGAAACTAAAACTGTATTTTGATCAGTGGAATCACCACACAGCACTGAATACACAGAAGGTGAAAGTGCCATTTTTACACAGTCAGCTAAGTAGGTGATGTTTTGGGTTTTTTTTTTCAGTTTTCAGCTAAAAAAAAGAAATCATCCTTTGAACTTTCTAGCCTGCCCAGCAAGGCACAGAAAAGTTTCATTCTAAGGGTGAGCATTAAAAAAACTTTGTGAGGTTATAAAAAGCAGAAGCAAATGAAAACAGCAGCTATGCCATCAAGGAGACTAATACAGAAGCAGGTGAATATTGCTATCAAAACCTTGGGGTTTGCTTCTGGACTTGCATAATGCCAGACTGCAACTGGCACTATTTTGGCAGCAGCTCTGGCTGGCTGCTCTCAGCATCACGTGTGCATAGGGGGGATTGAGTCCATCATCAGCAAGTTTGCAGATGACACCAAGTTGGGAGGGAGTGTTGACCTGCTGGAAGGCAGGAGGGCTCTGCAGAGGGATCTGGATAGACTTGAGAGATGGGCTGATTCCAATGGGATGAAGTTCAACAAGGCCAAGTGCAGGTCCTGCCCTTTGGCCGCCCCAACCCCCTGCAGCGCTTCAGGTTGGACACAGAGTGGCTGGAGAGCAGCCAGGCAGAGGGACCTGGGGGGACTGAGGGACAGGAAGCTCAACAGGAGCCACCAGTGTGCCCAGGTGGCCAAGAAGGCCAATGGGATCCTGGCCTGGATCCAAACTAGTGTGGCCAGCAGGCCCAGGGCACTGACCCTTCCCCTGGACTCTGCCTTGGGGAGGCCACACCTTGAGTGTTGTGTTCAGTTCTGGGCCCCTCAGTTCAGGAAAGAGATTGAGGGGCTGGAGCGGGGCCAGAGAAGAGCAACGAGGCTGGAGAAGGGACTGGAGCACAAGTGCTGTGGGGAGAGGCTGAGGGAGCTGGGCGTGTTTAGCCTGGAGAAGAGGAGGCTCAGAGGTGACCTCAGCACTATCTGGAACTGCCTGAAGGGAAGTTCTGGCCAGGTGGGGGTTGGTCTCTTCTCCCAGGCACTCAGCAACAGGACAAGGGGGCACAATGGGCTCAAGCTCTGCCAAGGGAAATTGAAGTTGGAGAGCAGAAAAAAATTCTTTGCAGAGAGAGTGCTCAGGGATTGGAATGGGCTGCCCAGAGAGGGGGTGGATTCCCCATCCCTGGAGGTTTTTAAAGTGAGATTGGCCGTGGCACTGAGTGCCATGATCTGGTAAAGGGACTGGAGTTGGACCAAGGGTTGGACTGGATGATCTCGGAGGTCTTTTCCAACCCAATTAATTCTATGATTCTGTAATTCTGTGATAGTGCCTGCCCAGGTGTGACACTCACCTGTGCTCTTCTCTTCTCCTCCCACACAGAAACTGCTTCCCAAAACAGACGGCAGCCCAGGTGACTCTCAGAGCTATCTCCACCCATTTTGATGGCACCAGCTCTTCCTCCTTGAAGAACATTTACTTTCTGCTCTTTGACAGTGAAAGCATTGGCATCTACGTGCAAGAAATGGCCAAGCTAGACACTAAGTAGCAACGGCAGCCAAATGAAACTTTATTTTTCAACAAACTTGAGTAGCATTAAAAGCATTAGAGGTGGGTTTTATTTTTTCAATGTGATGAGGAGGGGGAGTGGTAGTCGTGTGATGTGTTGTGACTTGATGAAGAGCTGTGACTAGAGATGAGAGGGCTTTAGTCTGATTTCTTCATGCTATCAGCATCCTCTAGCCATTTTTATCACCTTAAGCATTTGAGTTACCATCTGTTTTCAGCAGTTTAGTGTCCCTTGCTATTTTAGTTTAGGAGTTTTTAAAGAGTAACCTCATTTTAGATTTGTAGTGATGATTTCTTCACACACACCACTTTAAAGAAAGCTCTTAAAAATGTTCTGTTCCCTTTTCCCCTCCCTTGAGGATAGATGGTAAACTGCCTTCAGCCCATAGAGAGAGGGGAAAAGGAGTTTAGAAGTGATGCATGAGAAGCTTCTGTTTTTCTTTTAACTCACAATAACCTCTGTAATTACTGAGAATATTTCATGGTGATTTTGTTTGTTTTATAAGAAAAAAAATGTGTCAAGTGTGGTTATTGTTATAAATCCTAATTTTGTTCTGGGAATTTCTCATCTTAAAAAAAAAGTATTATCTCTAATTAAGTGCTTGCTGTATCACAACCAGCAGCTTTTCTGGCTGAAGGGTAGTGCTGTAAGTGACATTATCAAAGGTGCTGTGGTGATTTTGACACAAAGCTGCATTATATTCTGTTGAATTCCAGGATTACCACAGCTCCTTCCAGGTTTTAGCCAGGCTTTTCCCTGGCAGCACTGAGAGCCATTCTCCCTGCATGCTGCAGAGCAGATTCCAGATCTGTAAGAGGCAGGTACTTTTTAGAAGACCAAGAATAGAGAAACCCAGGGGAAAAAAAGCCAAACCACATAACAAAAAACTCACAGAGATTCTGCAAACCACAGTGTTTATTGTTACAAATCAAGGTAAGCCAAGCTTCTTGCTCAGAGATGGATCAGCAGGGGAGTAAAAGAAACATTTCTTCCCGGGTCTTTATCATGGAGACTTCTGTGCAATTAATTTGGAAGGTGCTTCCTTCCCTTTACAACAAGGCAGAGCACTCTTAATGCAGCATGGGTGGCTCAAGGAGGAGCTGCAGGAGGCAGCACCTGGCAGTCCAAGCAATAGGAGTGCACCTCAGCCTCCTCCAGTGGCTGTTTTCATTGCTGGTATGTTACTGGTGCTCTCTTAAGAGGGCATTGTCTGTCCCATCGTCTTCCAGCTCTTGGAGACAAACAGGTCCCGGCTCTTGGCAATGGTCACCAAGAGACGTCCCACATAGTAACCGTTCACCTGGCCTACACCATCATTCCTGCCCATGGAGAGCAGGAATGTTAGTGACCCTGGAAAGAAGATGGAGAGGTTTAAGTCAAGCAATTGCCTTCCAGATCCTCTGCATCCATGTGGAACAGCTTTTGACATAGTTATGGTAAGTGTTTACATCAGTGCTTATGAATGACACCCACTACCCAGCTAGGTTTTTGAGACTAGATTGTTCAGTTTGTGTTTTTTGTGTAATTTAAGGGGAGAAAGGCAAGTCATCTCCTTGTTCAAGCAAGTGAGATGAATAGCAGACTCCCACCAGTAGATTTATCAGGAAGCCATTAGTGAAGAAAGAACGTATTGTGTCAGAAGACCGGCACAGGTAATTAGCACCTACAGTCTTTGGCAAGGACCAAGATGAAACCTGAGCTGTCAACTGACATAGCCCTAGCTGTGAGTTCCTTCACCTCTAATCAGTGTCCTATGCAAGCTGAACAGCTGTTTCTTGCAGAAAAATAGCCCAACACCTAAGGCCAGGTGCTAGTAGATCACAAAATCATAGAATGGATTGGGTTGGAAAAGACCTCTGAGATCATCAGGTCCAACCCTTGGTCCAACTCCAGTCCCTTTACCAGATCATGGCACTCAGTGCCATGTCCAATCTCGGTTTAAAAACCTCCAGGGATGGGGAATCCACCCCCTCTCTGGGCAGCCCATTCCAATGCCTGATTACTCTCTCTGGAAAGAATTTTTTTCTGCTCTCCAACTTCAATTTCCCCTGGCAGAGCTTGAGCCCGTGCCCCCTTGTCCTATTGCTGAGTGCCTGAGAGAAAAGACCAACCCCCACCTGGCTAGAACTTCCCTTCAGGGAGTTACAGACAGTGATGACCTTACCTGGCTCATAGGTTTTAAGAGGCTTGTGTGTGAGGCTGTTGATGATGTTAGTGACCACGACATCTGCGTGGAGCCCAGCATGGTAGGCCATCTTGGGCTCTTTGAGATCTGCACAGTCCCCAATGGCATAGATGTTCTCGTAGCCTTCTACTTGGAGGTGCTTGTTAACTTTCAAAGCATCATTACTTGCCATTTTGTCACCTGTTTTGCCAAACAGCAGGTTTTTATAAGCAGCTTTATGGTGCTTCTGTGGCCCAGATCCCAAAATGCTGATATTGACACAAAGTGAGGAGTTGGTTTTTCACCCTCTTTTATATATGTCAGGGAAAAGATGCTTTTAGCCTCACTGTGGTTAATCACTGCAGTTTCATGCAATGCACCATCCTTTGATACTTCAGTAGAAGGTTGTACACAGTTCATTCCTCACCTCACACCCCTCAAGCACAAGACACTGAAGAACTGTGTTGCTTCCCCCCACCCAGTGGGATTTTTTCACTTACCAAATGCAGCAGCATATGCTGAAGAGTTAATCTTTATCCCCGTGCACAGCACCACCATGTCAACAACCACCTCGGTGCCCTTTTCTGTCCTTACTACCATGTCTTTCTGGAACTGGTTTGGCGTGAGGTTTTCCACATCCCTGACCCTTTCATCTGTTGCAACAGAGAGTGCTGGGTCACAAACCTTTGCTAGGCTGCTGTTTCCAGCTAGCTCAGAGAAACAGGAATTCAAGGGAGCCATGCTTTGTCAGAAAGAGGACATCAGGAGATGCTCTGGCTAAAGGAAGAGCAGCTCACAGGTCTTCAGAGGCATTGTTAAGTACGTACTTAGCAAGAGCCGCACCCCTTTCCTGAGGAGAATCTCCTTGACCTCCTGACGGACACTAGCCAGCAGCTCCACATCAGCCAGTGCGGGTTTTGAGTGCATGAGGATGACCTGTTCGGGACAAAACAGCAAATGGGGACACAGGAATGGGACAGGACTTGCCCCACGCCATGTCCACGCCATGTGGGAGCAGCTGTAGCTGGCTTGCCTCTCCCTGCAAGGAGAGTGAGCCAAGTAAAGGCTTCTAATGTCAGTCATTGCTGGTGGCAGGCCATAGGGAGTTCTCAGTAACTCCTGATGTGCAACTATCTCAGTTACCTCCAGCAGCACCATCACAGAAGAACAGTCTCAGAAGACATGATGAAATTCACTGTGACAGAGATGCTCCTACCTCTTTGGCTGGGTACTCTGTTTTGATCTCGGCAGCCATCTCAGCTCCAGCAGCACCACCTCCCACTACCAGGATGCGCTCAGATTTCTCGATCTTGAAGAGGAAACTCATGTTACAAGAGAACTGTAACTGCAGGAAGTCAGATACCTTCATGAACATTCGGAGACACAGCACAGGCCTGACAGCAATAAACCACCTGGTTGAATAAGAGGAAACAAAAAGGAAAACCCCATGCGCTCTTCCTGCCTACAACGTAACACTCTTGAGTATTCAGGTTTCCCCTTGTGCAGAATGCCATGATGAGCTCTTGTCCTGGCCTCTTTTTCTAGGCTTCAGGTATCTGTAGTGGTGTCTGGGAATTGAGGCTGAACAGAGGCAGGCAGCAGCTCCTAGGAAATAAGTTGATTCCTCACCTCTTTAACCATGTCTTCATAGGTCTGGATGGCACTTTCCATGTCAATGACTTTGTTGAACTTCCCAGGGAATGGCCCATCACTGCCTGTTGCAAGAATGAGATGGGAGTAGTGGAGCTCCTGGCAGGGCAGAAGGTGGAATAGGATGTTACACCTCTCAAAAACGGAGCTTAGAATACAGTGATTGCCTCCTAGGTACTAGTCACTTCTTCCCTCTTCTGTCCTTGCTCGTAAATAGGAAAGTACTTGTCACTGTCAGAAAGTGACTTTAGGAGGAGATCTGGTCCAGGTGACAGAAAGTAACTGCCTTCCTCAGGGTCTGAGAGAAGCACCATTCAGGTGAGCTGAGACCTTCAAAGAAATTACCAGAGGCTTACACAGAGGTAAATTTATGTTTATTTTACACTTTATGTCTTACTTATGTGTTATTTATGCTGGACACTCACAGCTGGCACCAGAGACTAACAGAGGTGAGATGCTCTGGCTGGCAAGAGTGATTGGAACTGCTGCCCTTGTCTCTTCCTGCAGTTAAAGAAGGGTCTGAGCTCCAGGGTTAATTGCTGGGCTCTGAAACCAGCTCTAAGAATAAAAGCTCATCTGAGCAGGACATGGGATGGGGCATTTTCTGCACACCCACGTTCCAGCACAGCTCTAGGCCACTTGGCTGGAAGGGATGGTGCCGTCTGAGAATGATGGAGGCTGTTGCCAAGTTCCTCAGGATGATGAACACACCCTGTTGAAGGTGGGTTCTTGGCACTAGCAGGTGATCCCAAAAGGCAGCCAGGACACTGCAACACCTACCTCACCATCACTGAGCAGGACTTTTTGCCTCCCAGGGTCTATGCCCACGACCTTGCCTTGTCGGAAGCTGTCCCCAAAGGTGACAGAGTAGGAGATGAAAGTCTTCTTGGCAAATCCTGTGGTAAGAGGAGACAATGGGAGAGCTCTTTTTCTGTGGAGGCTAACAAATCCCTCTTCCCTTCTCCCCTATGCTGTCCTTGCTCAGACAAAAGCCTGAGACCTTGGGCTAGGGCTGTGATGTGTGTTATCACTGCCCAGCAATGAGCTTTCAGGACCTTTGCCTCAGATCTGGTGATAAGATCAGGTCCTCAGGTGACACCCCTGGCAAGATTTCTCCGTCTCTGCTCCCAGTATCTCCTATACTGGCTTGCCAGTAAGTGCTTCTGTGGTACTGGGGATTTCAGGCTCGGTGTCAGAGGCTTTTTTCATTATCTGCCTCTCAGACCAAACTTTTGCTATCCTTTTAATGCTTATTCCCAGCCTTGAACTTGTGATTTTCCCCCTAAATCCCCGGTGACTACATTAATGGGGTTAGCCTAGGCTCTCAAGTGAGATCCGGCAGGATTTTATCATCCTGGGTCTCACTGCTGAGCTGCTCAACATCCCAAGGGCCAGATACAGAAAGTGATTCATTCAGCCTTTCCAGCTGCTGCCGCTTTTAGCTTAGTCACCTTCCAAACTCTAGAAACAAAAAGGACGTCTCAGTACTTCCTGCCCGGCGGATGTGTTGTTAGCTTAACATGCACTGGCCGCCGGTCCTCCGGAGCCAAGGACTTATTTTCCAAACGGAAAACATCAACTCTCCCACCAAGCAGGGGTGGAGGTGGCAGTGCGAGCACCCCGTTCTCTGCTGCTCCCCGATAACTCCGCAGTCCCCGGTGGGCCAGGGGAGCTGTCGGAGGGACCCCCGCGAGGGCACGGCCGGGGGGTGGGCTGAGCCCTTACCGCTCTCCACGGCGGCCCGGAGCGCGGCCACGTTGTGATGGAAAGCATCTCTCACGTCCACCAGCACGAAGGGCACTGCCCAGGACTTGAGCAGGCTGGCGGCCGCCGTCCCTCCGAAGCCGCCCCCGACCACCACGACCCGCACGGAGTCGTCCAGGGACAGACGGGACCCCATGGCGAGGAGGGCAGGTCCGGGCTCAGCGGGCAGCGGAGCGCAGGGGCTGTGCCGGAGGCAGCACAGCCTTGCCGGGCGGAGCTGTGGGGCGGAGCTGCCCTCCCGGGCGCTGAGCCCAGCTGTCAGACCTTGGCTGTGCCGGACAGGAGGGCAGGGAATGCCTCCTTCCTGGTGAGTGCCGGAGTTCCGAGGGGAGAGCACCACCCGTCCCGCGTATCCCCCCATGAGAAGGGGACCAAGGATTTTGCAAAACAAGGAGTGTGTTCTTAAACTGACAATTCTTTAGGTTGGGTGAATAACGCAGCAGAGGACGGTCCACTCCACCAGGAAAAACAACCCCTTGGAGAGGGAAACGAAGCTCACAGAATCAATTATAGCTTGAAAAATACCTATGACCGAACACCACCGTGTCAACTGGACCAGAGCACTGAGTGCCACGTCCAGTCTTTCCGTAGAAACCTTCAGGGGCAGTGACTTCACCTGGGCAGCGCCCTTCCAGTGTCTAATCACCCCTTCTGTGATGAAATTCTTCCTGATGTCCAGCCTAATCACAGAAAACAGATATATCTGCTCTGAGTGGAGCAGAAGAGAGGGCTGTGCGAGGGACAGAGGGAAGATCACAGAATCACAAAATAGTTTGGGTTGGAATGGACCTTAAAGACCACCTAATTCTAACCCCGCCGCTATGGGCAGAGACTCAAGATGACCCCAGCATCACCACGGCAGAGACAGTGGGACGTAAGGAGGAGCAGGGAAGGGCTGAGGAGGTAGCAAAGGCCACTGGAGAAGGGGAGCAGAGAGTGGAAAAGAAGGTTGACAGTAAAAAAGGACATCCAGATAGTTTTCTTCCATAGCACGGAAGTTGTCCCGAAGACTTTTGGCTCCTGTGGCATTCCAGATAAATATAGCTGCTGGCCATGTGGATAAATATAGTGCCGAGCACACTGTGGTGCTGTGAGCTGGCAGAGCCGCCCCCGCGCTCCGCTGCTCCCGCTCTGCTCCTCATCCTGCTTTGGGGAACCACAGCCCAGTGCCAATCCCCTTCCCAGCAAAACTGCCCCACCCTACCCCAACCTCGTGAGTGGGAGACGAAGGAGGAATTCGCATCTTTGCCCGGAAAAGCAGGGCCTGGACTCAGGATTGCCGCCAGAGGGTGCAGCCGGCTCGGCCGTGGGGGCGCGGGGCATGAGTGTCCTGTCTGACTCACTCTCCCCTCGGCCGTAAGGAGGGGCTCGGGGACTGCAGAAGGAGGGTGACAAAGGAGTTGAAATCGAGGGGGTGGGGGGTGGGAAGGAACGTTCCTGCACCCCACACTGTTCAGCCTGGAAGAGAGCTGGGAGGAGGGAGACGGAACAGCAACAGTAAAGCTGGAGAGGAGGAAGGTCCATAGTGGGAAAGCCCACGGCTCCGATGGAAGATGCCTAGGGCAGGTTGGACCCTGAGGTTAGCTCAGTTAGTTAAAACTTGGTTGTAATAATGCCAAGGTCATGGGTTCAATCCCCTGTGTGGGCCATTGACTTAAGAGTTGGACTCGATGATCCTTGTGGGTCCCTTCCAGCTCAGAATAGTCTGTGATTCTGAGCTGTTTGCTACACAGGACTCAACTGGAAATGCTAACATTTTCAATGGGAAAAAATTAATTATGATTAATGCATGCAATATAAACCCTACAGAGCCACTAAACACAGAGGCATCTGTCCTGGCCAGGACATCCAGGAGCTATGAATGTTTGGAGACTGGGAAGTATCCCCAGGGTAACAGTGCTCCAGGTCTGCTCCCTGTTTTCTCTCCTGATACCAGGTACCATGGTACCAGTATGATGGTCAGCTTTGGAAAAGCACAATTCAATGTAAAAGTTATAAAAACCCAAACCCTCCTCCATTTCTAAAGGGATGAACTCTGCAATCAAAACCTGATTTAAGCTCTTCCTTCAAATTACATGAACAGGCTTGTTTGGCACCCAGTGTATGTGAACCCATCCCTGTCCTGGCAAGGTTGTCCTTACGTGCATAACTCCCCTGGCACTGCATCCTGCTGGAGCAAAGCTGGATCAAAGGCCCATTCCAAGCAGATGAGGAGGCTGAGGGTGAGTTGCCACTTCCCATACATTGGTGCCTTCTCCCTCTTTCTCTGCACCTTTGTGCCCAGCTCTGGCTTTTCCAGAGGCAGTTTTGGGCTTTTCATGCCAGGCATTTGCGTGCATTTTACAGCACATACCCACTGCTGGGAGCAATAGATTACTCCAGGAGTATTCCCCTGATTTCCCCTATCACCTGGTGTTATCCTCATCCAGCTACCTATGAGGGCTACCACCAGGTCAGTCTGGTTGGATACTGGAAGATTAGGGCAACCTTTCAAACAAAAGGGAGAAAAAGCTTCTGGGCTAGTGAGGCGGAGGTGTACCATTAAAGGAAGGTGAGGCCAGTGGCTAAAAAGGTCAAAACAAACAGGGAGGGCACCAGAGGTCTTTAGGAAAACCTCACATCTAACCCCAGGCAAACAGGAAGGAACTCTGAGTGCCCAAGTCTGTGGTCAGAGGGAGTGCCCTGCATGCATGCTCAGACTTGGCAAATGCAATGTTACTTCTCTGGCTGGCTGCAGGCAGAAGGCTGAGGTGAAAGCTGCCCAGCCTCAGGGAAGGGTTTGTCTTCTGCTGATGATCTGTGGGGCAGAGACAGGCAGGGAGGCTGGGGGCAGGCTCCTTGGGCTTTGTCTCACAGCTGCTCCCTCTGGGAAGGCAAAGGTCCAGTAGGAAGGAAGAGGTGTAGGGAAGGGGCTCTGTGAGATGCCACTCTGAGAGAGGCAGCATGGGTATATATACACCTTTGTGTCCTCTCCTTACCAGGTTTAATGCAACATCAGTCAGAGATAGTAATCCCTCTGAGTATGTTAATCCAAGGATGAGTACAACAGTGCTGTGTGTGGGGACCTTACCATTCCACAAGTGCCCCTGCCCTGCACTCACATGAACCCCCTGTAAGGCTGTGCCTCATTGTCCTGCCCACCACAAGCGTCCAGGCTTATAACTTTGCAACAGCCCAGAGAGGCTGAAAGAGGAATAACATCCCTCCCTTCAGCCTCTGGAGTGCTGCTCTCCCACCTGGGCCCGGCTGAAGGCCCCATCTCAGCCGACCAACCCTGCACTGCTGGAAACACTGTTATTGACTCACAGCCATCTCTGCAAACTCACAAATCCTCTCCTGCATCAGCAGCCTCACACAGCACATTCCCTCTGCCCACAGACATGTCCTGCACATCATCCTGCGACAGCCTCAGTGGCACCAGCATGGCTGCAGCCCTCCAGCTGTGCCCCTTGAGGCTGTGCTTCAGGCAAAGGGGGATTTTGAGTCTCCCAGCCATGAGGGATTGCTCTAGACAAACTGCTCTGCCCATCACTGGCACTTGCCCCATGGCTCCCTGTTTTGCCTGGGCAATCTGCTTGCCTCGACATTCCTCAGGGATCTCTGCTGAAGCCAAGGTGGAATCGTGTCAGTTCCGGGCAAAGAATTGCCTGAAAAAACCAATTCAAATAGTTCCTGGCTGCTTTTAAACATCAACACTGGTTATTTTATATCTTATAAATAAAAATCTACTTTTAGCAGAAATCAACAAGGTCCTGTTTTATTTATTCTCTCCCCAACAAACCTTATTTTTTCATTTTCACTTTTCCATTGACACTGGCTTGAGAAGAGAAACTGCTTTCCATGGACCACAGCACCAAAATCACCTAATTTTGGTCAGGCTGGACCAGTGACTTGTATTTATAGGCAGCAGCTATATATGGGTGATAGATCCCACCCAAAGAAGGGATTCAGCAAAACCCCAAGTGCAATGGTCTCTGCAATTCAGGTGATCTTTGTATCCATGAGAAGAGCCATAGAGAGTTGATAGCAGGACTGTAGTCCATCCTGGGGCTGTGCCACAATGCTGTTCTTGTTTCTGGGATGGCAGTGGGCTCTGTGCCAGGGTGCTCCCCAGCTCCTCTTTGCCTGCACAATGCGGTGGGATGAGTTTGTCAGGCTCAATGTGCTGTGGTGACAGGCTTTGTCTCACCTACCATCAGCCCCTACAAACTGTGGCTCTTGAGAGGCTCATCCCAAGGCAGTTTTTGGGGAACCAGGGATGGCCACGCTCATGTCAGACCCTGACACGGGGTGAGCAGGGTCGGAGCTGGGGCTGTCCTTCTCCTTGGAGGAAACCCCAGCTCATACAGCTCCAACAACTGCCTTTGGGGTTTGTGCCATGTGAATCTTCCCTGTCCCTCCAAGCCAAGTGTGTGGTGGACATTGGGAATTTTGCAGAAATGCTATTTTGTGAGAATTCATCCCTTGTTGTACTGTGATGCAGGCAGGTGCAACAAGGAGCTTTATCCCTGTCAGCCGCCTGGCTGTAAGGATTACAGGGATGTCTCTGGAAACAGTCTGCTCCTGCAGCAGAGGAGCCCATGGATTGACAGTGTGGTGGCACCTTTCTTTATGGGACAACATGGTTTGCAGCATTACTCCTTGTGGGGTGATAGAGAATCACAAAGGATGTCAACAGCTGGGCTTTCCTCCAGAAAAGGGAGAGGGTTTGGGCAAGCTTCTTAGCTCTCAGGGCAGGTTTTGAGAAAGAACAGCTTTCACTCCTGAATTTTGGGGAATTTTCTCCTCCCTGCCCCCCAGATTTCATTACAGTGAAAGCACAGCGTAGAATAAAACTGTGTCCTTAAAAAAATCGAGCTCGCAGACAGGCAGCCTTTGTCCAAAGGTGTAATTACAGGATAAATATGGGATGCAGACCAAGAAATGCAGTCTGGTCAGGCATGCAGTCTCTTAGAAAAACACAACACAAAACAAGGCTGTCATTTAATGCTGAAAATGTCCATGTGTGCTGCAGTCCCCTTGCTGCCCACGGGTCTCCCCACTGGCCCAGTGTTTGGGTGGTGAAGCTGTAGCCATGGACCAGCTCCCTGTGGGAGCTGCACTGAGCCTTCTGATGGAGAGAAGGGCAGGGGTGGATCCAGCCTCCAGTAGAAGCCAGTGGGGCTGGATGAGGTCAGGAGTTTGCTGGGATGATGGGTTTCCTTCCCTCCAGCCCCTGTGCACAAATCCCATCTGATAGTGCTGTGAGGGGACACAGGGGATTAGCTCATCCGATCCCATTAAATGGAGTAGGAGCAAGCAAGGAGAAGGGGATGGGGGGGTCAGTGGCAAAGCAGCCACAACTTCTGACATGCACGACAAACCTTGTGTCAAGCTGGAAAAAAGTCTTTTAATGGATTCTGTGGGCCAACCTTGCAGCTTGGCCGCATTACACTGCAGGGCATTTCAGAGACTTGCCCACCTTGACCACTCTGTTACTTGGCACTGACAGCTTCTGCCTCAAGGAGAACTGCCTCTCCATGGCAAACCCAGCCATGCCAGCACAGCCCCAGCCACCCCAGAGTGCTCCAAGAAGGAAGCAGAGAAACACCAGGATGTACCTGCCGTTCAAAATCAACTGGATTAGACTGGTGGAAGAAAGCATTGCACATAAAGATCCCATTTAGAGAACAGCACATCCATCATTTATTAAAGCTCTCACTGTTGTGACATCATTTCATGTCACCTGCAATGACCCCGAGGAGAAGCAGTTTTGGCTGGTGGCTCCGCAGGGGACACGTGTTCCCTTGCTGCTCTTGGGTTGCTTGCAGAGTCTCTCTAGTGACAATAAACATCACCACAATTCCCCCCAAAACAGCTGTGGCAGGTGAGCCCAGAGGTAGTATAGCTGCAGGTTGTTGAAAGGGTGGGAAACAGGGTGGGAATGGGATGGGATTTGTTTATTTGCTTACTTTAAGGTAAGCTCTTTCAGGTGCTGTTTTATTTCTGCAGGCTTAAATCACTGGAAAAGAGAATGGTGTGGATGGAGAAAGGGTAAGGCTGCATCCTTTGAAGTATCTGTTGCTGACTCCCTGTGGGGTCTGTCTGGATGGAGTATGTCTTTGTTCTAAGGCTTTGTCTCTTGCAGTGGCTTTCCCAACGCATGCTTTTCCCCTCAAATCCGTGCCTTTCCTCCTCTAGTGAAAGACCAGGGCAAGGCCTGGCAGCAGCCAGAGCAAAGTGAGCAGGAGGCCCCTCTCCCGGGGGGACAGACAGGGGGAATTCGGCTCCTCTAGTCTCGACAGGAGCCGCGTGTCCCCCGTGGCTTCCCGACGCGCCTGGCACCGGGCGGGAGTCACGGCTCCGCGGGTTTAATGGGAGCAATTAGCCCCGCGGAAATCTGCATGGGTCGGGGGTATGTTTTCTGCCTGTCCTGTGACGTTTTTGACGGGAAGCTGGAGGGTGTCCAGGAACAAATGCTCATGCTTGGCTAGAAATAACGGGCTGGAGCCAGCCGGGGCTGAGGCAGCCCAGGTGAGAATGGGTGGCTGTCACTGCCCCCTCTGGCCTCGGCTCTGCCCAGCTCCCAGTTCCCTCGCTGTCTACTTTTTATTTCCTTTATTTGCCTGTCCCTGCACCCTGAACCTGGATTTCCCCAAAGAAATTCTGCCAGAGGAAATTTAAGTTGGATATCAGAAAAAAATTCTTTGCAGAGAGAGTAATCAGGCATTGGAATGGGCTGCCCAGAGAGGGGGTGGATTCCCCATCCCTGGAGGTTTTTAAAGTGAGCTTGGCCGTGGCACTGAGTGCCATGATCTGGTAAAGGGACTGGAGTTGGACCAAGGGTTGGACTTGATGATCTCGGAGGTCTTTTCCAAACCAACCAATTCTATGATTCCCCAGGCCCTGAAGTGCCTCCTGTGCAGTGGGATGGGAGGGATGCTGGGCGGCCCCCACATCCCCTCTCTGTCTGTGGCAGATCTGTAGCTATTCACCACTCGTCCTGTTTTACAGACGATTAACTTAAACTTTATTTTCTTTAGGTTTTCCAGAGGCACTTGCCTGTGACCTGGGTCTGGCCACACTTGCTGAGCTCTGTGGGCTTTTTCCCAGCGCGCAGCTGCGGAATATCCATCCGACCTCAGTGACCCTGCCGCTTTCCCAGCAGGAAGCCTCCAAACAAACCCCGATTCACTCAGCAAACCCAGGCCTGCTTGTGATGCCGAGAGCTGCCTGTGAGGCGAGACGGGGCTGACACTCCATCGCCCGTGAGCGATGACTGCGCGCCAAAAAATCCCCACTTTTGCAGCCTCTCCCCATCCAGCCGGTGTCGAGCGCCCCGAATTCACACCTTGAGGCCAGATGATGCCCGTCCCGTCCCGGAAAACCCGGGGCAGGCTGGTGGGTGGCTGCCCAGGGCTCCGGCGTGGCTGCTCCCCGCCGGCCGGCCCCGCGCTCCTCAATGCCGCCTCTGTTCTCCCTCCTCGGTCAAAAACGCAGCTTTTGTGAGCTCAGCCCAGCCCGCAGCGCATCGCCGGAGCCCCAGCACGCTTCTCTCGGCCGGCAGAAGCACAGCCCAGCTGTGCCCAGCCGCCGCCGCCGCCTATTATTTATTTATTTTTGCTTTTGACCAATAGCTCCAGTTGGGGAGAGGGGGATGTGCTGCTGCTGAGACCACTTGGGGCTCCTCAGCAAGTCTTAGGTGAAGACAACTACTCTTCTCCACCAAAACGCTTGGCTTCTCCCTCGGGTGGCTGCTGTAACCCAAAATACTTGGGGGAGAAAAAGGATGTGCTGCAAAGAGGGCTAAAAATAGGCATTTTAATTAATGAAATGTGAATTGGAGGAGGTAGCTCAGCAGCGGGTGAACACCCTGAAACTCTGAAACTCCCTGGGCCTCTACCAGGTTTGGTCACCCACCAGTGCTGTTGGCAGGCATTTCTGGGGCTCCCCTTGGGCAGGGGACACCCAGCAGTACTAAGGAGACAGAAGATGCTCTGGACTCTGTGCTGGTGTTCTTGTTTTTAATCAAGTACGTCCAACCATCCTTCAGCACTTCCAAAATTTGCAGTCGCTCCTGTGTGGAGTCTGGGGGGATTATAGCCCACTGGTTCCCTGGGGCCTCTCCTGGGATCATACAGCAGGACACATGGAGGTCTCCAGTCAAAATGGGACCTCCCTTCTGGGTGTATTCCTATTTCTTTGTGGTATGTTATGCTGCTCTGATTTATGGGCTTAAGTTCTTGACCAGCCTCCCCCTCCTTTTCACATAATAAATAAATAAATTTACCTGGTATGCAAATACACAGGAAGGAAGGAAAAAAACCCCAAACCTCCCAAACCAAGTTTGGAGAGCACCAAACCACAAAGTCATCTCATTTCGTTGCAGCCCAAGAGCCGTCCAGGGCTCTGTGGGCAGTTCCCAGTCTGTGCTGGTGTATAAAGGCACAAAACCAGTAAGGCCTCTGGAGTCTGGGTCCTGGCTGGCACCACAGGAATCTTGTCCTTGCCCTGTCCCAGCTGGGACAAGGGTTGGCAATGCAGAGGAGCTTGGTCCTGTCACCTTCTGCTTGCCTTCACCCTTTTCTTCCTTGGTGCAGCTCCCGAGCTGAGGAGGTGGTCCTGGAGCCAAACCCACTTGCCCCTCACCCTTGCCTTTTCCCTGTTCCTGGAGAAATTATGTAATTCAGGCTTTGCAGGACCCTGGGCTCAGCTCTGCCAGGATGCTCCAGCTCCTGGGGCTGCCACAAGGCAGCAGCAAGGAGCATTTTCGGGAGCAGGAACCCCCAGGTTGTCTCCGGACCGGCCGGGAGCAGGGCCACAGCCCCTCGTTCTGCCCTGCCGCCATCCCCCAGTGCTGTTACGTGACCCAGGAGGGCTGTGCCTCCTCCAGCAGGCTGAAGGAGCGGTTGGCCAGCTCGGCGGGGCTGTTGGCCAGCTTGTAGCCAAAGAGCTGCATGGCTGGGGCACAGGCATCCTGCACCACCTGCGCCAGCTTGAAGGGCATGCTGAACCGCCACTTCTCAAACTGCTCTGAGGAGTTCTTGCACGTGGAGTAGACACCGTTGCCATCATGGGGCGCCTGCGTGTTTTTGCTGATCCACTCCTCCACCTGGGGGGTGAGGGGGAGCCCGGCAAAGCGGTACATCTCCTCTGCCTTCTGCAGGGGTGCCTGGGCCACGTCCTCGTAGCGCACCAGCATGTACCGGCCCCGCAGCCAGCCCGGCCGCCGCAGCCCCAGCTCGGCTGACACACGGATGCTCTCGCAGTTTCCCCGCAGCCGCTGCACCTCCTCCTCCTGCAGGGGAGCCTCCCCTTCGGATGCCCACTTCTTCCAGGTCTCGTACTTGCCAGAGAAAGCCACCATGCGGGAGGCAAGGACGGCGCGGGGGTCCCGCACCAGCTGGATGATGCGCAGGTCCAGCCGAGGGTCCTCCACCAGCGGCTGCAGGAACTCCAGCTGCCGGACACGCACTGTCTTCAGAGCCACGTGCTGCTTGCACCGACACGCCTCGGCAGCCAGGGTGATGTTGAGGGGGCCACAGCGGCGGTTCTTGCAGTAGTACTTCTCAAAGACCTTCTTGGCACTGGGCGTGCAGACGGGATCCTCGCAGAGCGAGCGGCTGGAGCCTCGCCGGAACAAGAAGGGTGTCAGATGGCCCTCAGGCGCTGGAGAGATGAAGTTCTCCAAAATGTAGAGGTCGCAGAGGAGGAGTTGCTTTAGGACATCTCGGTAAACCAAGGCTGAGCCCACTGCGCTGGCTCCCCCTGGCAGGAAGGTCACTGTCTTCTCCACGTGCCAGAGGGGCTCAAAGAGGTAGAAGATGTGGCCTTGCTGGTTGAAGAACTCCCCCACGAAGGAGGAGCCGGTGCGGGTGGTGGCCATCAGCAGGATGTGTCGCCGTGGCCCAGGGTCTCCATTCCCTGCCAGCTGCAGGGTGATGTTGTGCAGGTGAGACCTCAGCTGGGAAAAGGCAGCATCCAGCTCCTGCAGTGAGGCCAGTGAGCCGTTCTCAGACAGTGCTGGGCTGACCTCTGTGCCGTTGGCCTCTGCCAGTGCCTGTGGGGACTGCTTCAGCTTGTCTGACACCCTGCGGGGAGACCCAGCCCAGCCTGGAGGAGACCAGGACCACCCCTGCGCCCCAGCAGGGGATTTGGGGGGCTCCCACTGCTCAGGAGCTCGGGATATGGGGGAAAGAAAGGGTGGCTCAAGTACTCGCTCCCTACCTGGAGATGAAATTGTTCTCCTTCTCAATGATGACAAGGCTGACAACGAAGACCAGCAGGACGGCGTACTTGCTCCTCATCTTCAAAAAGTGCAGCAGCTCCCGGATGTCCTGGGGTAAAGCGCGTCGGATCTCCATGGGGAACACACACAGGTCACTCCCCTCCACCAGGAAGGTGTCCTGAGCTAGGGCATCCTCCGCCTTGCCAGCCCTGCCTGTGGAGAGAAAAATGGTCAGCATGGTGGTGGCTCCCTGCAGGCAGTGTCAGAGGCTGAACCTTCCCGAGAAAGGCTTGACAAAAGCAGTAAAAAAGGGAGAGCTCCTCCCTACTGCTCCATCCCACCCATGAGGAGCAGCTGCATGACGGCTCCATCAGCTGGCTCCCCCTCCTTCCCAAAATACATCTGCCCAACAACACCCCTTCCCACGTTTCCACCAGCCACCCCTTCCCACCCTGAAACACAATCCCTGCCGCCCAGACAGCTGCCTGCTCCCTGCTGGCAAAACCTGCTGTTGGCAGTGAGGCACCCCTCGGATCATCCCGGTCTGCAGCGCCCTGTGGCTCCCGGCCTTTGGAAAGAGCTGCTTCTGGGGGAGATTGGAGGCTGTGCCATAGGGCCCCAGTGTGGGGCTGCGTGGCTTCCGCCTTCCTCCAGCACAGCAGCGGCAGCTGCTCAGCCTTGAAAATGAAACCCAGAGAGTTTTGATGACTGGCCGGAAAACGCTGCTGCTGCCAGTCCCCCTCGGGGTCTAAAATGCTCCAGGCGACAGGGCCGTTTTGCCAAAAAGGAAAAAACCTCAAATGATAGTGCAGCCACTTGGTGTGGGGTGCAAAACTGGGAGACTTGGTGTCCCCGCCCAGCAGAATAGACCCCTTTGTGTCCTTCTTCTTCCTCTTCCTCCCAGTGCAGAAATCAGCGTGTTGGTAAAAACCACTCTGAGTTGCTTCAAACCCATATACCAGCTGGGATGTGGTGATTTTGGGGGTCAAACCTGCTGTTTGGGACTCTGGAGCAGGTCCCCAGCATGTGTCAAGTGTGCAAATTTACAGTCCTAGGGGCTGCTGGCACCTGCTACCTGCCCGCTGGTTCGCACACCCAGCCAGCTGCGTGGGTGATGCTGTTTGCTTGTCCTGTTTTCTTGGCCAGACTTTTGGTGACTCAGGGAAAGTCTGTTTAGCTTTGGTTTGGCTCTGCTAGCATGACCCCAGCAGTCCATCCCACCCCTGCTTTCTGGGGTGAAGGGGGAGCCAGGCAGAGCCCCATCCTTCTTTGGGGGGCCCTGGGGTTTTTGGAGGGGAGATGCCCTGGCCCAGCCACGGTACCCACATCCCTCGTCAGGGTGTGGATTGGGGAAGCCCTGCCAGGCATTGCATCACATCCCAACCTCCTCTGTGTCATGCTCTCAGCCAAAATGTGCATTTTTTGGTGTTGCTCGCTATATGCCCCTCCTGCTGGGAAGGAGGGAACACAGGCAGGAGGTGTGGGATGTGCCCCATGGCCAGGGCAGCATCCCAGCCTGCCCAGTCCCCGTTTGTCTCTGTATGAGGATCAGGAGTTTCCTGGCTTGAGTAAACCATTCAGCTCCCAGGGCTTGGCTTTTAGCCATCTCCTTCCCAGCAAAAGCTTCTAAAAAGAGACATCCGCACCCACGCACCCATGGAACTCAGGATTCGGTGGGATGCAGGGACTCTGGAGAGCCCTGGCAGCTCCTGGGCCCTCCCTCAGCGGTTCCCCGGCTTCCCCCTTCAGCGAGTGGCACCGACATCGCCCAGCACACGTGTGTGTGTGTGTTTAACAGCCCTGTTGGCTCAGTTTGTCAGCACACTGCTCCTCAGGGACAGCCCAGCAGCTGGGGCAGGTGCCTTTTGCTGCGCAGCCCCCCGGGTCCCACCTCCTCGGTCGTGCCCTTGCGATGACAGGACTTGTCGAAGTATTTGAGCAATGAAAAAAGAAATCAAATATACAAAGCCCTCGGTGTGTGGCCGTGTCTCTCAGCACCTGCTGGAGTTGCTGACTTGGCCATGGCAAAGGACTTTTGGGTTTGTGGCATCCCAGGCAGCGATGGTCTCCATCCCTGCCCTCGTCTGGGGCCGGGGACAATCCTTTCACTGCCCACAGCATGAACACAGGGGGATGGACAGCATCGACACATCACCCGCTTCCTCAGACAGACCTCTGGGCAAAGCCAGCCTGGGGATTTCCCCCTCTAATGCCACCAGCTGCCCAACCACAAATGAGCCACAGGCCAGGAATTATTCACAAGGATGACACAGAGAGCCATGTCCAGCAGCGCTGGCAAAACCCTCATTCCCAGGCCTGGGGCAGACATAACTCATTAAATAAACAGCCAGCTGCAAGCATCCTGCCTGGGACCCACGGGGCGGCAGTGACAGGCACAGGGGCCCCATCAGGGCTGAGCTGTGGGGCCGGGGACACGCGGGTGACCCCCCAAGGCTGACATCCTAAAGCTCTTCCTTGCTGGGGCCCACGAGGCGCAGCCTGGCCGGAGCAGCGTGCAAGCCACAAGCATCCCTTTGTGAGTGGGAACAGAGGGGCTCTGTGTGCCCCATGTGCTTCCCTCCAGGGCTCCACTGGGATGGAGGGGATGAGGAGAATCACTGGGATGCCACTGCCGTGCTGGGGTGCCCTGCCAGCATCCGCTCCTGAGGGATGTGCTGGTGTGAGCAGACAGACAGATGGACGGGTGGACATCATCCCTGGTGACAACAGGCAGCAGCCAGCCAGTGCTCTCCTCTTGCTCTGCACATCCCAAAGCAAAGAGGAGGAATTTGCAGGAACACTAAACTGAGAAGCCCTGGACAGCAGCACCCACAGCTCAGGTGCTGCTCTCTGACTTTTCCTATCCCTGAGGCTGGAAGTGCTTTTCATTTCAACAGGGATGGCGACAATCCCCACTGCTGAGATGATAAAAGATTTATGGATTTCCAAGCTGAGTCAAAGCCAGCACAGGTGCTTTCTTTTGGGAGGTGGTGGGGATTTTGTTCCCATGCAAAGTTGCCCAGGTGGGATCTGCTACTAGTTAATTAAGCTAATGCTGCCACAGCAATAAGGAAGGACTCAGACAGTAATGGAGACACCAAATCCCTCCTGTCCGCTGGAGCAAGTCAGTTCATGGGATGGATGTTCCCAATGATGGTGCAGGTGGGGTGAGAGGAGCAGCCTACCCCCAGAGTGAGGACAGCAAGGCCTGTGGGGAGAGGAAGGAGGGATGGGAAAATAGCTCTATTCATCGTCTCTGCAGTCACACAGGAATGATCTTCCTATGAGAATTTCTTGCTGCCCTGTTGGATACAAACAAGACCTTGCAGGAGGTGTAAGGGCTGGTACTGAGTGGGACCTGTCTGCAGGATCCTTGTGACCATGAGCTGCTGAGGGTGTCCTGCACCCAGGGGACCTGTGCAGCACAGCACAGGTGTGGTCAGGCTGTAGGTACAGTCCAGCTCTTGTCATGCCTCTGCAGGGCATTTTGCAGGACTGCCTGACTGGGAGAGAAGAGCTGGGAGTTTCAACTTGGTTTTGGGAAATGGAAGGTCTTCCATGAAGCCTTGGAGCTCTCATCCCCCTCCTCTGGCTGCCCTGAACCTCCACCAGGTGGGTTCCAGGAAAGAAAGGCGCCTGTGGCTGGCATGGGAAGCCAGCTGGAGGTGAGACTGGATGAAGTCACATTTTCCTCCAGTGATTCAACAGGCAACAACTGAGCTCAGGAGAAGGAGAAGCAATGAAGCACCTACATGCAAGCTCACTCCCTGACCCAGATCCCTCTGTCCATCCAGTCCCCATCTGCTCCCAAAGATGCCTCCATGGGACCCCACAGGGATGTGCAGCTGAGCTCTCTGCTCCCAGTGTTGCTGCTGCTGCTCTGAGTAATTCCCTCCACAATCCTTTGCTTCATCAGATTTCCAGCAGACATGCGGGCCAGCAAAAACACAGAGGTGGAACAACAAAGAGATAAGGAACATGGGCTTATCTGCTCTCTGCACTGCTCTTTGTCTGCAACCAGGGAAAAAAAATCCTCTGTATTTATCAACTATTTCCGCTCCCAACTTTCTCCGAAGGCTGGAATTGGGAAATGTGCCACCAGAGCTTCCCACTTTGCTTTCATGTCCCAGCAATTTTCACCCCGGTCCTGGCTCTCCTTCAAGGCATGGCACAAGCACAGCACTGCTTTGCTTTGTCCTAAGGAACATCTAAGGAGTCTGTCCAGGCAGGTATTTTATGGTTAAAAACATGTCTAGTCAAGCTAAAAAAAGGAGGGGGGAAAAAAAGAGTCACCTCCTACAATGTTTGTAAATCTGCCGAGAACAGCCACAGGCCTCATCAAATTGAAGCCTGGAAACTGCCCATCAGAGGAAAGCTGGGAATGGAAAGTCCTTCTGGCTCAGAGGTTACACTCAGGAGCAGCAGCAATGGGTGTTGGTACAAACAGGCACCACCAAAACAACTTGGTTTTCATTGCATGAGCTCTTAAACTCCAGGTACATGAGATTGTCTCCTGTCTATTGTCCCATCCTGAGCTCTGGGATGACCCATACGAGCAGTCTGTGCTCCTCATCTCCCAAGAAGCACTGAATCACAGAAGGGATTTAGAGGCAGGTGCTGGCACAGTAACACCAATGACAGGACCAGCACAGGCTTTGTGGCCAGGACAGACCAGTCTTTGCTCTCCCTCGCCTTGGTGGTGTTCGGGAGGGGTGTTTTCTCCTGACCCAGCAGAGAGAAGAGCTGCTGCTCCCACTCCTGATGAACATGATGGGACACAGAGACATCAGTGCTGGGTATGGGGGAAAACACGTGAGTCTGCCAGGCAGGCATCGGCCTCTGAGGTTCGATCTGGACCAGGAGGCAGTTAAACACCTACAACCTTGAAACCAACTTGCTGGAAACCACAGACACCTCTGGGATGGGTTTTGCAGCACCACCTGCAGCAGAGGTGAGTGACTGAATGGGTCAAGCTGCCGGGCAGTGAGGGGGTCTGGAGAGCAGACCACCAAGGTGGGCAAGAGCACTGCCTGGCCCTGTGTGCTTGGTGCTGGCAGCACAATGCCGGCTGCTGTGCGTGCCGGCGGCCCCCAGCCATGCCGGGAACCACAAATGCCCAGCCCTGCCTCAATGAGCCCTTTCTCCACTATGCAGAGCCCCCGGTCCCTCCCACCGCCCTGCACTCCTCCTCACTGCTCCACATTAGCCTGGAAGCTCCTTCACCAAACCCACACCAAAACTAGGGACACCGCTCTCTCTGTGCCCTGCTCCTCTCCCCTTTCACCCCAAGACAGGGGTCTGAAGTAGTCCAGAGGAGGGACTGGTAGCAACAGATGTTTGCTGGGTGGAATAGTGACCTGTGCCTGGGTCTTGGCAGCACAGGGAGACTGGGGGTATGAAAATGAGTCCTGTACTGAAGCAACATGGCAGATTGGGAAAACTGAGGAGTTAAATCCCAGTCCTGGTGTGGTGTTGTAAAGCCTTGACTATGGAAAAAGATACTTTCCCCAGGGCACTGAAGCCAGGCTGGGTGCACAGGCGGTGGGGTGTGCACAGCTCCCCAACTTATGGCTGGGAGCGACTACTGAAATCTCAACAGTCACTGACTGGGGGCTCTGTTGGGATGGTCTTCCCCCCCCCCCCCCCCAAGGTACCCCCATGCCAGTCAGGTCCCCTCTGGAGCCGTAAGAGTGTCAGAGCCCCAGCTCCGGCAGAAATGCTGCTGGCTCCTGGAACCAGCCGAGGGCCAGGGTGTCCCGGCGGCCCCGAGGCAGGAGGGGAAAGGGTGAGGACAACTTTCCAGTGCTCCCTGGTAGGGGCTGACAGGCCGGATGATGCAACTCCGGGATGGTTGTGGGAAAGTCTCCTTTTCCAAAGTCTCCTTCTGTCGCCCCAGCCGCGCTTCGCTCCGCAGGGAGGCTCAGCGCTGCCGCCGCAGAGCTCGACTCTATTCCATTGATTGTTTTCTTTCCCGTTTGGTTTTTTTTTTTTTTCCACGAAAGAAAGGCACGGGGAGAGCTGCTGGGGCAGTCATGTGCCGGGCAGCCTCTCGCTCGGCGCTGGGGTCCGGCTGCCGGCCGAGGGGAGCGAGGGAAGGGAGCGAGGGAAGCGGCACCGCCGGCGCTGCCCCGCTGCGGGAGCGGGCGGCGGGGAGCCCCGCACCGAGACAAAGGAGCGGCCGAGGCCGGAGGGCGCACAAAGGAGCCGGCGGAGCCCGGGGCCGCCCCGCGGGGGGATGCGGCCGTCGAGCCCCCGGGCTCCTCGTCGGCCCTGCTTCCCCTGCCCAAGGGGGGCTCGGGGTCGTGGCCCCTCCTCGCACGCCCAACTTCTCGCAACTCCCCGCCGCGCCCGAGAAAGGCCCGACCCCCGCCGCCATCCTCCCCCTCGCCCCGGGGCTGCCGCTGCCCATCGCACCGGTCCCGGCCCCCGGCTGCGCTCCGGCCCCGTCGGTCCCGGTCCCGGCCCCCGCTGCACTTACCCGGCGGCGGCCGCTCCGCGGGGCGAGCTCGCCCGGTCCTGCCGTGCGGGAGGAGGTTGGGCAGCGGGTCCCCTGCTTTTCTTCACGGTGCTGTCATCCTCCCTCCCTCTTTCCCTCCCTCCCCTCTTCCCTCCCTCTTTCCTTCCTTCCTTCCTCCCTCCCGGGGCAGTGGCGGGGGGGAGCGATCCCGGCGCTTGGACGCGGGTCCCGGGGCGGAGCCGGGCAGGGTCCCCGGGCCAGTCCCCCGCTGCCTCCCCGCTGTCCCCTCCCCGACACGCCACGCCGGGAAACCGGGAGTTGCCGGTCCCGGATCGCTGGAAGGGGCCGCCTGGTCGCTGGGGTGGGGACAGGGAGGAAGTGGGGGCCTGGAACGCACAGACACTCCGCGAAAGTGTCAAAGCGAGACCACTCCCGGACACGACGGGGTGATTTGGGCTGCAGGCTCATGTCTAACTTCCTGCCAAAGCAGGATCACACTGAGATGGTCAGGGCTTTATCCTGCAAACCTCGAAGGATGGAGCCAGCACAACCTTTCCCTGCCTGCTGTCATCCTGGAAAAAACGTTTCTCCTTATATCCACTCCAAACCTCTCCTGTCCCAGCTTCCACCATCCCACCACGTGAGGAACCTGGCTCCATCTCCATGACCACCTAGTAGGAATGTTCCTCCTTTTGCCCACCCAAAACTGGCTCTGGGGTCAGCAGCTTTATCCACAAACTCCACTTTCTCTCCATAAAGGAGCTGGGTGAAGTTGGCCCCACTGTGGTTTGCTGTGCCAGTGAGCTTGTGGGTGTGGGTGTGGGTGTGGGTGTGTGTGCTCCAGGAGGGCAGGCTGTGAGAGCATCCTACTGGGATGCCCAGGAGCACTGGGGGACACTGACTGTGACTGTGCCCACAGGGCAGGATTATGGCCTGGAGCATTAAATTCTACAGAAACAGCTATTTTGATTTACGTGCCGAAATTCATACATACAGCTCCCTCAGAGCTCTGCAACGTTAGACATTGAGGAGCTGAAAGACATCTGGCTCTGCAGGCAGGGAGAGATCCAAAAAAACTAGTCCCCATAAAAACTTTCAGCCTTCTTTTGCATTCCTGGCATAGTTTTTCTGCTACGCATGTGGCATAGGCAGAGAAATACAGGTTTTCTTGGCATTCAAGTGTGATGACCTGCACCACTCCTCTGTGGCTTCCTATTATCCAAGGTGATTGGGACAGGTTTGCTTGCAGAGTGCCAGTGGCTGGTGGCACAGCTGGTATGCAAACATCAAGGCAGGAAAGCCTGGGTGTGATGTTCATGGTGCATCCATCCATCCATCCATCCACCCACCATCTGCTTTTCCTGGGTTTAGCAGACACCCACAGTCAGTGACTCCACAATCCAGCTGCAGACAGACACAGTGACTCCGGGACCCTCCTGCTGTGGCTCTGGCTTCTGCAGCGTCGCTGATGGAGCCAGGGTGAAGGGCAGAGTCTGGGAAACTCTGCCTAAATGAGGCAAACCCAGGGCTTGCAGGGTGAGGCCTGTGTAGGCTGTCAGGTTGATCATGTCAAAAGAGAGTGGGTAAGTCTGGCTGCACATGGCAGGAGTTTTGTGGCGTTTGGAAACGTGGCAAAGCACTTTCAAGCTCCTTGCTTGTTATTTCAACTGAAATGGGGAATTCTGCCTCAGATTTTGTAGGCAGAGGAGATCTTGATGAAAATACAACAGTAATGTGTAAATAATTTTGAGACGAGGGCAGACAGAGGCTGGTGGGGAGTCAGACACTCACACTAGTGGGGTGTCACTGCCTTAATAGGAGGCTTTTGAGATGGTCCCATGGGGTGGCATGAGCAGAGGAGGGACCTTCCCCACATGTGGGGCACAGCCTGGGCTGAAGCCCACCTGCCTGAGCCCGGGGTGTGCTCCCAGCCTGCTCTGCACACACACACGGGGCTCGGGATGAAGATAACCTTCCTGCTTCATCAATAAGTAAAGCTGGCACAGGCAGAAACAAAGTGTCTTCTCCACCCCTCAAACTGCCGAAAGAGGTGACGGGAGAGGCAGGGAATTGTGTTTCCTCCGCCCTTCACTAGCTGCGGGATCACATTCCCTTTGTCCCACATGCCTCTTCCCAGAGATAAAGAGAGGCTGTTCTCCTCTCCCTGTGTTGCACATGTGTGTAACACACACAGAGAGACACAGAGACAGACACAGAGACACACAGATGTGCCTGCTGTGCAGGAAGGGGCAAGGGACCAGTCTCCAAAATGACAACAGGAGTAAGGAAAGGGGGATGTGTTACTATAGCAACCAGGATGCTCTGGGGTTCCAGGGAATAAAGGCCTCTGATGCTGATTTTCTGCCCTTGGTTCAAGCTGATGATGTGGCGGTGACCACATTGACTTACAAAAGCCTCCACTGGTCTCTGCCCTATTATCCCCATGCAGTGTCTGCCTAAAAATATTCCTGAGGGTTAGATATCACTAAATTCTGTCCCCTGTTCTTCTTACCCCTGAGAGTGGGGTAACAGGTTCTTGTTAATAGATCCATTGGGGCAGATTAGAGTAAAACAACACTGAATGACCAGTGTTTAATTAAATCTATCTATCTATCTATCTATCTATCTATCTATCTATCTATCCATCCATCCATCTATCTATTTATCCATCCATCTAATCTATCTATCTGTCTATCTAAAATGTGTGTGTGTGTGTCAGGATTATTCTGGGACAATTTGGTTGCAATGGAAAGGAGGTGTGTAGCTGTTTTGGTTATTATCTATAGAAATATAGGCATATTAAAAGTATAAAATTATCACTTAAGAAAACATACAAGGAAAAGAAAGAATTAGAAAGAACGGGTAAGAGTAGATAGGGAAAGATCTCACCACTTGAGGATCCATGAACAATTTGAGGTAAAAACGAGTAGTGGGCAGATAGGGAAAATTTTGGGTGCAAAACTTTAGGTAATCTGTAAGGGGCAGTGAATATTTGGGGGATAAAATCTGGGATTATCTGCAGGGGACAGAATGAAAATTTTCAATAATCTAAGAGGGGTTTTGGTGGTAAAATGTAGTCAATCTACAAAATGAACATTTTGGGGGTAAATCTTGAGGTGATTAACAAACACTTTAAGGTAAACTGGTATTTAGTAGTGGACAGGTAGGCGAACTTTTGGGGGTCGAACCTGAAGTAACTGTAGGGGATAACGTTTATTTTTGATGGAAAATCTAAGGTAATCTGTAGGGGAGAGAATGAACATTCTGGGAATAAAATAGAGAGTTCTTTAGGTTATAACATCTGTGTTAACCTGTAGAGGACAAAATGAACTTTTGTGAGGTGAAACTTGATGTAATCCGTAGGGGACTAAATCTTCATCACGGATTATTGCACAATATCGTGGTTTTAGTTTTAGAAACATTTAACTCGGTGAGCAGCAGGGCTTTTCCATGTCCCGAACCACTTCTGTCCTTTTTCAAGCGCTGGTGGCTCCACCTGCTGGGAGCAGAAAGAAGGAAACGGTGGAAAATAAATGCAGGGAGAGATCATAGAATCATCATGGAATTCCAGAGTGGTTTGGGGTGGAAGGGAGCTTTAGGATCATTTAATTCCAGCCCCCTGACTCACAGAAGCAGATGATTCTTAGCTGGCTTAAGGCCAAACTTTGAAACTCGAGTGTTTTTAGCCCCTTTCCATAGCACTGGGATGCTGCTGTTCCCCTCCCGCTGCCACCTGGCGGCCTCTCCCTGCTGCCTCACTTTGCAAACTGGTCCCAGTTTCACAGCTCCAGCACTTCCTGGGAGCTGGTGCTGCCTTTGGTCTTGGGAGTTCCTGTTCCAGGGAGCCGTGCTCCCTGCGTGCTTCCTGGCTGGAAGGGGAGAGAGAGCATAGCGCGATCCCATAGCTGTTTCTCTGTTCCTCCTTCCCCCTCTCTTTTTCAGCTGAACCCAAAAAAAGGCTCCTGCCTGCTCCTTGCCCAAACCTTGTCTCCCCACACAGTGCCTGTCCCTCTCTCAGCAGAGGGATCTGGAAAGACTTCAGGGATGGGCTGATTCCAATGGGATGAATTTCAACAAGGCCAAGTGCAGGTCCTGCCCTTTGGCCACACCAACCCCCTGCAGCGCTCCAGGCTGGGCACAGAGTGGCTGGAGAGCAGCCAGGCAGAGGGACCTGGGGGGACTGAGGGACAGGAAGCTCAACAGGAGCCAACAGTGTGCCCAGGTGGCCAAGAAGGCCAATGGCATCCTGGCCTGGATCAAAACCAGCGTGACCAGCAGGCCCAGGGCAGTGACCCTTCCCCTGGACTCTGCCTTGGGGAGGCCACACCTTGAGTGTTGTGTTCAGTTCTGGGCCCCTCAGTTGAGGAAAGAGATTGAGGGGCTGGAGCGGGTCCAGAGAAGAGCAAGGAGGCTGGAGAAGGGACTGGAGCACAAGTGCTGTGGGGAGAGGCTGAGGGAGCTGGGGGTGTTTAGCCTGGAGAAGAGGAGGCTCAGAGGTGACCTCAGCACTGTCTGGAACTGCCTGAAGGGAAGTTCTGGCCAGGTGGGGGTTGGTCTCTTCTCCCAGGCACTCAGCAACAGGACAAGGGGGCACGATGGGCTCAAGCTCTGCCAGGGGAAATTGAAGTTGGAGAGCAGAAAAAACTTCTTTACAGAGAGAGTGCTCAGGCATTGGAATGGGCTGCCCAGAGAGGGGGTGGATTCCCCATCCCTGGAGGTTTTGAAACTGAGCTTGGCTGTGGCACTGAGTGCCATGATCTGGTAAAGGGACTGGAGTTGGAGCAAGGGTTGGACTTGATGATCTCGGAGGTCTTTTCCAACCCAATTGACTCTATGATTCTGTGATCTCTGCTGAGTAGCCCCCAGGGGTGTTCCAGACCCCACATCACAGTCCTGGTACATCAGCCTTTGAGGGGAAGGTGTTGTCATCGAAGAAGAAAAAGCAAATTGCCCAGGAGGAGAGCAGGGAACCCAGAGAGTGGCCTTGGTGACAGCCAGGAAAAAGCACAGAAAAGGCTGTCCATATACCTGCAGCGTTTGCCATCCACTGCTCAGCACCTGAGGGAGGAGTCACTGCTCTTCATGGAGAACTGATACTCGCCCAGATTTTATTTAGTGTTTATGGAAATAGATGATTTTTTTTTGTTTGCTTTCCTAGCCAGTCCAGCTTGTGCAGCTCCAGCAAATCCTATCCTTTGAGCTTCCCAGGGAGATTTTGAGTGGATCTTTCCCTCCCTTCCCAGCAGTTATACTCAAAGCAAGAGGGCAGAATGAGGGAAGGAGCTTGGTGGGATACTCAGTGCTTTTGCCAGAGCTCCACACACCCTTCTGCTGCCTCCTGTAGCCCAGCCCTCCAACATGTGCAGGTTTTCAAATGACCCTGCTCCACGTTTTCTATTCCTTTTTCAATTCCACTTCTCTAAAACTGCTGAGGGTGAAATAAAGAAGTTAGTTTATTTTTAATCACAGCAAACGCTTTCCAAACCTGCAGTGAGAAAGATTTGCTTTGACGTGATGAGAAGAGCCGAGCCAGGGGATGTCTGCTGAGAAGAGAGGCTGGCAAACCTTGAAGTAGTGACACCAGCAGAAAATGCCTCTGATGTCCCCCATCCCAGCAAGACCAGTCTGCAGCTCTCCCAGGTGTGCAGGAAGCCTTGTGCTTTCTGGTTTGGCTTTTGAAGCCCCTGTCACAGAGAAAAAAGGCAAGTGAGAAGAGAGGGGGGATCACATGCAGGCTGTGAGTGTTTGTAACAGTGTCATTGGCTTTGGAGCAGCACTGCAGCAAAAAAAAAAAAGCCATCAGGTGCCTGTCAGCATCTTAGTAAGGTCAGCAGCATCCCCAGCTGAGTAAATCTTTGTTTCCTTGCTCTCTACAAATTTGGAAAACTCTCCATCTGAGCCCTGGACTCTCCCAATGCACCATTCAAGGAAGAGAACTCTATTTAAGATCTACCATGTAAAGCTCCTTTTCTTTCTAACCATCCAGTGTATGAAGAGAAAACCCCAGCAAAAAGGAACTGATGGTGCCAAATGGCACCAGTTACCCACCCTGAGCCCCAGTGGGAAAGGAAATGTCTGCAAAATCAGGACTTGTCCAATTCTCTTCCCTCCAAATAGAAGGAAGTGAGAACCATCTCTTAGTGGGAAGTTCTCAGTACGCAGGAAACCCCAGGGGTGACTCAGGTTTTGGGTGCTCAGGGTGTGCTGAGCTATTCAGCTGTGTCACCCACTGGGTTTTACTCATGAAGTGCCACACAGGGCCTCAGGCACAAACCAAAATGTGGCCTCTGCTGCAGGGCACCCACAACATCATGAGATGGTCTTAAGAGTGTGAAAATAAATTCTGGCAACAGTGACTTATTAATATTTTAGCCAAACCCTTGGTGTCAAGATGTTTGCGAGACAGTGTGGTCTTATCAAAGTGTTCTCAAATGTCGATGAAACCTTTAAAAAGCCTTAGGTTGGGAGAAGGTCCTTGTGCTGAATGTTCTTATCAGTGAGGGTTACTGATGCAGCTTATTTCCTTGGCTATATCTTTTTTGTGTCCCTGCCACTTCATGATGTGCCTAAATCCACCTGAGGCAGGGAACAGAAGAATCCATCCTGGGCTCTTCTTCTGTCCCTGGCACATATATCCTTTCCCTTTGTGTCACCTGCAGCAACGTCAGCCTGAAATCTCATCTTTTATTGTCCTTCCTTTGCAGGGAAAATTTCTGGTTGGATCCCCCTGAGACAGGTGAGTCAGGAGCTGCCTGTCCCTAGGCAGGGAAGCCCCTTCCAGCGTCAGATCATGCATGTACTTCCGCTCTGAACACCACTGTGGACACACAGAAACCTGATTTATAGAATCATAGAGTCAATTGGGTTGGAAAAGACCTCCGAGATCATCAAGTCCAACCCTTGGTCCAACTCCAGTCCCTTTACCAGATCATGGCACTCAGTGCCACAGCCAAGCTCAGTTTCAAAACCTCCAGGGATGGGGAATCCATCCCCTCTCTGGGCAGCCCATTCCAATGCCTGAGCACTCTCTCTGCAAAGAAGTTTTTTCTGCTCTCCAACTTCAATTTCCCCTGGCAGAGCTTGAGCCCATCGTGCCCCCTTGTCCTATTGCTGAGTGCCTGGGAGAAGAGACCAACCCCCACCTGGCCAGAACTTCCCTTCAGGCAGTTCCAGACAGTGCTGAGGTCACCTCTGAGCCTCCTCTTCTCCAGGCTGAACACCCCCAGCTCCCTCAGCCTCTCCCCACAGCACTTGTGCTCCAGTCCCTTCTCCAGCCTTGTTACTCTTTTCTGGCCCCGCTCCAGCCCCTCAAGCTCTTTCCTGAACTGAGGGGCCCAGAACTGAACACAACACTCAAGGTGTGGCCTCCCCAAGGCAGAGTCCAGGGGAAGGGTCACTGCCCTGGGCCTGCTGGCCACGCTAGTTTGGATCCAGGCCAGGATCCCATTGGCCTTCTTGGCCACCTGGGCACACTGGTGGCTCCTGTTGAGCTTCCTGTCACTCAGTCCCCCCCAGGTCCCTCTGCCTGGCTGCTCTCCAGCCACTCTGTGCCCAGCCTGGAGCGCTGCAGGGGGTTGGTGTGGCCAAAGGGCAGGACCTGCACTTGGCCTTGTTGAACTTCATCCCATTGGAATCAGCCCATCTCTCCAGTCTATCCAGATCCCTCTGCAGAGCCCTCCTGCCTTCCAGCAGGTCGACACTCCCTCCCAACTTGGTGTCATCAGCAAATTTGCTGCTGATGGACTCAATCCCCTCATGTAAATCATCAATAAAGATGTTAAACAGGACTGGCCCCAACACAGACCCCTGGGGAACACCACTGGTGACCGGCCCCCAGCTGGATGCAGCTCCATTCACCAGCAATCTCTGGGCCCGGCCCTCCAGCCAGCTCTTAATCCAGGAGAGGGTACACTTGTCCAGGCCATGGGCTACCAGCTTTTCCAGGAGTATATTATGGGAGACAGTGTCAAAGGCCTTGCTGAAGTCCAGATAGACACACCCACAGCCTTCCCCTCATCCACCAGGTGGGTCACCTGATCATAAAAAGAGATCAGGTTGGTCAGACAGGACCTGCCCCTCCTAAACACATACTGGCTGGATCTGAGCCCTTGCCCATCCTATAGGTGTGATTGTGCTCAGGATGAACTGCTCCATAACCCTGCCAGGCACGGAGGTCAGGCTGACAGGCCTGTAGTTGCCAGGGTCAGCCTTGCAGCCCTTTTTGTGGATTGGGGTGACATTTGTCAGCCTCCAATCATCTGGGACCTCCCCGGGGAAGCAGGAGTGTTGGAAGATGATGAAGAGTGGCTTGGCAAGCTCTTCTGCCAGCTCCCTCATCACCCTGGGGTGGATCCCATCTGGTCCCAGAGACTTCTGAGGACCCAAGTATTTTAGTAAATCACTAACTGTATCCTCCTGGAATTTAGGGGGGTTATTCAGCTTCCTGTCATTGTCTATGAGCTCCAGAGGCCAGTCCTCTTGAGGGCCACTTGTCTTGCTGGTGAAAACCGAGGCAAAGTAGGTGTGAAGTACCTCAGCTTTCTCCTCATCCTGATTAACTATGTTCCCCCTGGAGTCCAGCAAAGACTGGAGGTTTTCCTTGCCCCTCCTTTTGTTGGTGATGTATTTATAGAAGCGCTTTTTGTTGTCCCTAACTGAAGTAGCCAAATTGATTTCAAATTGCTCTCCTGTCTCTCTAATTTTCTTCGTACAAGACCTAACTAAGTCACTAAACTCTTCATGGGTAACCAGTCCTTTCTTCAACAGACAGTAAACTCTCCTTTTTCCCTTGATTTCCTTCAGAATCTCCCTGTTCAACCAAGCTGGTCATCTTCCCCGCCGGTTTGCCTTTTGACACACTGGGACAGCCTGTTCCTGTGCACTCAAGACTTCCTTCTTGAAGTATGCCCACCCCTCCTGTATCCCCATGTTTTTAAGGGTTTTTTCCAGGGTATGCTTCGAACCAGTCTTCTGAATAGGCCGAAATCTGCCCTCCAGAAGTCCAGCGTAGAAGTTTTATTGATGGCTCTCCTTGCATCCCTGCGTATTGAAAACTCTGTTATTTCATGGTCACTGTGCCCCAGACAGCCTCCAACTACAACATCTCCCACCAGCCCCTCTCTGTTTGTAAACAGCAGATCCAGCGGGGCCCCACCCCTGGCAGGTTCATTTACCAGCTGAAGCAGGAAATTAACCTCTATACACTGCAGGAATCTCCTAGACTGCTTCTTCTCTGCAGTATGAAGCTTCCAGCAGATACTGGCAGGTTAAAGTCACCCACAAGAACAAGGGCAGCCAATCTTGAGACCTCTGCCAGCTGCTTGTACAATAATTCATCCCCTTCATCATCCTGGTTGGGTGGCCTATAACAGACTCCCAGCAGGATGACAGCCTTGTTGGCCTTCCCCCTGATTCTGGTCCACAGGCACTCAACTTTATTGTTAATGACCTCAAGTTCAACAGAGTCAAGAGACTCTCTAACATATAAAGCCACCCCTCCACCTCTCCTACCCTCCTGTCCTTTCTGAAGAGCTTGTAAGCCCCCATAACAGCACTCCAGTCATGTGAGTCATCCCACCACGTTTCTGTGACAGCAACTATGTCATAGTTTTCCTGCTGCACTGTGGCTTCCAGCTCCTCTTGTTTGTTGCCCATACTGCATGCATACTGGGCCATTGATTTTACTCTCAACTCAGGCTCTACACCCTCAGGCTTATCTCTGGAGAGCCCACTTTCAGTCCCTTCCCCCTTCAAACCTAGTTTAAAGCCCTTCTAACTAACCCTGCCAACTTATTGGCTACAGTTCTTTAGCCCTTCCTAGACAGATGAAGCCCATCTGGTTTGAGGAGACTGGGCGTCATGGAGTTTGCCCAATGATCAAAAACCCCAAAATTTTGATGGTAGCACTAGTCCCTAAGCCAGCTATTGGTAAGTTGGGCTTTCCTCTCCTCACTTATTCACCATGGCTAGCACAGGAACTGAGGCAATTACTACCTGTGCCCCTGCCCCATGAAGTGATGGGGCCAGTGCCTTGAAATCTTTTTTAATTACCCTGGTACTTCTTTCATTGATGTCATCACTTCCAACCTGGACAACCAACAGTGGGTAATAGTCTGAGGGTTGAATTAGCTTAGGAAGTCTCTTAGTAATATCCCTCACTCTGGCCCCGGGAAGGCTCCAGACCTCCCTGTGGGATGGGTCTGACTGACATACAGGGCCCTCAGTTCCCCTCAAAAGGGAGTCACCGATTACAACAACCCTTCTCTTTTTCCTCCTATCTGTAGTTGTAATTTGTCTGGTAGACTGGGGGTAACCAGAAGACCTTGTAGACAGATCTTCCTCCTGACTGTCCTCCATCAGACTTTCTGAGTCCAGGGTCATATACCTGTTTTTTAAGGGCAGGTGAAAGGGGTCGAGAGGGGGTGTTTTTGCCTCTACGACCAGGCAACAGTGTTTCCATTCGTCCCCATCCATATGGTCCGCTCTGTCTGCCTGATGACAGGAGGGGCTGGGCTTCACCACCTCCTGCTGGGCTTCCTTAGGGGTCGAAAGGGTGTGACTCCACCAGGCAATTTCCCTTTCACTCTCCCTTATGTTTCTGAGCCTTTCCACCTCTTCCTTTAGCTCTGCCACCAGACACAGCAAATCGTTCACCTGCTCACATCGTATGCAGGTGCTTCTCACACTGTCCTCTGGTAGCAGTTCCAGGCTCAAACAGTCTGTCCAGCCAGAGGCCTGAGTGGCTGCATCCTTTTTAGAGGGTTCTGTCTGTGCTGACACACCTCTACTGGTAACAGGAGCAACGGAAACCATGACTGCCTTGAGTTGTGGGGGAAAAAAAACCCCAAAAACCAAACAAAAAACCCCAAACCCAAACAAACAAACAAACAAACAAACCCCCCTAGGCTTGTGCCCTGCCTACTCGCTCTGCCTGTGCAAACTGCCGTGCCATGCTGCTGTTTGCTGCACTCCCCAGAGATGTTTTTAAAGCCTTCTCAACCCCCTGCTAGCGAGCAAGCCCTACCTCTCACTCACCTGAAAACAGCTGGAGGAGAAGCAGCCAAACCCCAGCAGGAAACGAATGGTGCTATCCAGACAGACATACAGTCATCCTATCCTGAAACAGCTTTCAGGACTGAGATTCCCCAGCCACTGGCTGATGGATCCGCTCTTGCATGTGACTGCTACCAGTTTGCTTGACTGCCAGGCTGCTTTTTTTGTAGGGGTCTTTTATTTCTCCCCTGTTTGCAGAAGGGCAGGCAGCAGATTCTGAGGATCCCCCAGTAGCCATGCATCCCCAGTGATTCTGCTTACAAAAGAAAGATTGATAAAGTTTTCCTCTGGTTGAGAGAATAATGGGCACTTCACACATCAATATGATGATCAAGAAGTTCAGTTTATTATGTGTACAAGCTTTGCTTTTATGCTGTTTTTTCTGCTGAACATGCACCTTGTAACTTAATGATTGGCTATACACATTGTACATACGATTCTCACCAGCCTCAATCCATATTCAGATTGGTTTTCACTATTTGCATTACATTTGCATGTATATCTTTACATCTTCACTTATTAGCTACGTTGTTTCTCTGTAATTTAGTCATGTACCTAAGCATTGATCATTGTTCTCTTAAACACAGGCCATTGTTTTAGTTATGTACTAAGTTACAGTTATAACCTTGTGTCAGCAACTGTGTTCTTGCTGACCACTCATTTATGAATTAATAACTCATCTACATGCTGTTTCTACCCAAAAAGTTCACACAGAAGATAACATCTGGCTCAGTGATAACGAAATCCTTGCTATTTTACACACAAAAAGGGCAGCAGGACCTTTGAAGTCTTGCTCACAGCAGAGAAGGGCCTTTCCAAAGAAGAGTCTGAAAAAAAAGCACCAGAGCAGATAAAGAACAGACAACCAGCATCTGCCCAGAAGCCTTGGAACCTCACTGGGATGTCCACAGGGTCAGCCAAGCCCTGCAGCTGGACCTCTGGAAGATCCAGCTCCAAGAAATCTGCATCCTGGTAGCTCTGGTTGTGGTGGGTCTTGTTTGAAGGGTGTGTTGTGGAACAAGAGATGGTGTGTGACATAGGGTAGGACCCTCCTGGTATGAAACCCTTAAGTCTCAGGGAGAGAAGGACCAGGCCCATCAAGGAGATCCCCTGCTTCGTGTGGACACCTGTAGGAGGAACAACCACTGTCTGCATGGAGGCTGACATTGGAAGAGCTGCTCAGAGCAACCTGGAGAAACACAGACTATTTTGCTAGAAATCATTATAAATTTCACTGAATATCTTCTGATTGCCCCAGGCAGCAACAGGAAAACCAAGCAAGAGTAAAACCTGTTTGCTTTCTAATCTTCCCTGTGAGCAGCTCAAACCTGATAATCCTCATTTTTATGGAAAAAACCCCCACTGTTCACATCTCTGAGGGTTAATAAACTCTCATTTGCAGATCTGTTAGCAAGGATGGAATATGGCTCTGAACCTTGTCCCACTAAAGGAGCACAGAGAGACATCAGCTGCAGCTGAACATGAGAATTACAACCTGAGGGGAAGTAGCTGTTGAATAACTTTTAAAGGGCAGCTGCACTGTGGCCTAGTGAAGGGAACTGGGAGGGTTTGGTTTCAGTAGGTTGGTAGTGGGCATGTGAGATGTCTTAGGTCACTTTTTCTCTCTGTTCCTCCACAAGTGGTGGGTGTATTAAGCTAGGAATGACATTTGCTGCTCTTTACAGATTGGTTTCTTGCTTTTTCCTTTTTTCTCTTTTCCATGGGCTCAGCCATGCCTTTGTTCTGTAACTGGCTGGGCTGCAATGCCCAAGGTTGGGAGCTGACTCCTACGCCTCTCTGCCCTTCCCAGGGGAAGGATAAGAGATGTTTTGTTTCTCCTCTATGGCAAACAAAGCTCAGCAGAATGGTGAGTTTTGCTCCAGCTATTTCCTGGCTGTAGCTGAGCTTGTGTGGGTACGTGATGCTGACTTTCTCAGGGCTGAGATTTACACATTTAGGGTTAATATAAACCTTTACTGAATCAGTTTATTTTGGAGGAGAGGTGTCAAAGGCACACATTAGGTGATAATCATGGAAACTGTGATTGCCTGGAAAACCAGGCTGCAGGCTGCCAGTACTTCATTAGTCCCAGCACTGCCAAAAAGCATCCCTATTGCCCTGTGTCTGCTGTTTTGAGGAGTTACTCCGATGTTTTCCCAGCTGGTGAATGGTGGGGAGGACACAGATGGGGAGGTTGCCAGTAGGGAAAGGTTTTGCTGAATCCTCTTGTGAAATCCAAAGGTGTTGAACTGTAGCTGTTTGCCCTCCTCCTGTGCAATCAAGGTGTGGGTTTGTTTGTTTTTTATTCTTGGGATGCAAAACATGCTTTTTCTTTATGAAATTGGAAGGTGAAGAAACACTAGAAAAGGCCCAGGAAGTTTGAGAAAGGATGCCTGTCAGACTTGGAGCAAGAAAGGGATCAACACTGCACTGGAAAACTTGCTCCTGACCATTTAAATCCGAGACTTAGCTGGGACAATGGAAGAGGGAGATTTCTAGCTGTATTTTTAGGTTTTTTGTAGAAGAGGGCAGAGGGCAGCTATTCAGATGCCCATGACTCTGGGCTTGGTCTGTGTGCTGCTGGTAAGATGAGGAAAGACATTGTGGTGGAAGCCACAATAGCTGAACTTGCCACTTCCCCCTTCCCTGTGGCCTTGTGACTTTGATTAATGCCAGCCCAGGCCAGTTTTAGCTGCTGTTGGAAGGTTTGTTGAACTGCACAGCCTGGCTGAAATGTCCTCTGCTGTGAGTGTGCAGCTGAGGCAGGATCGTGTGTGAGGAGGTGCTGCTTGATGCCTCCTGACTCTGTGACCTGGAAAAAGAATTGGAGACTTTGCAACAGCACAGAATCCAGTCAGCAGGAAAGCAGCAATCCTGTTGTGATCCCTGCCTGAATTCTGGGCCTGTTTATCACAATACTGGACTATCTGATCTCACTGATCTATTCCCTCTCTCTTCCCTATGCACCAGCTATTTGCTCACCCAAATTTTTGAGGACAGCTTACTTGGGTTTTTATTTTCAATCCAAACTCTTCTGTTTTGTACCTTTTCCCTGAAATGATACATTCCCTTCAATGCCTTTCCTTTAGATAATGAGGGAAGAGAAAGTAGATATTTCAGAAGTGAGGAAATTCTGTGAAGAAAGTCTGGGGGATGAGTGTTTTCTCAGCCTGGTTCCTTACAGGAGGTCTTAGTTCCCTGCCAACTCTCATTTTCCCTGCAAAGTCTGTAATACTTTGTGCTTTTCCTTAAAGCTGTAGCTCCCAGGGTCTCGTGATCATCTAATCACTTCTGTGTGAGCTGAAATGAGTCAGAGCAGATGGAAAAGCCTGGATGGCAATACCCTCCACTGCTGCAAAAGCCCTTAGAGCTTCCAAGTGTAATCCCCTAAAACCTGCAAAGAGCAAATAAAATGAACTGAGCCCTGTATTTTGTAAAAACATTTTGGTTTTGACAGGCAAGTTTTGCCCGTTTCTGGCTGGCAATGCTAAAAGGTGGAGTTTGGAGCTGCCAGTCCTGTGCTGAAAGCTGAGCCCAAAGACAATGGACAGGCAAAGGAGAAGGAGGTGGAAGATGAGGATATTTTCCACTCCCCACCAAAAATTACAGCAAAAGACGCACGGTGTCCACATCTGTGCACTCACCATCCCCATCTGGATTCAGGGCAAGGCCTGACTCTGGCCTTGGTATCTGCTTTGGAAAATGCCCTCCTTGTTTGGCACCTTGGATAGAGGTGAAGCCCTAAATACACCTTCTGGAAAGTGGCTCTTCTATGAGACAGAGGAGCTGCAAAGACCTGGCTGCTCTAGGAAACAGTGGTGAGCTTCAGTGCAATGGCACAATGTGAGTGAGGGAGGGAGAGCAGGAATAGCTCAGGGCACTCTGCTGTTTCTCCCTATTTTTTACTGCAGAAAGCCTAAGAAGCATCAAACCTGCTCCTTTTATTGGAGAGGATCTCAGCTCCCAGTAAGGAGCCCAAGTCATCTGCTTCGGATCTTTATGGAGAAGTGAGGAACCAAAAGAGGTACTGTCTCCTGGGGGCTGCTGGGGAGCTGCTTCTCAGCTGCAGCATAAAGGGGAACAAAAAATCTCCTAAAATTCTCTTTTCTTGTTGTTTGGTTGTGGTTTTGTTAATTTTTTCTTGTTGTTGTTTTGTATTTCTGAAGTATATTAAAATCCATTATTAATTTCCCTATATTTTGTTCAACTTAAATGTATATTTCTAATTTTTTTGTGGGGTGGGGTGTGGTAGAATAAAGTAGAATTTACAGGAAAACATTACTTTCTATTTATAAAAACAAAGCAGTTTCTCTTTCAAAGGTTGTTGCAGAGGTTTATCTGACTGCTTTCTTACTGCTCACAGCCCTGGAAAAATGACACAATGGGAGCAGGAATGAGATTCTGCATCTTAGTGCATATCCTTTAAAGAACTGGTGAGGTGCTGCACTGTTGATTTCCCTTGTATTTAGGAGGAATCATCTGCTTTTCTGTTGTTTCAGGTCTTGCTAGCACTGGTCAGAAATCCTGGTTCACAAGGGCAAAGCATTTATGGCTACTGACTCTCTTTGTGTTGATCTACTTGGTTTGAAGTAACAGTTGCCTTGGGATATGGTTTGGCTTGGAATAAGGACTCTAATCCCAGTAAATGCTGAGGAAACCTTGAAACAAAATGCAGCTTGTAACTAAAATGTAGAACTTGTGACAGCTGACAAAGGAAATACTGAAATGAGAATTAGCTGCAAAGATTGGAGGCTTTATGTTATGATTTGCTGGGAAAATCCGGTACACTTGACGTGACCCCTTTTGATAATTAAGTTGTGGCTGAGCTGAACGTGGGAAGGAGGGTGGCCTGTGACCATGCCAGTGTTAATTGAGAGCTCTGCTGCAGCACAGCTGCCAAAAGGGGAGGCTCCTCAAGGCTTTCACCCCACACTGCCATAAGCATTCCAACTGAGAACTGGATCCAGGAAGAAAACTGCCTGGGGAGGAGGATGGAATGCTCCTAAAGCTGGATCAGTCACTGGACTGGGCAGAGTGTGGGGCTGTTTGTGCTGATGTGAGAGGCTGAGAGGCTGCAGAAGTGCAGGGCCATAGAATCACAGGATTGAGTTGTAAGGGATCTTAAAGCCCACCTTGTTCCACCCCCTTGCTGTGGGCAGGAACACCTTCCACTAGACAAAGTTGCTTCAAGTCCTGTCCAACCTGGACCTGAACACTCCCAGGGATGGGGCAGCCACAGCTTCTCTGGGCAACTTGTGCCAGGGCCTGCCCACCCTCACAGAGAAGAATTTTTTTCCCAATATCCCATCCAAACCTACTCTCTGTCAGTTTGAAGCTGCTGTGATCTCGCTCCCACAGCCTGGCTGGCTCATCGTATGCTGTTCTCTGCACCCTGGGCTGATTCAGTGGCCTCATACAGTCAAGAATCATGTGCTTCTGTGGGTCAGGGATTTTGGCTGTGTGCCACTGCTGGTGTCGCTGAGCTGCAGCTCTGCCCTTGGATGCAGTTCCTGCAGCATCGCCTTCCCATTTGGAAAGTGCTCTGCTGCTTTCTGCTCTGGGCAGTATGTCAGAGCAGGAGCTGTTTCCCTGCAGCCTGTTAGTGGTGAGGAAGGGGATGTCTGTCTCTGCTGCAGCAGGACCTGCAAGCCAAACCATTCAGTGAATCACAGGGTGGCTGCTGTTGCTTGGACTGGAATAAACTTCAAACATGTGGCTCTTCACGAGGCTGCCAGGCTGTAATTTGCTTTGCTGCAGTCTGAGTGGAAATGCAAAACAGTCTGAAAGCCAGGCTGCTGTGGCAAATGCCTCTTTTTAGTTATTTTACTTGTTTGGGGTTTGTTTGTTGTTTTTCTTTTGCAATGAGAGCACTTCTCCTGCAGAGTTGGCTGTGGCTGCAAAACCAGAGCCTGCAGGGGCCTCTGGCTGCCCTCCCAGGATTGCCAAACAGATTCCTCACGTGCCCCACTTATGCAAAGCGGAGAATTGGGTGCCAGGAGGGCGAGGTGACGTGGAAGGAATTCATGTGCTGGAGGCATAACAAAACTGAGCATCAAAACCAGCTTTCTGGAGCCAGCTGGGCTCTGGTGCCAGCCCGGTCCAACTGGTTGGTAGGGGAGGCAGAGCTCCTGGATGTCAGCCCCTGGAAAGTGACTCATGTGTTTTGCTGCAGGAAAGCCCCTCACTTGGCTGCAGCTTTCCAGGCTGCTCCTGCTCACTTTGTTTATGCAGAGCATGTGCCTCACAGAAAATTGGGCAAAAAATCCAGTTTAGGCTGGAAAGACCCTCTTCTCTCGCAGCCACAGCCAAGTGATTCAGCTGTATGTCAGTACTGACCCTGAGATTAACTCAGTTGGATAAAAAACTTGGTTGTAATAATGCCAAGGTCATGGGTTCAATCCCCTGTGTGGGCCATTGACTTGAGAGTTGGACTCAATGGTCTTTGTGGGTCCCTTCCAACTCAGAGTAATCTGTGATTCTCTGATACTGACAAGCCATGGTCCTTCCTGAGAACCCTTATCTGACACCTTATCTGGGAGGTTTATCTTCAGGAAAAAAACCCTAAGCAGAAGCCCAGCAAAAGCAGAAGGTGGTAGGCAGACACCAGGCCACTGCAGTTCACACTCTCAGTGCAAGGTCTCAGCTCACACCAGGTCTCAAGAGGCTGAGATACCCTTTGGAGTTTCCTGCTCTTCCAAACAGTCCCCTCCTCCACGATGGACTTGAACTCTTGATGCCATTTTATTTTTTTAACTCTCATTTTTAAGTGTGGCTAAACCAGAAAAGCAAGCAGTGTGGCTGAAAAAGGAAAGCTATGTCCAGCTGATAATGTGCCATTGTCAAATATTACATGTGTACTTGAGTGGGAAAAAGAAGGCCCAAATTAATGGGAATTGGCAAAGCTCCAGGAAAACCTGGGCTAGCCTGAAATGATAAGAGATTGGAGGTAGCACCTGCTAGCTCAAAGTTAGTCCTTCCATACCCCTGTCCTTCAGTTCCCAGAAGAAAAACACCCTGCCTACTGAAATAGCTCTCTTGCTCCAGACAGTCTTACTTAACCTCCCTTATATATACTCTCCATAAGGCTCTTTTTTGTGTGTGTTTCTAGGCCAGTGGCTGAATGCTGGTTAGAAAGCCAAGGTGCCTTGTCAACACTTTCTGTGTGCTCCTGAGATAAAGAGTCCTGCCCAGGCAAGGTGGCTTAAGAGTCAGAGTAAAGGTTGCTTGTTCAGTCTGGCCAAAATTGCTGTTGGGGATGGCTTTCTGCCTCGTTGGTTCAGCCTAAGTGCACCTGGCTCCAGTTTGGGAATTACCTAAGAACCTGGCCCTGGATGGTGGTGATAGCAGACGCTCTGGAGGCTCCAAGTGAAGCTGTGCTGACTTGCAAGGGGGCAAAGGCCCTGTGTAAGCATCAAGCTCTCCTGCTGTGGTCTGTGAAGAACAGCGTGATAACAAGTGGCTCCTTAGTTGGGCTTTTAAAAATTCTTTATAAGAAAAGGAGAAATGTGCATTAAACTGTTTGGGCAATGTTTGATTCACTTACAGATCTGCTTCCTCCTAACCTTTATATTGCAAGTAAACCTCAAGTGTTATCAAGTCTGGTCCTTGGAAAACGAGCATGTAGGTGGGGACGTTACAAGGTAATACCATGTCTGCCCTTAGATGAATCATAGAATGGATTGGGTTGGAAAAGACCTCCGAGATCATCAAGTCCAACCCTTGGTCCAACTCCAGTCCCTTTACCAGATCATGGCACTCAGTGCCATGGCCAATCTCACTTTAAAAACCTCCAGGGATGGGGAATCCACCCCCTCTCTGGGCAGCCCATTCCAATGCCTGAGCACTCTCTCTGCAAAGAATTTTTTTCTGCTCTCCAACTTCAATTTCCCCTGGCAGAGCTTGAACCCATCGTGCCCCCTTGTCCTATTGCTGAGTGCCTGGGAGAAGAGACCAACCCCCACCTGGCCAGAACTTCCCTTCAGGCAGTTCCAGACAGTGCTGAGGTCACCTCTGAGCCTCCTCTTCTCCAGGCTAAACACCCCCAGCTCCCTCAGCCTCTCCCCACAGCACTTGTGCTCCAGTCCCTTCTCCAGCCTCATTGCTCTTCTCTGGCCCCGCTCCAGCCCCTCAATCTCTTTCCTCAACTGAGGGGCCCAGAACTGAACACCACACTCAAGGTGTGGCCTCCCCAAGGCAGAGTCCAGGGGAAGGGTCACTGCCCTGGGCCTGCTGGCCACACTAGTTTGGATCCAGGCCAGGATCCCATTGGCCTTCTTGGCCACCTGGGCACACTGTTGGCTCCTGTTGAGCTTCCTGTCCCTCAGTCCCCCCAGGTCCCTCTGCCTGGCTGCTCTCCAGCCACTCTGTGCCCAGCCTGGAGCGCTGCAGGGGGTTGGGGTGGCCAAAGGGCAGGACCTGCACTTGGCCTTGTTGAACTTCATCCCATTGGAATCAGCCCATCTCTCCAGTCTATCCAGATCCCTCTGCAGAGCCCTCCTGCCTTCCAGCAGGTTGACACTCCCTCCCAACTTGGTGTCATCTGCAAACTTGCTAGTGATGTACTCAATCCCCTCGTGTAAGTCATCAATAAAGATGTTAAATAGGACTGGCCCCAACACAGCCCCTGGGGAACACCACTGGTGACCGGCTGCCAGCTGGATGCAGCTCCATTCACCAGCACTCTCTGGGCCCGGCCATCCAGCCAGCTCCTAACCCAGCACTCCAGCCTGTGTGGCTCTCGCCGCCTCAGGGCACTGCCCGTGGAGGCAACAGGCTGTGAGGGCTTGTTTATTCCGGGCCAGACAGCGCCGTTTCAGGCGGTAGGGGCTGGCAGGGGGTTGCGGGACAGCGACCCCTGGGCCGCCATTTCGGGCCCTTCACACACCGCCCCCTCCGCTCTCCCTCCCTCCTCCCGCCACTGCGCGCGCGCGGGGGACGGAGCTCGGGGCGGGCCCTTGCGCATGCGCGCCCCCCGGTGTATATAAAGGTCGGCGCGGGCGGTGCCGGCGGAGCCGCATTGCAGACGGGCAGGGAGCGGGTCATGGCGCGGCCGCAGCTCCTCATCGGGCTCCTCAGCCTCTTCGCTGCCGGTGAGCGCCGCCCTCCGCCTACCCACAGCGCTTGGGCTCGAGGAGAGGTGCCCCTAGCGCCCAGCGTGCGCGGGATGGGTTGGGGGGGAGGCCGGACCTAACGCTGTTTGTGTTCCCGCAGCAGGACCGGATCCCCAAGGGAGGAAGAGCCGTTTGGGGGTTTCCAGGGCGCCGTCGGGGTGGTTGTGATGGACGGGCCGTGCTTGGGGTGGTGGCGGGGGAATCGCCCGAAAATAGCGCCAGGAGAAGGGGGAGAGTCCTGGTGGGGGCCAGGCCTTTGTCGCTGCTGGGAGGGAAGTGATTCCTGGCCCTGCGCATCCACATCCCGGCTGGAATCGGGCATCGCTGTCACCATATTGCTGGGGACGATTGGTAGGGACTGTTTTTTTCTGCCAGCAGCGCTGTTTATCTTCGTCATTCAGGGATAGATGGCCGTTAATCCTCTTGCAGATGGCGAGGGGTGGCCTTCGCCGTTCTGTGTTTTCATTGCGATCTCTTGCTCCACATGGAAAATTCCAGCAATTCTGCTGGTTGCTGCCTCGTTACCTGTTGTTGCAGGGGTGGAAGGAATGGGTAGGAATAGGTGATATTCTCCCTTTGGCACTGGGAGTAAAGTTTAGAAAGAGCAGTGCTCGTGTTTTGTACATTGCAGAGGCTTGACAGAAATGATTCGTGGTCTGACTGGAGCTGGAAAACACCTTTAGGCTGTGGCACGAAATAGCTAGAAACAGCAAAATCGAAGGACTCTTATGGTCATGTGCACAATTACTCAGAGTTTTCTTCTAAATAAGACTAATCCTAGAGCTCATTTGCCTACAAGGTGAACCTGCAGCATTTCACAAGTCAATTAACAAAAACCCCCTGACTGGCTGTTCAAAGGGCATAGGAATAACGAGCAAATTATGCCTATGAAATCTTTCATGATTGCCCATTAGTTTCATACTTTATTGTAGTTTTAATATCATAGAATGGCCTGGGTGGGATGGGACCTTAAAGGTCATCTATTTCCAACCCCCTTGCTGGGCACAGGGACACCTTTCCCTAGATAGACTGATAATATTTAATATTCTGCTCCGTGGACAGTGCAGTAGAGAACCTCAGAGTTCAGGCTGGAAGCAAGAAAGCAAATATCAGCTTTCACTCTGCATCTTTATCTGCTTTAATAGTGTATTTTGAGTCTGCTCTGCCCTGAATTAGCTGCCATGGGTTACCACTCCTGCTGGGACTGTTTCCAAATCGCTGAAATCATGGCAGTTTCCTGTGCTTTGAAAGTGAAAAGGGTTCACCTTGAAGTATCAGCCAGCTTTGCCATTAGTGTATTTAGGGAAATTGTAATGAGAAACCAGTTCAGCAATGAGACTTCCCTTGGCCTACCTGTTAAAGGCATGGTATGCAGTGAGGGTGGCGGGAGACTCGTCAGGCCTGTTTTTCTTTAGGAACTCTCTGTTTTAACACAAATAAACACCTGTCTTTTCCTCACCACGGTTCTGTTATGAATCCTAATCCTCTCTTCTATTGTGCAGATTTTTGTGGGGGTTTTCCTGTGACAACCTGCAACACCGTTTTTGTCTGCTAAGCTCGTTAATTAGCCGTGTGAAAATTCAGCCACCCTTGGCGTATCCTAATGGAGTCACTTGGCTGGTTTACAGGCCGGGAGGGTTTTTGGTTGACCTACTTACAGGAGCTTCTGTGCATCTTCCCTTTAAGGGACACACAAAGGAATTAAAGCAGGGTGGACAGGTCTTGGCATCTCCGGACCACTGATGCACACTCTGATTATTGCTTGTCTTTGAGGCCAGGAAAGGAAGAAGGCTGGGTGTGCTGTTAAAACAGAAGTCAATTTTCTTTAGCTGAATTTTTTTCCCCCCTCTCTTGCTAAGGTAAAAGTTAAGCAGAGAGTAGAAAGTATAAACTTTGAAGATGGGATTATTTCCCCCATCGCCCCTAAAACAGTAGACTGAAACTTTGGAAGGAAGAAAGATTCAAGTTAATATATAATTCCTCTAACAAACACTGGTCAGAACATCTGGGGACAGGAAATTTGAAGGCTGAGTTGGCCTGACTTGAATTTTCTGGAAGTTGTGGATAAAGCAGATAATGTGTTCTGTGGTTTGCAGGCTTGTTCTAGTTTTAAGTTTGGTTTATAACAAAAAATTTCCAGGCTGGTGCAGCCCAGGATTCTAGATTAAATTAGGAAAAGTGGAAGGTGTCTTATACTAGCCATGGGGTGTCACAGCCCCAGGGCAGTGCCTGTCCCTGTACTGGTACTGCTGATGCCCCTGGAGAATCATAGGATGGATTGGGTTGGAAAAGACCTCCGAGATCATCAAGTCCAACCCTTGGTCCAACTCCAGTCCCTTTACCAGATCATGGCACTCAGTGCCACGGCCAATCTCACTTTAAAAACCTCCAGGGATGGGGAATCCACCCCCTCTCTGGGCAGCCCATTCCAATGCCTGAGCACTCTCTCTATAAAGAATTTTTTTCTGATCTCCAACTTCAATTTCCCCTGGCAGAGCTTGAGCCCATCGTGCCCCCTTGTCCTGTTGCTGAGTGCCTGGGAGAAGAGACCAACCCCCACCTGGCCAGAACTTCCCTTCAGGCAGTTCCAGATAGTGCTGAGGTCCCCTCTGAGCCTCCTCTTCTCCAGGCTAAACACGCCCAGCTCCCTCAGCCTCTCCCCACAGCACTTGTGCTCCAGTCCCTTCTCCAGCCTCGTTGCTCTTCTCTGGTCCTGCTCCAGCCCCTCAATCTCTTTCCTGAACGGAGGGGTCTAGAACAGTTCTGGCCCCTTCTGACAAGAGCAACATTGGGGGACTGCCGCGTGTCCATGGAAGGGAGTGGAGCTGGGGAAGGGTCTGGAGGATCAGGAGCAGCTGAGGGGCTCAGCCTGGGGAAAAGGAGTCTCAGAAAGGACCTTCTTGCTCTTTGCAACTCCTGGACAGGAAGGGGAAGCTGGAGGGAATCGGGCCCTGCTCCCAGGTGAAAAACAACAGGATGAGAGGACAATAACCTCAAGCTGTGCCAGGGGAGATTCAGGTTGGAAATTAGGAGGAATTTCTCCATGCCGAGGGTGGTCAGGCATTGAAAGGGGCTGCCCAGGGAGGTTGTGGAGTCCCTTGCACCCCTGCAAGTCTTCAAGGAATGACTGGACATGGCACTCATTGCTGTGGGCTGGGTGACAGGGTGGTGATTGGTCACAGACTGGACTCGATCTTGGAGGGCTTTTCCAACCTAAATGGTTCTGTGATTATGTAAGAATAAAGTCCCTGTTTGTTAGAGGAGTAACGGGGTCTGAGGCACCTCTTGGCTGTCACACAACGCAGCGGTGCTTTGATGGCACACCTGTCATGTGCTCTGTGCAAACCTGCCCTTGCACAATCCCCTCCCTGCTCGCCGAGGAGGTTTATAAATAGAAGGTGTCGCTCCTGGTTGTGTCTGGAGGAGCTGGGGCCGTTCTTCCTGCTCACGGTCATGCCTGGTGAATGTGTGATTGGATCTGCAGAGCTGCCAGAGCCCAGTGCAGGCTTTTTGTGCTCAGGTTGGGCTGTTCCACTCACCACAAGGGAGCCTTTCTGGGGGCATCAGAAGGCCCAGGTGATGGGGAGGGTGGAGCAATAGAGGGGGAGCTTGTCAGCCAAACTGAACCTGTCACCTGATGTCATCTGAGCCTCTCCAGGAGCTTGGGCTGTGCTGTTTCAGGGAAGGTTTTTCTGCTGTAAAAACCAGGAAGGTTTTTATGTTATACCTGTGGGGAAAACAGGGCCATTTACTGCTGCCTGCCCCTTGTTTTTTGTTCCAATATCTCACATTGATCTGAGTCTTCAAAGCAGGTTGGGACAACTGAGGACTTTAATAGGTAGTTAATGTGTTTTTTGTCTCAGTCTTTAATAGCAAGACCAGTTGTCACAGAATCACAGACTATTCTGAGTTGGAAGGGACCTACAAGGACCATCAAGTCCAACTCTTAAGTCAGTGGCCCACACAGGGGATTGAACCCACAACCTTGGCATTATTACAACCGAGTTTTTAACCAACTGAAATAATCTCAGGGTCCCTGTATGGCATGAAGAGGGATTGTTTGTTTTTGATTTACTCTTCCACTTAGTTTTGCCCTTTTTTTCTTTATGTAGCAACTTTTTAATCCAATTAATTTGGTGCTTTCAAGATACCAGAGTACCTATTGCAATTTAAAAGGGCTGCTGTTGTGGTCTTTGACACGTACATATATTTTAGGGTAGTGCTTCTCTGTATTTGGTCATGGGGCAATGTTTGGTTTCAGGTGTCAGATAGCAGATTTCCCCACGCTCTGTGGTGTGGATAGAATCATAGAATGGATTGGGTTGGAAAAGACCTCCGAGATCATCAAGTCCAACCCTTGGTCCAACTCCAGTCCCTTTACCAGATCATGGCACTCAGTGCCACGGCCAATCTCAGTTGAAAAACCTCCAGGGATGGGGAATCCACCACCTCTCTGGGCAGCCCATTCCAATGCCTGAGCACTCTCTCTGCAAAGAAGTTTTTTCTGCTCTCCAATTTCCCCTGGCAGAGCTTGAGCCCATCGTGCCCCCTTGTCCTATTGCTGAGTGCCTGGGAGAAGAGACCAACCCCCACCTGGCCAGAACTTCCCTTCAGGTAGTTATCCCTTCAGGATAAGTTTGCCTGGTGAAAGGGGAATGTTGAATACAGGATTTCTGCAGAGATTGCAAGAAATCTGCCCTCCCCACCTGCAAAACCCCTCACAAATCAAAACCAGAAATAATGGCATAGACAATGAGTATGTGCAACATATTTTTGTGTATTTCTACAGGGATCTCCTGCAGGGAAAGTTGTTTCTCATAACTTTTTGGGAGTGTCTTGATGTATTGCATGGGACAACTTGCTCCTGATGACTATCAGATGTCCTTGAACATCCAGTTATCTCTTCTAGATTCTCATAGCAAAATCACAGGCAGAAGTCAGGGCTTGCTTGGCAGCAGCTTCTGGCCCATGCGGAAATTACTCCCATGCAAACTTTGCAATGACTGGGACAGTTGATTGGCGTGGTAGAGGTGATTTTATTGTCTCAGCTCATCCAGGTCTCTGCTCTCTTTGATTTTATTGTGATTGTATGTACACAAACTGCTCCTCTTGCCTTGTTTCCTTCTGGGGAGGGGAGAGAGGGACCACCTGAGGCAGAGGTAAGTGCCAAAATGAGAACGTGTTTCCTTCTGGGGAGGGGAGAGAGGGACCACCTGAGGCAGAGGTATGTGCCAAAATGAGAACGTGTTTCCTTCTGGGGAGGGGAGAGAGGGACCACCTGAGGCAGAGGTATGTGCCAAAATGAGAACGTGTTTCCTTCTGGGGAGGGGAGAGAGGGACCACCTGAGGCAGAGGTATGTGCCAAAATGAGAACGTGTTTCCTTCTGGGGAGGGGAGAGAGGGACCACCTGAGGCAGAGGTATGTGCCAAAATGAGAACGTGTTCCCCACTTTGAGGAAGAGTGTGGTTGTGGTGTTGACTCAGAACTCATTTCTTGTGAATTGCAGTGGTTAGAAATGTTTCATGCTTGGTTTTTCATCAGTAGATACTGAACAGGAAGACTCTGATTTTTAACAGCAATGCTGATATAACAGCCAGCCAGATTTCATCTCATTTTCCTGCAAATGGCCTGTAATCTCTCAAATATTGTGGTCATTTTACTGCCTCATTAATCCGTAGACACAGTAGCCCTCTGGCAAGAGTCACTGGTGTGTGACTTTTGAAGTTTTACTCATTAACTGACCAGTGTTGAGCTTTCAGTTTGAGGTCACTCCTTGACTTGTACGACTTGGTGAAGAAAAGTTGATCCCTCTTGACTTATTTAACTTAAAAACACTTTGCTTTTGCAATTCTCAAAAGAAGTGGGGAAAAGTCAGTAACCAACAGCAGAGAATGACAGAGGATGATGCATTCACTTGGTCTGTGGGTGTTTCTGAGAGATAAGAAATACTCTTTTTTGGTTTAACATTATCACATGGGAACCCAGGAAAAAACATCCCTCCTGATAAATATGTTAATATAGTTGGACAAGTTTAATTGTAGTTAAGGCCACATTTGACTTCCACTCGTTGAGGTGAACAGCAGCTCAGCGCTTTGCTTTTTTTCACAATTTACAGGTTAATTTGTCATTAACCATGTTGCTCACACCAGGGCTTTTGTAGCAGTTTGGTTTGGAGGAGGCTGGAGCCTTCAAGTTGAATTTCTTTGTGTTTTGGGTGGTAATTTTCTGGTTCATCCTTTGGTTCTTTAGGGAATCTGGCCCATTGGAATCCCTGTTCATAGAAGCCTATTAAGGTATCAAGCACAGTCACAGAAGTCTCATTACAGCTTCAGTACAGCTTTGGATGGGATTTCTCAGGATGTTTTTCTGAGAATCTCAGGGAAAAAATTCAGGCTGGCTGTCCCTGGAAGAGGACAATACAAATGCTTGAGAGAAGGGAAGGTTTTTACTCCAGAAAGGTAATTACCTAACAATTTCCCAGTAGCTGTCCTTGCAATCCAGACATTATAAGCTTTCTATGAGGTTGCTGTTTCCTGGAGAGGAGTGAAGAAGCAAATGCAACTTTCACCTCCTCCCTCCACACCAGTCACTTGGAATGGAAACACAGACAGGGTTGGGGCAGTGGAGGTGAGAGCTCCCTCAGAAAATATCACCTTTTCTACCTAGAAAGTTTACTGACCCATGCATGTGGAAGGAAGGAGGTGAAAGTTGCATTTGCTGCTTTGGAGAAGTGAAACAATGCACAGTTGCTGAAATAAGTAGGATAGAACAATGTGGGAGTGAGTTGCTGATTTCTCTTAATCTCCATGGCCTTTAAACTGGTTTTTATGTGAATTCCTGGCAGCTCCCCCTGCTGTAGCTGTCACTTCATAGAATCATAGAATGGATTGGGTTGGAAAAGACCTCAGAGATCATCAAGTCCAACCCTTGGTCCAGCTCCAGTCCCTTTACCAGATCATGGCACTCAGTGCCACGGCCAAGCTCACTTTAAAAACCTCCAGGGATGGGGAATCCACCCCCTCTCTGGGCAGCCCATTCCAATGCCTGAACACTCTCTCTGCAAAGAATTTTTTTCTGCTCTCCAACTTCAATTTCCCCTGGCAGAGCTTGAGCCCATCGTGCCCCCTTGTCCTATTGCTGAGTGCCTGGGAGAAGAGACCAACCCCCACCTGGCCAGAACTGCCCTTTTACTTTTGTTTCTGTTTTTCCCAGGATCTTTAGAAAGTAAGGCTGGTGGATATTCTTGCAGTGAAGGGGCATCTTTTCATATGAGATATGCAACAAAAATATTTCCACTTAATAGAGAATAAATTAATATAAATTTAACTCTATTTGAAGTCACTCCAGAAGATGGAAGAAAAGAAGCCATGATTGGTGTGTTGTGTTTGTTGTGTGGCTGCTTTCTAAAATGTGCCAGCCATGTGTGGCCCTGATAAACAATGTACCTGGTCACTGTTTGACCAGAAAGACCTGTACTGAAAACTCTGAATTTAGAGTTGTCTTGTCAGAAGGAAAGAATGTCCCCATTGTCCTTTGCAGCTGAGAGGGCACTGCTGTTCCACTATTCTGTTTCTGTAGGTAAGTGTTCATCTTGTGCTGAAGCTGATTCAGGTTTCCTTAATCTTTAGGCTTTTTTGGGACAGAAGTCTGTAGGTACCGTGTCATTTCTTTTTCCTCTGATGTTGTGCAGGAGTGAGGACTTTAAATAATAGCAGTGAGGAAGTGTTTGCAGTGCTTGCTTCCATCCTAAAATTAGCTTTCAGTGTTAAGTGGCTTATGAACAGTTTGCTTCTCATGCATTGCTGTCCCTGCTGCTCCTCAGTGCTTCTGAGATTGTCTTTGGCCCTCTGTAGAGGATGGCAGGTAACATTGATGTCCTTATTCCCAAATTCCAAGGGACTGTGTGCCCAGTGGCAGCACTTTGAGCAGAATCTGAGCAAGATGTGGCTGTGCACACTTCTGAGAAACTGCTCGTTTTCCTCCTCCCAAGCTGGTGAGATGGGATGCAGAGCAATCAAAGGCATTGAGTAGTTGATGTATTGTCAAAAATCAACCTAATTTTAAGACTTTTTTCCCTCTCCTTGTGAACAAGTCAGAGCATTTTGACTCTGTGTGAGCATCTGTTTGATACAGAAGCCACACGGCAGGGAAGGCATAAAGACACACAGCCAGAAAAGCTGATGAGTAGGAATAAATCTGAAGCGTAGAATTCTTGTCATGCACTTAATAATGACCTGTTGTTAAGGCTGTGAGGAAGGAACAGCCAGACCAGCTGTTGGACATTCTCTTGAAACTGGTATGGATCTGAAAAGTCACAGAGAAAGGGTATTAAAAAAGCAAACAAAACCTGAAAGGTCATTAAGGGCCAGATCAAACCAGTGCAGGTTACAGCATGAATGCCTCAGTTTAGCTCTTAAGAGTTTGAGAAACTGCTTGGGATAACTATAATTTGAGTTACATAGTTTAGGTTTGTAGTTTTACAGTAAGTTTCACTGTAGGGGCAGTAATTTTCTTTTGATTTACAGAAATAAAGGCATAGGTTAAAAGCTGTACTTGTAAAGTGTTGGGAGCCCTTAATTCCACTGTTTAAAGTCCAGGTCTTACTTGACTTTATTGAGAGCTTGACTGCCTTCCAGAGCCTTCCTACCACTGTCCAATGCCAGGATCTGAAAGGGAAGAAAACTCCCTCTACCAAGTGTATACTTGTAATTGTCACCCTGCCAGAGCTGACAGCTCTTTGGCTTCCCAGTCTGACTTTGAAAATTAACTATTCTTGTGCTCCCAGAGCCATAATGCTGAGTTTAGAATAGGCTGTAAATACTTTGCTAACCAGACATTATTAGGAGCTTTGAAGTCTTTCTCCTGCAGTTTCACAAGCAGTCCCAGTGTGCTGTCTTGCTCAGCAGTAATGTGCAAAAAAACAAGGGTTTCTGCTGAGAGAGGATGACGAGCTTCAGGCTCTTGTGAAAAAAAATTAGGTGTGCAAAGCACGTCCTTCTTGAAATAAATGGGTCGTTCCTCTGAAATGGAGTGTAAACAGGCTTTGTAAGTGAGCAGCTGAGGAGGCTGCAGTGCCACCTATACAGCAGTGTTGGTGTTTGATGTGTCTTTGCACCTGCTGCAGGCACTGGTAATTCAGCTGTTACAGTGATCCTCTAATAGCTTAGAACAAGACTTGAGAATTGGAAAAGTGATGGTTCATCTGCCATAAGCTCAGAATCATAGAATGGATTGGGTTGGAAAAGACCTCTGAGATCATCAAGTCCAACCCTTGGGCCAACTCCAGTCCCTTTACCAGATCATGGCACTCAGTGCCACGACCAAGCTCAGTTGAAAAACCTCCAGGGATGGGGAATCCACCCCCTCTCTGGGCAGCCCATTCCAATGCCTGAGCACTCTCTCTGCAAAGAATTTTTTTCTGCTCTCCAACTTCAATTTCCCCTGGCAGAGCTTCAGCCCATCGTGCCCCCTTGTCCTATTGCTGAGTGCCTGGGAGAAGAGACCAACCCCCACCTGGCCAGAACTTCCCTTCAGGCAGTTCCAGACAGTGCTGAGGTCACCTCTGAGCCTCCTCTTCTCCAGGCTAAACACCCCCAGCTCCCTCAGCCTCTCCCCACTTGTGCACTTGTGCTCCAGTCCCTTCTCCAGCCTCGTTGGTCTTCTCTTCTCAGTTGGGTTGGGAGAGACCTCTGAGATTATCAAGCCCAACCCTTGATCCAACCCCACTGTGATCACCAGCCCATGGCACAGAGTGCCATGGGCTGGTGATCACAGTGGGGTTGGATCAAGATGTGGTGGATTCTCTGTCCCTGGAGGTGTTTAAGAGGACACTCAGTGCCACATCCAGTCCCTTCTCCAGCCTCGTTGCTCTTCTTTGGCTCTGCTCCAGCCCCTCAAGATCTTTCCTGAACTGAGGGGCCCAGAACTGAACACAACACTCAAGGTGTGGCCTTACTGAACTTTGTAGGAATGAAACAGCTTAACTCCTGCCTCCTGGTTGACAATGTGATTTTACAGGATTTTGTCATCTGTAAACAGCATTGATGTAAAGATCCTCAGCAACACCTGTACAGATAATTGCTTGGAACAGGTTGGGGTTGCATTTTGTTTTGGTGGTTTTTATTATTATAAACTTTGACAGCAGTGCCCTTGTAAGCTTTGGACTGTGGTAGATTTTCCTGGAGCTTGTTTACTGTAGGATTTTAGGAGTAGTTTCTTCATAGGTGACTGCAGTGTGGGGCATTGCTGAAGAAACTAAGCCAACTGACAGATAGGATGGTTTTAGAAACTGGGAACAGTTGGGTGTCCAGTCCAGAGAGCGCAGTCAAAAAAAAAAAGAAAAAGCTTGAAAAGTCAGCAAAAAGCTGTAGTTGATTTACTTGTCCTATTGCTTACTCCTAGTGCAGATATTTTCCTTTTCTTTAGGAAAACTGTCCAGAAATGGCATTTTGTATTTGACTTGAAATCTTTGTAGGTTGGAAGGGAGTTGAGATGAGACTCAGGTAATGTCCAGACAAAGACTGGTACTTTTTTTCATCCCCACAGATTTTTCTGTACACATTTGAACTGCTGACCAAGAAAAAAAAGTTTAAATAGATTTAGTGATTTAAAAACTATGATAGACGATTCCTTGGGTTGTTTATTAACACTTTCTGTTTATGATCAGTGTTTTGGTCTGTACCTGCTGCTAAGTCCTCCATGTAATGTGTACATTGTTGTGGCTTCTAATCCTGTGAGTTTCCTCACTCTTCAGTTGCTGTGTGAGAACGGGGTGGTTCACGTGGGAGGAGGAATGCAGGCAGCAATGCCAGGCTGGTTCAGAGTTGAAGTGACAGTAGAACAGGGAGATTGTAGCCTTGGGAATCAGCTGTTTGAAGTGCAGATTTCTACAATGAGCAGTTCCCCTGGTTCAAGTCATCTTGTAGTTCTTGTGTGCTAAGCAAAGTGATAGTTTGTATTTTGTTTTTTTTTTTTTTTTTGCAAAAGGTGGTTGATGAGGGAATGGACTGGTGAGGTGCTGAGACTCAGGCACTTCATGAGGGAACTTGAGCTGTTGTGTTTTTTCTAGTTCTTTGTGTAGTCTGTGTTTGGGGCTCATGTTTCAGATCAAATTGCTGCATTGAAATAAAAAATGTTAGTAAACTGAAGCGGTGTACCAGAGGGGTTGTGGTTACACTGTGCAGGGTTAACCTGCTTGCTTTGGAGCAGAAATCATTCAAGCATGCAGCTGTGTGAGGATGATGTTTTTGGGTTTTTTTGCAGCTGTGGCAAGCCCTGTGCTGTGGCAGAAGGAGTGTGTGAAGGGGCCAGAGCTGTGGTGCCAGAACATCCGCACGGCGTCGCAGTGCGGGGCGGTGAAGCACTGCCAGCAGAACGTCTGGAACAAACCTGTAGTAGTGAGTATCCCCTACTGACACCTCTGCCCTGCCACCTGTGGTTGGGGTGGCTGCTTTCCACATGCTGGAATATCACAGAATCATAGAATGGATTGGGTTGGAAAAGATCTTAGAGATCATGAAGTCCAACCCTTGGTCCAACTCCAGTCCCTTTACCAGATCATGGCACTCAGTGCCATGGCCAAGCTCACTTTAAAAACCTCCAGGGATGGGGAATCCACCCCCTCTCTGGGCAGCCCATTCCAATGCCTGAGCACTCTCTCTGCAAAGGATTTATCTCTGATCTCCAACTTCAATTTGCCCTGGCAGAGCTTGAGCCCATCGTGCCCCCTTGTCCTATTGCTGAGTGCCTGGGAGAAGAGACCAATCCCCACCTGGCCAGAACTTCCCTTCCCCAGTCTCTGCTTGGAGTTACGTGCTGTCTCTGCCTCTGCTTTAATTGCTGTGTCTTAATTTAGGTGCTAGATAAAGGTTGCTTTTCACTGCTCTGCCTTGCAAAACTCGTCTGCTGACTTCTCCCGTGACCTGTTGCACAACCACTGAGCAATGTATGGAATGGAGTTAGTGGATTTCACTGGTTCCTCTTTATTACTGACCCCTAATTCATAGAGTCTTGTCTGCACTTGAGCAATGAGTTATTATGAAAACAGCAATTTGTTAGGTCTTTCTCAAAGTTTATGTTCCAGCACGTGCTAAGTTATGAAAGCCGTGAGAAACTGGTACAAATGTCACATTTGAGTTGAGTTTGCACTAAATATGAGGGCTGCCTTACTGGGTGTAACTGTAGTTTGGGGTGTTGTTTCAGAGTTTTACTTACAGATGCATTCAGTCCACACTGGCTGTGTCTGTGCTAAGATATTTCAGTTTAGGAAAGACTAAGGGAAGGGAGGAATGTCAGAACACAACTAAAATGAGGGAACCTGCCTGAAGCCTTCTAGCAAGTGTGAAGTCTTTGAAGAGCAAGGTAAAAGGTTCAGGAGCAGGATTCTTGGGACAATATACTTAATACTTCAAGGGACTGGGACTTGGTGAAATGAACTGGTAGTGACATGCCAGCTTCTTCATGCCATGTTGATTTACTGAAGAAACTGGAGCTGGACATGCTTGAGACAGCCTCACTCTCTGTTTAAAAGTTCTCTTGCCAGCCTCAGCCAGTATTTCAATTCTAAATGTAGTGTTTGTTCTTTGTGTTATTATTTACACATTATTCTTACAGGCACTTAAATCTTTCCCTAAGTAACTCTGCCTCTTTCTCTCTCTCTCTCCAGAGCAGCATTCCCTGTGACTTGTGTAAGGAGCTTGTGACAGTGGTTGGCAAGGTTTTGAAGGATAATGGCACTGAGGTAAGCAGAGCTCCTTTTCTCCTTGCTTCAAAACACTGTTTGATTTCATGGACCTAATAAGATCTCGTGAGGGGATGGTGGAAGGGTTGTCTGTGTTGTTGTTTACCTAACATGAGCAGCAGATGGTGAAAGGGACTAGAGTACATGGGAAAAGGCTTTTGAACAGCCTCTGCTGGTTTAGAAATTAGCAAATTCTAGAGCCTCTCATGCTTTTAATGCACCCCTGATGGAGTGTAGCTGCTTAATAAAATTGTTCTGGTGCCCAGTGGGCCATCAACCTCTAAAGGTGGAGCACTGCAGTCTCTAGAAGTGGATGATTACACAAAGTGGCCTTTGTTTGAGTTTGTGAACCTGTGAGTACTTTGTATAAACAAGTCACTGTCCCACTAGTCTGTAATTTCACTTCCTCCTCCTAAATGTGAATGTTCTGTTCTGGCAAGGCTGTGTTGTGCAGCCCTTGCAAGCAGTATTGGATATTTTCACTTTGGCAATCTGATCAAAGATCAGGACTGGGGAACATGGACTTGTAGTGTAAAACCTCACTGTAGTTGTGCTTCCCACTGCCTGGACCTACCTGAGTCCAAGGAGCTTGTTTTGGGCTTTGTATTGTGCATTTTGGGAATGGAAAGAATATTTGAGAGAGAGAGAGCACTAATCTATCCATGCCCACATCATCTTTCATAGGAGGAGATCCGCTCTTACTTGGAAAAGACATGCGAGTTCCTTCCTGACCAAGGCCTGGTCTCTGAGTGCAAAGAAATAGTGGATTCCTACCTACCAGTTATCATGGATATGATCAAAGAAGAGCTGGTAAGTGGATAACCATTTTCAACTATTGGAATTAAAAGTTGTGCTCCTGCAATGCTTGAATTTCTCTTCTGCATAAAATTGTGCATATTCTTCAATCCTGTATTGATCACTGGTGTGAGTTTGAAGCCTCTCCCTGGCTAGGAAACATTGTGCCTGTCTGTCACATTTTAGCTGACTGAGTTTTTAAACTCCACATAAAAGTGACATGAGTTTGGAGCTTTATGAGTGTCTCTTGTCTCCCCTAGGATAAACCTGAGGTTGTGTGCAGTGCCCTTGCCCTGTGCCAGTCCCTTCAGAAGCACCTTGCAACAACGAAGCTTCAGAAACAGCTCCAGACCAACAAGATCCCAGAGCTGGATTTCTCTGAACTGGCATCCCCATTCATGGCTAATGTGCCTCTTCTCCTTTACCCTCAGGACAAACCCAAGCAGAAGCCCAAGGTAAGGGTGCAGGGCTGTTCCAGTGTGGACTGTATGTATAATTCAGCTCAGTTGGTTAAAACTTGGTTGTAACAATGCCAAGGTCATGGGTTCAATCCCCTGTGTGGGCCATTGACTTGGGAGTTGGACTCGATGATCCTTGTGGGTCCCTTCCAACTCAGAATAGTCTGAGATTCTGTGAATTCTGTGATAATCTTGGATTAAGTTCTACAGTCTGTAAAGACAAGACAAGTGCTGTGCTGTTCCCGTACAGGACTGCGGAAATCAAGCAGGTCTTACTGAAAACAATTGTTTCTGAGAAAAAGTTTGACACCAGTGTTCAAAGGAACTCTTCCCACATTCTGAGTAACCTGCTAGCTCTGCCCTTCGGGGGAAGCTTTGTCTCTGAACGTAGAGGTGACAGGCTTGACTGGAAAAAACCAAATAGTTGACAGAGGGGAGTAGATGAGAGAATGAAGAGGCAGCAATAGGACAAGGGGGCACGGGCTCAAGCTCTGCCAGAGGAAATTTAAATTGGAGATCAGAAAAAAATTTCTTTCCAGAGAGAGTAATCAGGCATTGGAATGGGGTGCCCAGAGAGGGGGTGGATTCCCCATCCCTGGAGGTTTTTCAACTGAGATTGGACATGGCACTGAGTGCCATGATCTGGTAAAGGGACTGGAGTTGGACCAAGGGTTGGCCTTGATGATCTCGGAGGTCTTTTCCAACCCAATCCATTCTGTGATTCTGTGAACTTGGGAGCAGAGGCTGAGTGATAGTAGTAGCAAGTCAGGGTGTGGGAGTTAAACAGTGAGTGGGTACAGAACAAGCTGCTGTGGGTAGAGCTGGTAAGATCTATGCCAGATCTGGAAACCTTCCCACTGTGGTCTGTAACAAAACCCAGAGATTTTGAAGATTGGGTGTCTTAACTGTTATCTCGGTTTTGGAGCCAAGTATGTACCTAATCTCCATCTAGTGGTTGGTGCATGTACCCGCAGTGGCTTGTTCTGTGTTAGCTCAGGCTTCAGAGTATTTTTATTAATACAGATCACAGAATTCCAGACTATTCTGAGTTGGAAGGGACCCACAAGGATCATAGAGTCAATGGTCCACATAGAGGATTGAACCCATGACCTTGGCATTACTACAACCAAGTTTTAACCAACTGAGCTAATCTCAATATTCTATAGAGTATTTATTAAGGTTTGTGTGTAACTCAAAATACCTTGTAAAACCTGATACTAACAGCAGCTTCTAGAAGTTATGTCAACTTCAGTTTCCTTTACCTCTTTGTCCAGGCAAGTGGGGATGTGTGCCAGGATTGCATTCAGCTGGTCACTGATGTTCAGGAAGCTGTGAAGACAAACTCATCTTTTGTGAAGTCTTTGGTTGCTCATGCCAAGGAGGAGTGTGACCGTTTGGGACCCGGAATGTCCGATATGGTGAGCTGCCCTTTTGTGTTGGAAAAAAATCTGTCCTGAATGCAAACAACACAAAGTGGTTTGTTCAGTGCCTTAATCCCCTCATTGTATTCTCTATTTAATAAGGCAAGGGAGAGTATAGTTGCATGTAGGATACATTGCACAGTGTAACAGAACAATACTGAAATTGTAATTCTGGTGGTCAGGGAAGTTGGGTGGGTGTATGGGACTGGGGAGGAGGAGAAAGGCTCCAGGTGGTTCTGGCCCTTAAGGGCCTTTCTCACCCAAATGATCTGGCAGGGTCATGTGGCTGTATCAGTGGGGAAGGGCTTTTTGCCCTGAGAGGAAGAGGAAAGAACTCAGCAGATGAGCCATTATCTGTACAGTGATTGTGTAACCTGAAATGCCATCTTGTATTTGGGGCAAGCTCTGAAAGACAACAGAATAGTTATTAAGTAGAGCAGGTAAATTAATGCCTTGAGATGTGTTAGAAAATTCTAGATCAACTTTGCAGTGCAAGTGGTTTGATAGTCACAAGACTTTCTTTTCCCCCCTCCTGCAGTGCAAGACCTATGTCTCTGAATATTCTGACTTGGCTATCCAGATGATGATGCACATGGTAAGATCAGCAGAATATAATATTTGCTCTCAGTTCATTTTTCTGGTTTGTGTAGCAGCTTCTTAGGAAACAGGGAACATAAATTGCAGTAAAACTCTGGGGTAAACCTATTAAACTCTGTAAGTGTTGGTGTTAATGCTTTGAACTTTGTGTTTAATTGGGTGCTAATTTCAGAATGCTTTCTTTAGCACTTTCTTTCATTTCATAACCACTTTTGTGGTGCCAAAGGCACTTGAATTCTTTGAAATGTGGAAGGTACATTACACATATTCCTTTATACTCCTTTTTCTCAGTCCTGTACTTAGACCTCTTCCCCACTCCCCACCAAATTAGAGGATATTAGAGTTGTCTGTCACAGTGTTGCAAAATTAGTTCAAGTATTAGAGGTAATGTGTCTTTCTGAAGCAAGACTAAACATCCTTTGGAGTTACTATCTCAAGGTTCCTGCTCTCTGGGCTCTTGACATGACCCATGGAAAGTGAGTGGTGCTGCACCAGCTCCAGTCTCCTTCAACATGCATTTACCTCTGACCACCTCCATGGCAACTCTTTACTCAGGGATCTCAGAACCTTTTAAACAACTAACACTAAGCCTTTCCTAGAGATTTCTGTCCCTAATATCACAACAAACTGTAGGTGAATTTCTGAGTGGACTGTATGGCTGACTTGAACCTGACCTTGGCTACACAATGGCCATTTTTTGTTGCCAGTTGCTAAAGGCTACTTAGAAGCTCATCCTGTTTCTTAAGCATTTGGAGGGGGAAGTCAATCTTTGTTCCAACAGCACTTAGTTTCTCATTTTAAGCATTGCAATGCAGTGTGGTGTTAATACCTGAAATCGGACTGTGACCACACCTTGCGTCTGAGTGTTGTCCACACTCTTTGGAGATAATCTTGCCCAGAATGCCTTAATGACTGCAAATGAGTAATGCTGGTCAGCACCATGCAATTAAATGTGGGTTAGCAATGCCAGCTAAGGATCTTTGGGGTGGGGACTGTGTCATATTCCATTATCTCCATGGAAAGAACATATGCAGTTCCATGTGCTTGATGTGTTTTTTTCTCTTTAACTGTTATCTTTAATTTCTCCTTTCTTCCTTTGTCTGCAATCTCCCCTGTCAACAGAAGGATCAGGTAGGTGAGCACCTTGCCTGTGGTGATAGCCTGCTTTTAGTTCACCTTTTGCTCTTAAGGGCTTGTAGTTCACTCCTTGCTCTTTTAGTTGTGTACATGGTGTGACTGTACTCAGTATTGACAGATACAAGGCATATTTATGTCCTTCAAACAGAGAAAGACTATAGGCTTCCTTCAGTGCTGCTTTCAGCTCCAGAAACCAGTTTGTGCCACTAAGATTTCAGCTTGATTATGCTTTGACCAGTAGAGCAGAAAATGTGCTCCCTCTTCTAGAAGAAGGACAGATGTGGGCAAAGCTCCTGGTTTAAAGTCTGGGCTCAAAAGGGCTTGAGCAAAGCTGTCCTGGGGTCGTTTCTTGGTTAACCTTCAAATCTAGGACAATAGTGTAGATGTTTGAAGTATATGAAGTGAAAAGATGTGGGAAGCCTTTAGGCTCCTGCTTCCTAGAGCAATTTGGGCTTTTAATTAGCCCAGTCCTGTGAGACCTTGTGTCTGTCATCTCCCTGTGAGAGAACATGTTGTGTGTCTGTGGGTGTTGCTGTAACATTAATATCTGGAGTTGCTTCTTACAATGCATGAACCAAAGGGCTTGACTTAAAGGTGCTGCCTGGAACAGTCTGAAGCAGCCCAGTATCTTTGAGGTGCTGCTTTGCTTGTGCATGAGGTTGTGGCATGTGATGTATTAACTCCAACATCATAAGCCTCTGCTGTAGGAAGCTTGTGACAGGATGGGGTATGGTCTTCTAATTACCTGTAGGACCAAGGGTCTCTTTTTTAACTTTAGGTGGGAAAACTCAAGTTTTGTGTCTCACTCTGTGTGGCCTTTCTCACTTTGCTCTAAGGAGGCCACATGATAACCCAGTTTGCCTCATGTCCAGTATTTATTTTTGTGTTAGTAGTGTTTCCAAAACCTTTGAGAAAGATTTATAAAGCCTTTTTAAAGACTTTGTTTGCTGTTTTCTCTTACTCTGAAAAGAACACTGGGAATACAGTTATTGCAGTAAAAATGGTTAGGCTTAGGTTTTAACAGGCTTAACTTTTGTTTCTTGTAGGCTGTGTTCAGTAATGAGAGAAACTGTTTCTGTTTGCAGAATGTGATGTTACTGGCAGCTTTAAAGAAGGTAGTTTGTGGATGAGGAAAGAAGTCCTTTCTTCAAGGCATTTCTTTCAGCTTTTGGGTGAACTCTGAAGTCAGAATAATTGGTCTCTTTGTGATTACTTAAAGCTGGGAAGCAGCTTTGTGGATGCAGGTCTAAAGTGATGCTGGTGGCCTGTTATGGTGTTGGTAGTTCTTAAGTCAACTCCTTTTGAAGGGCTTGCATAGTGTGGCTTATGGTAAATGGGGTTTTAAAATGAGGTTTTTAACATCTTCCTCTTTAAAAGGAGCTGCTAAATTTCACCTGGTAGCTGTCTTGCCTATAACCATATCAAATGCTTTGGCAATACTTGAAGTAGAAGTAGTCATGAAACTTCTGGTTGTGTGGAGCCTTTTAACACTGTGTCCTGTCCCTGCTCCCAGGCTCCTTAGAATGGGCAGAGTCTTCTAGACTTTAAAAAATTGCTTGTACATCTCTTTCCAGCAAGCAAAGGACATCTGTGCCATGGTTGGGTTCTGTGCTGCTGTGAAGTCTGTTCCCCTGCTGCCTCTGGTGCCAGCTCAGGTGATTCATGAGGTGAAAATGGAAACTGTGGAGGTAAGATGGACTTTTTGTACTTAACAGCTTTGCTTTCCTTTTTGCTTTAATGTAACAAACTAACAGAAAAATATGAGCTTTTATGCACAGAGTAATCCAAGCCTCCCTGTATGTAAATTCCTGGCCTCTTCTTGTTTCTGATGCTGATTTGTGAAGTAGGAGAAATGATTGATTTGTTAGAACAGCAGAGCTTACACTGAACCAAAGCTACAAGGTAATGCTTCAGGACTGAAATGGGAACTCTTGTTCCAGCAGTTCTGAATGTCACCTCAGATGTAAATTGCTCAATTGGAAATTTGAGGTTATGTTTCTATCACTTTTAAAAATGAGGCAGCACTCAGCTTGTGCAGTGAATGATCAGAGTCAGAATGCTGAAGCTGTGAGTTTGAGAAAGTGTCTTGGCTTCTCCAAAGGTTTGTTTTGCAATGAGAAGGATGCTCTCAATTCTAGGAAATTTTGTCCTCAATTAATGTATTTTAAAAACCACTGTACAGTTCCCTTGACTTGTGTCTCTGTGGGATTGCTTATTTCTCTGTGTCTACTGAATTCAGCTCCCCTTTCTTGTCTGACCTGGGGATTGTAGTCTTAATTAGTCATACAATTAATTGCCTGTTCATTCAGAAAGGCATTTTACTGAGACCTTTGAGGTTGGGTATGGGTTCTTTGTGACCTTTTGCATACAGCTCTAGGTGAAGAAGCACATGAGTGCTGTTAAGCTGATCTCTTAGGAATTGTTCCTGTCAAATATGTCCCAATGCTGATTCACCATTTGTGTGTTTCTTCTGTGTGCTCAGAAGGCCTCAGTGCAAGAGAAGAGTTTTTCTGTGTGTGAAATATGTGAGACCATGGTGAGAGAAGTGACTGGCCTCCTGGAGAGCAACAGGACAGAGGTGTGTAAGTGGTGGGCATGGTACCTCTTCCTGGGCTTTGCCTGAAATGGGGCTGTGTTGGAGGGCAAAAGAAAGTTAATTTTATTGGCTGTTTTTCATGGCAGCGAAATGTCTGTCCTGGGTGAGACAGAAAAGACATGTTTATGAACTGAGTGAAATTTCTGCCCCTCATTTTCCATTTCCCCCACCCTTCTTTGTGCTTCAGGAGGAGATTGTGCATGAAATGGAGGCGGTGTGCCGCCTGTTCCCAGGAAGTGTCAAAGACCAGTGCAAGGACTTCATAGAGGTGTATGGCCAGGCTGTCATTGACATGCTCCTGGAGGCAACAAACCCTGAAACTGTCTGTGTGATGCTGAAATGCTGTGCAGCCAACAAGCTTCCTCAGCAGCCAGGTGGGTAGTGAGAGGTCTGGTGTCCACATGAGACAGCTCACGTGTCATGAGATCTCTCTTGAGGACACTTTGCTGATACTGTCTCCTTTTTCTTTGTAAGCACTGATGTTTGGTTTGTTTTTTAATTTTCCTTCTCAGTTACAGTGAAACCTGCAGATGGCTTCTGTGATATCTGCAAAATGGTGGTAGCTTATGCAGACAAAGAGCTAGAGAAGAATGCCACAACAGCTGAGATTGAAGCTTTACTGGAAAAAGTGTGTCACTTCCTGCCAGAGTCTGTCAGTGATCAGGTAAGGAGTGTGTGCAGGAGGCAGACTACAAAGCCATGGTCTTGTTGATGGTTGGGAACTGTCCTTACTATTTGCTGGGTTTACATAGTTCCTACAGTGACAAGCTTAACCTTGTTTTTTTGTGTTTCACCTGATATTTTGTCTACATGCTAATTTTAGGTCCATCTCTCAAGTGTCTCTACTTCTGCTATAAATGTCCAGGTACTAATAACAGAGGTCTCTGTGTTTGGCCAAATGCCTTGTCCATGGCTGGAGACAAACTGTCCACAGGTGCAGCTGGGACTGGCTTGTGTCCAGCAACCTGATCCTTCCCAGGTTTTTCCCTTTATTAGCACCAAGGCATAGCAGCTTCTCATGTGCAGCAGAGCAAAAATAAATAAATAAAAAAGAGAGAACAGGCTTTATCTGAGGCAGTGGAATGACCTCACAGGCCATGCTGTGTGGCATGGCAAGGCAGATAGAGGTGAACAGAAGGATGAAAGAGAGTCCTGGAATACTTTGGGTTGGAAGGGACCTTAAAGGCTATCTGGTTTCAATCTCTTCCCATGGACAGGGGCATCTTGGAGAGCATTTGGAAAAACTGCAAGGCAGTGTCTCGTGTTGGATTTTGTAACAGCTGTCAGTCTTCTGCTGGAAGTTAGGAAGAGTTTGGTGTGCAGGGGATTAGGTTTTCTCCCTTCCCATCCTTGGGAGCCGGCAGTCCTTTGAATAGATGGAGGCTTTTAAGGACCTGAATGGGCTGGCTGGATTGTTGTACTAATTTGCAGTCAGGAAAGGTTTGCCTGGAAATCCTCTGAGAACAGTGGGTGGGAACAGCTGATGGTTGGTTGGTGGTTGTTTTTTTTTCTCTCAACACTGATGCTGTTCAGAGGATTAATGGAGTAATTGGAAGTAAGCTGGCATAATTCCAGTGAGACACCTGTTAGACCACTGCTATCAAGATTTACCTGGAAATCTTACTAGGTGGCTGCTGAGTGTCAGCAAGTGGCAACTGCTTGTAAGTTTACCAGGAGTAGAATGTACAGGTTTAAAGCATCTGTGGAACAGCCCTTCCTGCTGTGAGAGGCTGTTTAATAACTGTGGTTGACTTATTAATGGTGCTGTTTAGTCTCTGCTGAGAGCAGCATCTTTCTGAGCTCTGGAGATAGTCTCTCCACTAGAGGGAGAGAGACTGTTCCTGATGGAAGTGCTCCTGCTACTGCCTGATCTGGAGGGAATAGGAACTACTTGGGTAAAACTGCTTAGGAGTCCTTGCTGCTTTGCTGCTGCCCTGTTCAGGATGTTTGTCTCCAGCTGGTTCTGTGTGCTTTCCTCTTGAGACAGCAGTGATCTCCACGATCAGAGATCAAGCTTTGCAGTCAAAGCTTCTCCTGCTTGGTTCTTCTCCCAAAGTCTGTCCTGTTTGGTTCTTTTCCTTTTGACCCCTTCTCTCCTCATGACCTGTCTGCAGACAGCTGCAGGCAGGTATGAACTAGTAAAAAACTGTGTGATTAGTGCCATGCTGAGTCCTTTTCCATCTGCAGAGCTCCAGCCTCTGCTTTATCCATTTGGAGTGTGTTGTTGGGGTGTTTGGGGTAGCACACAGACCACACATTCCTCTTCTTCCAGAGGCTCTAACAGGAGAATCTCCCAACTTGTGTTTTGTTGCAGTGTGTTCAGTTTGTGGAACAGTATGAACCCGTGGTTGTGCAACTCCTGGCGGAGATGATGGATCCCACTTTTGTTTGCACTGTGAGTATTGCTTTTGGGTTTATGAGTAAAGGCTTTGATACAGTCCTGCCTACTCTGTGTGCCTTCCAGTGCCTAAACATGCAGAAACTCTGCTGGAATAAGAAACAGCACATTGGAGGAAATGTGGTTGTGCAAGGCCTGGGATTCAGTGGACAGCTGACTGCAAGCCTAGTGCAGGGAGGGACAGAAGGAAAGAGCTGCCACTGCTGAGCTTCAGTGACAGGGTGTGGTGTGTCCTGAGTGTGGTGGGAAGTTAAATGACACCTCTTGAGAAAAGCTGCTCTCTAGAAGAGAAAAGCTGCTCTAGAAGAGAAAAGTTGATCTCTTCTCTGGAAGATCTTTTTTCAAAACTTGGTATGAAAAATCACAGAATCACAGACTATTCTGAATTGGAAGGGACCCACAAGGATCATAGAGTCCAACTCTTAAGTCAATGGCCACACAGGGGATTGAACCCATGACCTTGGCATTATTACAAAGGAGTTGCAGTAACTTAATTCTTCCCTGTGTCAGGTCCCAGTTTCATGGTTGCTCCATCAGCTGCAGCTCTGACCTCAGTGAGAGATCCTGCAGCTGCCTCAGTGCAGCTTTCACACTCACTCAGGTGAAAGCTCAGGTGTAAGGCTGGGCTTGAGATCTCTGGGTGCAATTAGAAAGGTGCTGACTCTGCTGCTTGTTCTTTTCACAGAAACTGGGAGTCTGTGGATCAGCTAAACAGCCCCTCCTGGGGGAAGAGGCTTGTGTCTGGGGTCCAGGTTACTGGTGTAAGAACATGGACACTGCTGTTCAGTGCAATGTACGTAAAGCAGGACTCTGCCTCCAGCTTCCTATTGACCTTTGGTAGCTCCTTACAAGCCTTTTTTTGGGTTCTACCACACTTGGAAGTGTGTGAATTCCAGTTTAAAAAAGCAAAAGGGTATTGGCATTCGTAAGCCTTAGCTTTCATAAAGCTGATTTTCCTCCACTTTTTTTTCCTATCCCTCACCTGACTGCTGGTATTTCAGAACCTATAGTAAGGTACATTGTCAGCTGTCAGTGTTCCTGCAGCCAACAGATCATATCATGATCTCTCCATCAGGCTCTAAAAATTGGCTTCCAGCATTGCTTTCTCTGCCATGCCTTGATGGCTGAGGGTCATCAACTTTCTTTCCTGAAGCTTTGGGGTGGGAATGAGGATATTATTTATTCTGTTCGACTTTGAAATCACTTTAAGAAAAGCAGATTTGCTCTCAAGATCTTGGCTCAGGATCAGGTGTTGAATTGTGTAGATGTATGCTGGTTTGCAAACAGGCTTTTTTCCACTAACATCAACTATTATTTTCCCTTTAGGCTGTTGATCACTGCAAACGTCACGTGTGGAACTAGAAGAAGAATTTCCAGTTCTGAAAGTTTGCCATGGCTCTTAAAAAATGTGGGCTGAGGTTGGCAGAGAGCTGTTATCTCACCTGTCCCTCCTCTCTGCCTCGTTAACAATTTGACCTTCAAGTTCCTTTATTGTAACTCCTCTGTAGCAGTGCTGCTGTTGAAGGATCAGATCTTCATCATTGACTTAACAAAAATATTTCTGATTGTACAGTTTAACTCATTATGCTCCTAAAAATAGTCAGTGTGTTGTAGATTTTTTTTTTAATTGGTAGGCTGAAGTGTTTTTTAGGTGCTGGGAAGAATGACAGAGAAGGTGAAATGAGACAAGGCTCTTTTAATTTAAAAAAAGAACAAGATAGCAACTAAACTTTCAAGTGTCTTTCTGTAGAGGGAGCATTGTGAAGATTTTACATGCTTTGCATTTTTAACATCTGGCTGGAATGTTAATTTTCTGTGTATGGGAACTCTAACGGATAATGTTAAATCTGGGAATCTTTTCAGCTGGCTTTTTCAAAGCTCTACAGATGCAGAAGAGGGGGCTTTGTGTGCCCAGCTACCTTTGAAAAGTAACTGGTTCCTGAAGAGATGCACTTGAGTGATCACGCTTTTGCATTGAAGTGGCCATGCTTGTGGCTCCTGGTGTTGTTACAGCTGAGGAAAACCCTCCCTCAACCTTTGATCACATCCTTTTGATTTCCTTGGACTACTTGGTCTAAGCATGGGTGTTCTGCTGCCAAGCCCTGTCCAGTGGGATGTCAGTCTCCTAAAGCATGCTCATGTAATTAAGGAATGACTCCCTTTTTTCTTATCCTAGTTGCTCAATTCTGCTTAGCCTTGCAGCTTCCCACATGCAGCCAGGCCAGGTGCAGAGGAGGTGGGAGATGGAGGAGGAACAAGTCAGCAGGTGCTGTGCACATGTCAGAAGGAGGTCAGCACCGAGGGCAGAGCGTGTGGGGAAAATGGGGTTTGTTGTAAACTGCCCATTTGTTCCTTGATCTGCTTTTTCTCTCATAGCATATTTCAGTCATTATTCAGAGGCTCTATGAGACTTGGGGCAGTTTTCCTCTGCTGCCACCAGTTCTCACTGCCACTCTTCTCAGTAGCTGGAGGTATAAATTCTTATCCAGAGTTCCCATTTCTGATGGGAATTGCAGCAAGCAGAGGTGGCAGATTGTGGGAGCTCTGCTGGCACACCTGACAGCCTGCCTTTCACACCTCTCTGAAATTCCACTGAAATGGCCTGAAATCCCCCCATGCTGCTGCTACCTATGGCACATGTCAGGCCCTTGATGTGAAGGATCCTTGGGAATGAAAATCTTGCTTGTATTGCATGAGATGGACCTTGAATTTGATACGTAATTCTGATCAATGTAATCCCCAAAACACAGATCAAACCCCCCAAAACAGAGGAACCAAAGTAGCTCTGAGGAGACCTTTGGGAAGGAGCATCTGGGCAGATGTGGAGCTTTGAAAATTCCAGTCCTGTTCAGAAAGATGCTGCCGACTCCTGCTGTTCCTGTGGTGCCTGGGATGAGCAGGAACTCCCATAACAAAGTTGTAGCAGCAAGCAGAGTATTTTTCATTGGAAAACCACTGGACTATACAGGTTTTTAGTTACTCTCATACTAAATGCCTGGGCAGTGCTGACAGATGGCAATAGAGGTTTGTCTCTCCTGTTTGCTGAATGCTGAAGCACCCATGACTTTAAAAAATAAAAAAAAAAAAAAGAAAATTTCCCCTAAAGGTATATAAAATACCTGCAGCTTTCTGTCTTGGCAGGCTTGTGCACTGTTCTGGTGGTGTATCCCAGTTGGGGTAGATACAGCAGATAGGAAATGGGCTCTTCCTTTGGCACCACTGCCCTGCAGGGATGGGTTGTGTTACACCCTGGTGTGTAGGATGGTGTTTGGTGTTTTAAACTGGACTGTGGTCTCTTAACATGGATCTTTATAGTGGGGAGGAGGGGCTGCACTAACAGGTTGGGAAGGTTTTATTTTTCTGGGGTTTTTAGTAGGATCCATGCTGGTGAGCTGCCTGGCGAGGTGAGCTGGGGAAATCCGGTGCTGCCTCTGGGAGTCCCTGTAGTTTTCTCCCTTCCTGTGGACTGTGTCACCTGTCCTGCTTGAGTTGTGCTGGGGGCACATGTGCAGTTGCTTTCTCAAGAACATTGTCTTGATTTTTGAATTTTTTTTTTGCACAAAAGCTTCCTTAATGAACAATAAAAACTTCTGTAAACCGGTAATTTTCTGTGTTTTGTTTCCTTGTGTGCTGGTTGCTGAAGGATCTTGTTCAGCTTCCCTTTGGCTGCAGAGCCAAGAGAAGGCACATCCCACGAATGAATCGTGAATGGGTTCAGGTTCCCATTAAGCTGCTGGTGGTGCCTTGCAGGCTGCGTGTTCCATCAAGCCTTTGTTCTGCTGAGCATGGTGGGAGGTGGAAGAGGCTTGCCTGGGATTGCTGCCTGTTCCCTGGACAAACATGACGCTTGGTGTGAGGAAACAGCCCCGTGTTGCAATCCCTGCCTTGCGCAGGCTGGAGGGACTCACTTGATACCGGCCTTCCCTGCTTACCAGCATTTAATGGGGTTTCCCTTTTTTCCTCACTCCTTGCTTTATTTTAAATAAAATAAAAGCCGTTTAAGTGCAGGGAATGTGGTGCCCTTCTGTGGCTCTAGGTTGGTTTTCCCTATCTGTGCTCACTCTCTGCAGCCCAGTTAGCGTTGAGCAGCAGGTTCTGGGCTCTTGACCTCCCAGGAATACCTCTGGTCCCTCCCTCCCTTTGCAGCTTGGTGATGATTTTAATAATCAAGGCGTAAAGCAAGGGGTGTGGTAATTGCCCTGCGTAGGAGTGGATTCTCAATGCTTCTCCCAACCCCTCCAAGATTCCTCAGTCTGGGAGCAGCATAGGAGAGGAACCAGCCACTGAGGACTATCTTAGGAACGGCATGGAGAGCAAATGGAGTGGCTGGATGCTGATCTTTTCTCTGTGCCTGGGCTCCTACCAAGGTAAGGCCAGGCCTGGGGGTAGGACTCAGTCCAGATAAGTCTGCTGAATCCTAGAACTATTCCCAGCTGTAGTGTCTAAGCTCCATAGTGTGCCTCCTCATTCCTCTGTTGTACTGGAACCGGGCAGAGGAGAGTTGGGCAAGGTGGCACCACTGGCTGCTTTACCATCTGAATCTGAGTTGGAATGTTACCCTTAAAGATGATTTCAGAGAAGGAAGGGGCTTGTTCCCTCCCTTTTCTGAGATTCAGGCGGAGCGGGTGTTGTGGTGGGGCACGGAAGGAGGGAAGGCAGGTTAATGGGGTGTCTGGGCAGCGGTGGGGGAGAAGGGCTGTTCTGCTGCCCTTGGTCTTGGGGCCTGGCTGCCCACCTGTGGGCTGGGGGGACCACTTGGTTGTGATGAGTGACTACAGTGCCACCTGAAGATGCCCCTTTCCAGAGGGGCCTCATAGGAGGTGTGGGAAGCAGGAACCTGTCTCTGCTGTGGCTTGCTGAGCTCTGGGAAGGGTGATGGGGGACATGCTGCAACCCTACTCACCTTTGGAGACCTCTCATCACCAGGACTTGGCTATCTGTCAGTGAATCCTGCAGACAAGCCTGTGCTGCTCTGCCTTAGTCATCCCCAGGAAACAAGCTGGGAAAAGCCTGTTTCTAGCCCCTGGTCCTTGCTTGAGGGCAAATCACTTATTCCAGGGAAGATTTCCCAGAGGAAGCTGCAGAGCGCTGCTGTTGTAGGCAAAACCCTCAACTTTCAGAGAGAAGAACCCCTCCTGCACTCTGGTTACCTGAGGCTCAGCCCATTGGGCTCCTCTGCCATTCCCTGCCCAGGCCTTGTGGTGGAGGTGTCATGACTGTGCAGGTGTGACCCAGAGGTGGGGGGGATGTGTCCAGGTGTTCAGCCAGCAACAAGCAGAGCAGGAAAGTTCACCTGTGCTCAGCACGTTCATCCTGGATGGGGTGACACCTGCCCTGCAAACAGCTGGTGGTTTGGCTGCATGGCACAGCGATGCTGCAGGACCAGGGGCCACTGCCAGCCTTGGAGAAGGATTTTGGAGCTAGGAAGAGTGTATTTATGGCTTTTGCTGTAACAGGGATGTGCGCCAGGCCGGGAACTGGGGCACTGGGGCCCACGCTGCCACCCCCAGGGTTTACGTCACAACCTGCTCACCAGGCTCTGCCGGCTCTGCTGGCGCCTTCTGAGGCTCCACACAATAACAGCACAGCCCTGCCAGAGCTGGAGCTCCGTGCTGCATCCCCCTGAGCAAAGCCCACCCTATCATGGAGGCCTGGCAGGCAGCAATAGGGCAGCTGTGACTGGCCTGGGGCTACCACAGTGGAATGGGAGCATCCCTGCCTCACTCCTTTACCAAAAGTGGCATCATTTAATGCCCACTTCCTGGGTGCCCATCAGCATGGGGTGGCTCTGGCATGGCTTTGAAACAGAGGAGAGCTCATGGGCCACCAGTTGCCCTGGCTGCAGTTGTTTCCACCTGGGGAAGCTCCCCCTGCTCTCAGCAGTTAGGAGTTATGATTAGTCTTAATTATTTTTCTGGCCCAGCACTTGTTACCTTAGTTTCAGCTTGAGCAGGGTGAGGACTAAGGGCTGAGCTGAGGGTCACCATGAGCCAGAAAAGTGCAGGACTAAGCTACTGGTGTCTTTCAGACAAGTCAAGTCCTCCCATGCCATTGCTGGGATTTGGACTTCAACATGGGGCTGTGAGAGTTGCCCTGAGTCAGGTGGGACCAGCTCTGAAAAAAGCTGTGGGGTTGTTGTCTCCTCTCTCCTTGGTTTTGGTGCTGCCCCTTAAATGCTTCCGCTGACTTGCCTTTCCTGTTTGCCCTGATCTGAGAGCAAGGGTTAAAAAAATAAATATATCCCTCTCAGCTGATGGGGCGAGTGTGGCATGGCATTGCTGGGGAGGTGTGTGGGAAGGGTGGGAATCCAGGGGGACCTGCCCTGCCCTGGGGCCCGCGCCTGCCCCGGTGCTGCTGTCAGCCCGATGGGGCAACCGGGGCTGAAACACCACCTGGCACCTGCCAAGCTGCACCAGCGCTTTTGGGAGCAGGTGGGACTAGTGGGGGGCTCAGAAACCCTCTCTCCACAAACCCCCACCCTGGGGGCTTTCCACAGAATCACAGAATATGCTGAGTCGGAAGGGGCCCACAGGGATCATTGAGTCCAGCCCTTAGCCCTGCACAGGACACGCCAGGAGTCACACCATGTGCCTGAGAGGGTTGTCCAAATGCTTTCTGAACTCTGGCAGCCTTGGTGCTGTGACCACTGCCCTGGGAGCCTGTTCTAGTGTCCAACCACCCTCTGGGGGAAGAACCCTTTCCTAATATCCAACCTAAACCTCCCTTGGCACAACTTCAGGCCATTCCATTGGGTCCTGTCACTGGTGCCCACAGAGCAGAGATCAGTGCCTGCCCCTCCTCTTCCCCTCCCCAGGAAGTTGTAACAGCAATGAGACCTCCCCTCAGTCTCCTCTTCTCCAGACTGAACACACCAAGTGCCCTCAGCTGCTCCTTATACAACTTCCCCTCAAGGTCCCTCACCATCCTTGTGGCTCTCCTTGGGACAGCCTCTGATGGCTTGAGAGCTTTCTTGTATTGTATTTCCCAAAACTGCACACGGTGAGGTGGTAGATTCACCATTCCTGGAGGTTTTTAAACAGATTGGCCGTGGCACTGAGTGCCATGATCTGGTAAAGGGACTGGAGTTGGACCAAGGGTTGGACTTGATGATCTCGGAGGTCTTTTCCAACCCAATCCATTCTATGATTCTATGATACTGAAGGAGAGACTTCCAGGGTGGCCCTGGGCATCTCATGCTGCTGTCTCATGGATGAGCTGAAAGCATTGCCAGAATCCAACATGCAGGAAAAGCAACTTTTGGGGAGAAACCTGCTAAGGGCAGGGTGGGTTGAAGGAGCAGTTTCTGCCTTTGGCTTTATTCCTGCTGTGCAAAATCACATGGCTGGGGCTGGTGTGGAAAAGCTGGATACAAATGCTCAGAGGGCGTGGAGTTGTGCTTTGCTTAGAAATGGCTGTTGGAAGAGGCTCTGCAGCAGGGTCTGTCTGTCCCTCTGCTGATGTGCTGCACTTTATATGTCCCCAACCTTTCGGAGCAGCAGCAAGGGAACGAAGAGAGCTTGTGGCGGCTCCTCCCTCCCTCCCCAGCCGCATCCTGGGTGGGCGCAGTTCCCGGTGGGAACAAACACTCTCCCCATCCCGAATCATCCTGCCACACTAAGGTGACAATTAAGCCGCCGGGGTTGCGCCACTGCCCCGCGCTGCTGGAGCGGCTGGGACGGGCGATGCCAGCGCTGCCCTGCCAGGGATTTGCTGTCAGGAGAAAATGCTGTCCTTGGGAGGAAATAAAAAACAACAAAACTCTACCAAAAGTGGGGTTGCTCAATCGTTGCCGGGAGCCGTGGCGTGGCTATCCGGCTGCCGTGCGGGGCTGAGCGCTGGCGCCCCGGGTTGGCTCATCTTTCAAGGTTTTATTGCTGCTTTTATAAAGCAGCCGCCTCTGCAGCCTGTCAGAGGGTGCTGTGAGACTGAGCCCCAAATTGCCTTTGCTTTTAACACTGTGACATCCCATTGGAAAAGCTGGCAGCAGATACTGGCCTGGCAAAGCTGACCTTTGCTGGCCTTAAAAAATTATTTATAAACCAAACAACCCCACCACCGTTTTGGGAACTGAGGGGAAATCAGGAGTGTGAGGAACATCCCCCTCAGCTCACAGGGCTGCAGATGGGGAGGTTAGTTTGGTGTTTTGGGGTGCCTTGTGGGCTGACAGTCTCCTTTCCCCCGCAGCCGGGGCCAGCCCCCTCCACGAGTGTGGCGAGCGGCCGGAGGACTGGTGTCGTGACGTGACCACGGCGGCCAAGTGTGGGGCACTGGAGCTCTGCCAGCTCACTGTCTGGGACCAGGCCCTGGGGGTAACCGTGCTGGGAGCAGGGGATGTGGGGATGGTGGGGGAGAAGTGCCCATCTGCCCCAAAACAGGGACCTGGGTGGAGAATCCCAGGCTGCCTGCCCCAGTGCTGGGCACCCAGACAAGTATCTGATGCTCTCAGACAGCAAATTGTCTGTGGAAAGAGTGGCAAAATTCAATGGGTGCCCCAGGCGTACCTTGGGGGGTGTTTTTCCGAGTGGAGACTTGGGATCCTGGCAGGAAGTGGTGGGTCTGAGTGGTGTGACAGCATCTCCACACATCCCTTCTCTCTCAGCAGAAAGGGATCCCTTGTCACCTGTGCCAGGTGGCTGTCTCTGTGGTGGGCAAGATCCTGCAGGACAATCGCACTGAGGTGGGTCATGATTGGGAAAGGGGTGGAAGGCTGGTGTTCCCTCCCCACCACCACTGAGGCCCTGCACTGAGGCCCTGAGTTCTCCCTTTGTCATGTAGGAAAAGCTGCGGCTCTTCTTAGATAAGAGATGCCAGTACCTGCCCTTCCAGGACTGGTCTGTCAAGTGCAAGAGAATGGTGGACACTGGCATCCTCATCCTCACCCAGCTGGGCAAGCAAGTGCTGGTAACTGGCAGGGGACACCCCTGGGTTTGTGTTTCTCTGTGGTTTGGGATGTCTTTGGGACTTGCAGAGCAAAGCAGGCTCTTGGAGCCTGGGGCAAACCCTCTGAAGGATGTGATGGTGATGGAATGACCCAGGGTTGGAGGGGCGGGGAGCAGGGTGATGGGGCAGGTGCAGCCTCGAGCCCCCACCCCTCTGCTCCCCCAGTCGGATCCGAAGGTGGTGTGTGGGACCATCAGGCTCTGCCAGCCACGAGAGAGACCCACGGGGGCCCTGAAGTTTCAGAAGCCACCCCCAGCTCCCACAGGTCCCACTCAGGATTTCGCTGACCTGATCGCCCCTTTCATGGCCAACGTGCCCCTCCTGCTCTATCCCCAGGACCCACCTCATGGGAAGGCTCAGGTACCATGGCACAGGAACAATGCTGCTGAACATGGAATGGGTTGGGTTGGAAGGGATCTTACAGATCATCTCATTCCACCCCCTGCCATGGGCAGGGACACCTTCCACTAGAATGATAGAATCATAGACTCTCTAGACCAGGTTGTTCTAAGTCCCAACCAACCTGGCCTTGGACACTTCCAGGGATGGGGCAGCCAGTGTTTCTCTGGACCGCCTGTGCCACTGTCATGATGCTGCTGAAGGGTGAGAATCCCCTAAGCATCACCTACTTAACAATGATTAAAAAAAACCCCAACTATTGCACAGATGAAATGATTTCTGATTGGGGTCTCACCAGTCTGGTGGGATATTGCAGGATGCAGGGGGAACCAGACTGATGCTGGCCAAAGGGCTGCCACAACTTGCAATCAGAATTTAAATTCCAGCCCTGAAAATGCAGGCACTGGGGGGACAATGGTCTTATTTCAGGGGGTACTGATCTGCCCTTGCCTGTGTTCTCTTGCAGGAGAGGGAAGAGGTGTGTGGGAACTGTCTGCAGCTGGTGGCAGCTGTGCAGCTGGAGCTGGGGACCAACGCTGCCTTCACCCAGGCACTTGTGACCCATGCTGAGTGGGTGTGTGAGGGCCTGAGCCCTGCCCTGGCACAGCAGGTAAGGGTGCCAGCAGGGAATCCCACAATGGCTTGGGTTCAAAGGCACCTTAAAGACCAGTTCCAACTGCCTGCTGTGGGCAGGGCCACCTTCCAATAGACCACTTTGCTCAGAGCCCCGTCCAGCCTGGCCTTGAACACTTCAAAGGATAGGCTCCCTTCTCCTAGTCCTTGATGTCACCGCAGCATGGGAGCATCTTTTGCAGATGCCTGCCCAGGTGGGGTGTCCTCTCTCGGGCATTGAAGCCGTGTTTCCCTCTCACAGTGCAAGCACTACCTGGCTGAGTATGCAGACACAGCTGCCCGGCTGCTGCGGTACCTGGTAAGAGGGTGAGCGGCTCCTCGGGGGTACCAGGGGTGAGTGGGTGCCAGTTACAGTGGGGGAGCTCATCAGCAAATGCTCCATTAAACTCACTATTTTATAGTCCCACAAACTTTTATATGTTTTCCCCCCTTCTCCCTGGCTTGCAACTGCTCTAATTCTTTTTCTTTTATTCTTGTAATTTTCCGGCCCCTCCACCGGCAGCAGGCTGAGGTGAGTGAGACCCACACCCCAAGAGGCTGAAATCCCCCTCCATGGGGAAGTGGGGGGTGCAGGCTCACCCTCTCTGGGGGGCAATGCCCACCTGATTTGGAATGTCTCTCTCCCCAGGACCCAGTGGGCCTGTGTGGCCATCTGGGACTCTGTGCCTCCACCTCGGCTCTGCCCCTGCACACGCTGCTCACGGAGAAGGTGCTGCAGGTTCTGAGCATGCTGGGGGTAAGTGGAAACCCCTCCAACTCTGCCATGCTTCTTAAAATCCAAACACTGTGAGGAGGGAACCCTGTTCTGCATTTTATTTCCTCAAGCATCTCCATTTTTCCAAGACGGGGAATGTCTTACGTGGGGGCTGATGGCTGAATAAAATGAGGGTGGCTCTGAGGGGGCTTGGCATGCATCCCACCACCTTGTCCTGACAGGACAGCGTGTGGAACACTCCACTGTGTGAGGCATGCCAGTTTGCCGTGAAGACAGCTGAGAGCCTCCTGGAGAACAACATGACGGAGGTGAGTCCCACCACTGCGGTCTGAGGGTGGGAGGGCTGGGACAGGGGGCTAAAGGGCAGCAAGGAGCGAAGGTTTCCCTCTTCTGCCTTGTCCCGTCAGGAGCAACTGGTGAACGACATTGAGAAGGTGTGCTACATGCTGCCCCACGGCATCATCGGGCAGTGCAAGGACTTTGTCAACTCCTATGGCAAAGCTGTGGTTATCATGCTGCTGGAGGCCACCGACCCGGCGGCCGTGTGTACCATGCTGCACTGCTGTCCCCGGGGTGGGGACACCCTCCGAGGTGAGCTGGGGGACCCGGCTGGCACCCACCCCCCACCCTCTGGGGGAAAGGGTGCTGCGGGGGGATGCTGATGCTCCGTGTCCTCCAGGGGCTGCCCCGCTGGATCAGCTGGCGGTGAACGCAGGCGCCTTCTGCAACGTCTGCCAGATCGTCATCACCTACTTTGATAACGAGCTGCTGAAGAATGAGACGCTGGAAGAGCTGGGCAATGTGCTGGAAAGGGGCTGCGAGATGCTGCCCATGCCCCTCACCAGCAAGGTGACCTGAGGGGGGCACACCCAGCCTAGCAGGCACCCCTCGATACCCCTGCTGGACTCATCCTCTCTCTCCTTGCAGTGCCAAGCCCTCATACTGCAGTATGAGCCGGCAGCTGTGCGGCTCTTCGTGCAGATGATGGACCCCACCTTTGTCTGCACCGTAAGTGTCCTCATCCCTGGGGTAACACAGGCCAAGCTGAGCATCTTTTGTCCAAGCCTGGGGGGCTGGGAGAGGGGCAGGGACATCAAAAGTGGTGTTTTCTTCCTCCTCCCGCCCTTTTCCTTCGCAATGCAGAAAATCCGAGCCTGTGACTCACGCAAGGAGGATCTCCTGGGCTCGGACCCCTGTGCCTGGGGCCCACACTACTGGTGTAAGAACATGGCCACGGCAGCGGAGTGCAATGTAAGTGTCAGCCGTGTCCCCACCCTGCTGGCTGGGGGTCCCTGCATCCCATGGCCATCCCTCCTTGTCTCTCCTGCAGGCCATTGGACACTGCCAGCATCACATATGGAACTAGGAGCCACCTCCCCAGCTGGCTGGACTTGCTCTGCCATTTGGTTCAGGATCCTGGCTCCCCTCCCCTGGGATGTGCCTGCATCCATTGAGGGCAATGGCAGGAGCCCACTGGCCTCACCATGCTGGTAGGGCTGTGGGAACCCCCCTCTGCTGCCTCTCCCATTTCTTTTCCACCCCTGGGGCTTGGATTTCCAAATCAGGGTAAGGGGCTCGTTAAGTCTTTTCAGAACCGGGGATTCAGCCTTGACATCTCTCACAGTGCAAAAATCCCCATCCCTAATCTCATCTCTAATCCCATTCCCACGATTATCTCCAGCCCCATCCCATCCTGAACCACTTGTAAGGTCCAGATCCTGCAACGTGGAGCCATTCCTGTGGACTGGGCTGGGTTCTGCTGCCCAAACACAGGCCCCCAACTCCAGGCCAGCAGTAGCCTCATGCCACAAATCTGGGGATGCTTAATATATATATACATATTGTATGTATAGTAAGCATCTCCTGAGCAGAAATTGAGTGAGTTTGGGTGCAAAGATTTCCTTTCACACAGCCATTCCTGTGGTGGGTCCTGTGCTGGCCCAGCTGTGGTGGTGAGGGGCAGTGGTTTGCTGGTTCTTCCCTCCCTGCAGTAGTGGGGGGATGCTGCAGTGCCTGGTCCTGAGCGTGCACGGGAGCATCTCATCACAAATAAACTCTTCCCGTGAGCCTGGCTGGTTGTCTCCTTCCTCTTTGTGCTGTGGGTTGCAAGGGGGGCTGTGGGTAAACACAGAGGACATTTAATGCTTCCCCAAAAATCCAGGGCGCAGCAACACACAGGGTGGCATCTCGTGAAGATGATGGATTGAGGGGTGGAATTAAGGGTAAAAGAGGGTTTTCTCTTCAAAGGGGGGTTTGGGTGTGATAGATCCATGGAGGAAGGACAACAGACAGGTTACCCAAAGCCATAGACAGTGTATTTCTGAGTCCCGTAACAGACCGTGCCCGAAACTCTCCACAAGGTTACGACTGGAAACAAACCCCCAAACGAACAAACCCAAATGCAAGAGAGAAGGGGAAAGAAAAGGGCAACAAAAGACACGCACGAGCACTCCACATCCAGAAGCCCCAGTTATTGTCAGTCTTTCTCTTTTTTGACATCGCAACAAGTTTTGGTAAAGCCAGCAAATGGAGAAATGTCTTCGGTTGGTTTTTTTTTTTTTTTATTTTTTGGGTCTTTCCTTCCCAGAAAGGCGACGTTAATGCCAAAAGGACTCAGCCTCTCCCCACACTGCCCCGGCCCTCCCCATGCCCGTGGTCGAGGTGTGACAGCTGCTTGTCCCCAGCCTGGGCCCAGGGATGCTGTGGCAGCACATCATCTGCATCTTCGCTGAAGCTTCTTCCCCCCCTCCAGTCTGGACTCATTGGATTCATTTAGCTTTTCATTTGTTTTTTTAAAAAAAAACCCTTTTTTTTTAATAAGAAAAATAAAAAAAAATTTAATGCTTTCATGGATAAATGACAGGTGAGTAAAAGCATTCCGGTCCTAAGAGCCCTTTCCTAGGGCCAAGCTCTCCGAGGCTGCCGGAGTGATGCACACCGGTTAGCCTGGACTCCTTCTGCAGGGGAAGAGGGGGCCAAGCACCGGTTTCGGGGTGCCCCTGGCCCCCGCCACGGCCCCTCTGGTTTGTGCTTCATCCCTGCCGGCCCCGGCTCGCCTAGAGGAGCACCACCACCACCAGCACCGCCGCTGCCACTCGTCATAACTCCGTGATCTCCAGAGGGCTCTCCATGATCACCTCCCGCATCTTGTGCAGGGGGGTGGACTTGGCCGACTCGGTGCGGGCATTGTGGTCACTGTAGCCCCCACAGTCGGCGGTCAGAGTCTCCAGCGAGCGGCCCAGCACCTTCTGGTCATCCTCGGGCAGGCTGTTGAGGTCGGAGGCGAGCAGCGTGCCCGTGCTGCCGTGCACCACGTGGATGCCATCCGGACCTTTCAGCTCCACTGGCTGCTTGTGTCGGAAACGGAGGCTGCCCTGGCTGGGACTGCACTCCTCCTCCTCCTCCTCCAGCTCCTTCTGGATCAGCTGAAAAAGACCCACGGAGTGGGGGAATCACCACCGTTGCCAGAGTAGCTCCTTGGCTTCCCTGACTCCAAACCTCCTGCAACGCTGGAGTCCCGCAGGAGGGTCAGGCCCTCCTCTTCTGAAGCACCCTCAGACTGTGGTGATTTAGGTTTACCAGATGTTCTCCAGCTGGATCACTCGATCCTTGGGTGGATGTCCCAGCTCAGGCACCAGCTGCCACTTGGGTTGTGTGTCCTGCAGCAGCCCCCGCAGTAGCCAAGGAGGCATTTGGACCCAGCTCGGATTTGGGGTTGTATGAGGGTGGTGGGGCAGAAGGAAGACATGGAAAGGAGTTGAAAGTGCTGGAGGTGGATAAAGGTGTGGACTAATGGAGGGCAGAAGAGCTGAAAGGCATCTCCCATCCCACTGCTGTCCTCTGTTGTCTTTGCTCCTCGTTTTGCTTCCCGTAAAGGCGGGGAAGGCTGCAGAAGGAGTTGCTTCTCCAAGCACCAGCCTCCCAACAGCAACACCCTCCATCCCAATCTTTTTTGCCTCAAAAACATGCTGGGTTGGTAAGTTCAGAGGAGCAGAAGGGAGGGAAGATGTTCCCTCACAGCTTTGGCCAACCTTGGCAGATATAAAGAGCTGATGGACAGACCTCATCCCACAATGAGGAGAGGGAAAGAGGGAAAGACCAGAGGAGAAGGTTCTGCTGATGTTCAGAGGAAACAATGAAGGTAATGAGAGCTGGGTCACTGTGGGGAATCAGCAGCCTTGGTAGAAAATCAACATCTGGCTCATTTTGGCCAAGCAGAGAATGGGGGGACCACTGGGTGATGGGGACTAAGGTCATGGGGAGCAAACACAGCCTGTGGGACCGGGAAGACACACTGCATCCCAGAGGGCACGGCAAGCATCTCCCCATGCCCATGCACACCCCTCTACCTCCGAGACCGAGGAGCGGTCCCCCTGACTGGCGGTGGCCTTATGCACCATCCGCTGGGCAAAGAGCTTTTTCAAGCGCATGTAATCATCCAGGACCACCTTCAGGAGAGTGCCCTGGGTGGAGGGGGAGAGATGGGGGGTTACTCGAGGGAGATGGTTCGATTGGAGGGAGGCTGGCCTCATCCCAGTAGTTTTTGGAGTGACATCACCCTCCAGCACCACAGCTGTGAACCTGGAAGGTGTAGCAGAAGGAGAAGACCCCTCGGTGGAGGATGCCTGCACTAACCACTCACCTTTATGGGTCCTTCTCGCATGATCTGCCCCAGCTTGGCAATGTTGTCATACTCCTGGATGGCTGCCCGCAGGTATCGATCGTCCTCAGGCTTGGCTGCGGAAGGCTCTCTCCCAAAGGTCCCCTGCGGGAGGACAGAGCAGCTGAGGAGGTCGCACAGGTGACAGGAGTGGGCAGATGGTGCCCTAGTGGGGGTTGTGTCTCACATGGGTGCGGGCAGGGCTGTTCCAGAGGTCGGTGATCTCACTCAGGTTCTCCGGCAGGTCGTCCTCGTGCTCTGCCTGTGCCGCCAGCTCCATGTTCCTGCAGAAAGGGTCCAGCCACACGGGGTTGGCCCTGCCCAGGGGAAGGGAACAGCCATCAGCTCAGGCAAAGAGCAGCAGAATCCCTAACCCCATCCAAAGCCCGGATGCTGAGGTTGTGCTGCCTCCTCCTGTCCTGTGCAGGTATGAATTCAGCTGCTCTGGATCCAGGTGTGTGTCAACACCTGCCTGTCATCTCTGCTTACCCCAAACCTGACCAGGATTGGCAGAGACAGAGTCATAGGAGAAAGCACAAGACTTTTTAGCTTTCGAAGCTCACAAGGAGCATGTGTCCCAGGGCCAGAGTCACTCTCCACATGGAGCAGAGCAGCAGCACTTCATGTCTCTACCTCCTGGCACATCCCTCTCTTGGGAGCAGCCGGTGACCCCAGAAGGTGGCACATCAGGCAGGGAAGCAGACCACTCACCCATCAAAGGAGTACTTGTTGGTGTTTGGCATGTCCATGATGTCCATGAAACCTCTGTTCCCTGCAAAAGGCAGGGGTGGTGGTTACAGTGCAGCAAGTTGGGCTGAGCAGCAAACCACAGTGTGACACTTCTTTATCAGGGAGGGGACCTTAGCAACCAAAATGGTACCAGTGATGTGAGAAACACTCTGGGATGTGGCTGATAAGGCAAAGCCTGGATGCTGGGAAAAGCTTCCCACCACTGTGCCTCGCTGGGCAGGATTACTTTGAATTCATCCCCTGCTTTCCTTATGTACCCCCACCCTGTGTTCTCCATGCATGCACCCCACTCTCTCATGCAGCTGGGACACTCCACACACTGCTCACCAGTGGAGCCAGCCACTATGGCTTTCAATTTCCTTTTGTGCCTGTAAAAGAAACAGAGCAAATCAGGACAGAAAATAAGGGAGATGCTGGAGAGTGACACAGAGATTTGCAGTAACCCTTCACACAGGGATAACCCTGTATTCCATAAGGCTGGTGAGCTTGAAGGGGAGAGCTGCTGTCAGTATTAAAACAGTATTTTGGACAAAGAGGTGTTGGGAAGCTGATGCCCTCCTTTGCTCGCCAGCATTTCCAGGGCTGGGAGCAGCCACATGGGTCCCACAGCCCATGGGGACACTGCAGCTGGTGGGGCAGAGCTTGGGTGTTACTCACACTGTCCGGTAATACCAGTTCATGAGGATGAAGAGCATGGCAGCCAGGAAGAGCAGGACAGCCAGCACAATGATTGCCATCTAGGAGAGACAGAGGGGTGATGGAAACCTCCAGCACAGAGCCAGCAGCTGGTGGTGGGCATAGGTCTGAAATTATGAGGGTGAAACACCTCTCCAGCCCATGACCAGTCCCCATTGGAAGGGACATGGCCTAATCTGCAAGTAGCATTTCCAGCCCAAGCCAGACCATTACCTGCAGAGCTGAGAGGTCATCCGGTGCCCGGGCAGTGATAGCGGGCTGCACATCCAGCACGTTGTAGTTCCTGAAGAGATTCCTCAGCTGCTCCTTGTTCTCGTCTATCATCTGAATAACCCTGGGAAGAGAAGGGTTGCTTGGGCATCTTGACATTAATGAGGGTCCCTGAGGACCCAAGGGGCCTGGTGATGGGCTGGGTGATGGGCCAGGGTACGTACCGCTCCACATCCAGGATGCGGTTGGTCTCCCTGTTTACCACGTGGATCAGCAGCTCTGTCTGTGCAAAGTTCACCCGACCTTTCTTGTCAACATGGAACTGGGGAGACAGAGCAAGGTCTGCAGTGTGGAGGTGTCTCCTCAATGTGCCCTGAGGTGTGCTCAAGGTGGCAGGAGACCCTCAAGCATTAATATGGACTCCTCTGATACACCCCAACCTGGGGTGTATCCATCACCTTCAGAACTCAGGAATGTCTATGGTTTATACAGACAGTACTCCCCAAAAAGAGTACTGTCTTTTTGGGGAGTACTGTCCCAAGCACCATGTACCCCTCAAAGCAACCTCCAAGGTGGATGATTACCTGCACATCATCTGTGTTGACAATGGCACCCGTGATGTTGGAGAGCAGGCTGATGAACTCCTCCTCAAACTGCCTGACCTTGTCAGGGATCTCATTGATGATGATTTTGACCCGCTGGTCATCCCGCAGGATGTAAATCCCCACAATGGCTGTGTCATTGTGGCCCACCAGGTCAGAGGCCATGATGTCCACCACAAAGTAGCCAGGGTTGTAGGCCGTGAAGAGGTCAAAGGTTCGCAGGATCCCATCAAGGGTTCCTGGGGGATGGACAGGCACAAGCCCAGGGTTAGTGACTCTGCCATGCGGACATTTTTGGCCATAGGGACATCTCTGGCCAAGACCCTGTGCTCCTTGTGGCATGCAGGGTACCCACCAATGCTGAAGATGTTGGCCACCTCCTCAGAGTCATTGGAGTGCTGCTTGATGTAGCGGATGCCCAGGATGTTGTACAGGACCAGGCTGTTATTGCCCACATCGGCATCCACTGCGACCACTCTGATCAGCTCTGATCCCACTTTGGCATCAGTGGCAACCCCTTTGAGAGAGAGATGGGAAAGGGACCTGGGGCCAGGCTGGCTCTTGCTGCCCTATCATCCTGAAGGATTTTCCTTGATGTATCTCTGCTCCTGGTGCCCCCCTCAGCCCCTGGCACCCCTTACCCGCTGTGTACTCCGACTTGGTGAACTGAGGAGACTGGTCATTGATGTCATCCAGGAAGATCCGCACCTCCTGAAGGGTCAGGTCCCCCCTGAGGTCCCAGAGCTGGGCTCTACCACCCCTCTGGCCCCGGGGAGGGGACCAGTTCCTCTGGCTGGAAGCTTTGACGATGATGGAGTAGTATGGCTCCTTCTCCCGGTCCAGGTCTCGTAAGACCTTCAGCTTCCCCTCTCGGCTCAGCTGGAAGTTGCTGTCTTGGTTCCCAGCTGGGTGTAGAAAGGGTTCCCAGTAAGTCCCCTTTGGGCTCAGCATTTTCAAAATGCCATCTTGCCCATTGACCAGGGCAGAGAGGCAGCAAGGAGACAATAGGAGTGACGGAAATGCTTGGTGAGGGATGTGCAGGGGGACAACAGAGTGCCATCTCAGCACTGACCTGCTATGAAGTAGTAGACGATGGCATTGGAGCCCTCATCTGCATCCACTGCCCCAGTGACATTCCCTACCACAGTGCCTGGCCGTGAGTGCTCAGGGACAGAGAGTGCCTGGTACTGGGGACTGTCCCTCTGCCAAAGCCCCCGGGAGAAAGGAATGTTACAAGCATTGAGGTTGCTTTAAATAAAAGCAGACAAATCCCACCGTGCTCCCCACCATGGTGACACCCAGCTGTGCATGCTTCACCATCCCTGCATCCCCTGCATCCCACACCCCCCATGCTGGTGCCTCACGGGCGGCCTGAGGAACACGGGCTCATTGTCATCGATGTCATCGAGCGCGACCTGGAGGGGCTGCATGGTCTCATACGGTGGCTGGCCCTGGTCGCAGGCCACGATGATCAGCTGGGGAGAGAGGCAAAAGGGTCATCCTGGGCCTTCAGCCTGGGATACTGAGGCAATTTCACAGGGAGTTGGGAATTGGCCCACCAATTCCCAATAACCACGCAGTTCCTGCTAAGATGTGATGTCTTCATGACTGCAGCTGCAAATCCCATTCCCACCACATCCCTTGCATCCCACCAGTCCCACACTGGACCCACAGCCTCCAAGACCACCCAGGCCATTCCTCCTGGCTCACATTGTACACCGCCTGCTTCTCCCGGTCCAGCCGCATGGCCGTCTGGATCAGCCCACTGGCCGAGTCGATGGTGAAATACTCCCAGTCTTTGTTCCCTGCCCCAGTTTTCAGCAAGTTGTAGAGCACCACTCCGTTGAGCCCCTCGTCTTTGTCCGTGGCATAGACCTCGTAGACGTTGGACCGCAGGGGGATCTCCTGCTTGCACACACACAGCCCTTCAGTCCCAGCATTTCATGTGAGCCCTCTGCTTCCCCTGCCCCTGCAAAACCCCTCGGTCCAAACCCCCTTGGGTTTGGAGGTCAGCAAGTTCCCACTACCCAGCTGGGGGCTGGACACATGAAGCCATGATTCTCTTCGACAGTGTGGGTGCTCTGTGCATTCACTGGGGACTGGCTGAGTCAAGCCTGGCTTCCCAGAAAGGAGAAACATCTTAAATGTCAGCATTTCACACCCATAAACAGTCTCCACATGCAGTGACTGACTATTTGCTTATTTTGAATGCTGCTGGGGTTTCTGTTCCCCAAAACTGCCCCAGCATCCCCATTCACAGATATGAAGAGAGACCGTTTTCAAATGTCCAGCCCCATGACCTAGACCTTATCACCACACGTTAAATCAAGGTCTTGTTCCATCCCCAGGGAAGATGGAGATAAGATTTTGCTGCTGACAGGCAGGAGCACTCCCAGTCTCAACATGCCATGACCCTGCTCTCTCTCAAGGGATTTACCTCCTTGATGTGCAGGATGGTGCCGTTGGGTGGGCGGATGAAGACAGGGCGGTTGTCATTGATGTCGATGACCTCGATGTGAAGCATGGTGGTCCCCCAGAGAGGGGGATGCCCCTTGTCTGTGGCCACCACAGTCAGGTTGAACCGCTCATAGGACTGCAGGCGCCGCTGGGATGTGACAAGCCCAGAGTCTTTATTGATCTTGAAAGCCTCTAGGGGCAGAAAAATCCCACATCTCTGGCTCAGGACATTTGGCATCAGGTAAATTATTAAAAATGAGTATAGCAGCTGAAGTACACCCCTCACTGGTGGGTTGATGGAGCAGAGCCAGCTGTCTGAGGCCAGGGGTGTCTCAGGATTTTCAGAGCATCCCTGCCCACTGCTGCATCTTTGTCTCTGGACCCTACTCCCTGGTCACCCCATCTGTGTTTCACTCCTGTCCAGACTGGGACAGTGGAGCCAGAGGAGCCCATGGCTCTCAGCAAAATGGATATTCTGCCATTCCCCTCTCCACTCATGCTGGCTTTTGCCTGATTTCTATAATTTCTCAGTATGCAGGTACAGGAGTTCAGGCACTATCACTATCCACCCACACCCCCTAGCCCTTCACCTAAAGAAGTCAGTGAGTTTGCTCCAAGACACACTTGTGTACATAGAAAGTTCTGCTGGGGGGGAGGAGTCAAGGATAAGCCAAGGCTAGGCTGCAGGATAAAGGCAAGCAAAGTCATAACATCCCATACCATGAGGAATGGGGAACTGTGGAGCAGGAACGAAAGCCACACGCTTTCAGTACTGCTCCTGACAGTGCGTGCAGAATGTTGCTCCAAACCAGCTGCAGGAGATGGGATATAAGCTTGGTGCCTCTGTCTCCTTTCTTCCTCTGGGGGAGAGCCCCCTGCACCCACCTGCTCCAGGACCCTCCAGGCTGTAGGTCACCACACCACTGTCCCCTTCATCCAGGTCAGTGGCGGTCATGGTGATCACTGATGTCCCCGATGGCTCATTCTCATAGACACTGGTGCTGAAGTGGCTCTTGCTGAACTGGGGTCTGACGTCGTTGATGTCCAGGACTGTGATCAGCACCTGTGACAAAGCACAGCCAGCTGGGTGATGTGAGGCTGGGAGAAGGCTGGACAGCCTCTGGGGGCCGTACCCCTGCCGTGACCTGCAGCTCCACTGCTGGAGCACGGTGCCCTTCCTGCCATTTGTTTAACTCCATGAGCTGAATTCCTGCCTCCAACAATGGAGGCTGCCATGGCTGGGGCCCCCATTCATGCTAGAGCACTTGCAAACAATAGTGTCACCCTCCCCTGCCCCTCCTGCTCCATCCCCTTCTGCCGACGTGCTGTCCCCATGGCACAAAGTGCCCTGCACCATCCACCCCACAGTCCCTGGCGTCATCTGCTCTTCCTTCTGCCTAATTCCTCCCCAGACCAGCCACGGGGGAGAAAAGCTGCAGCTGTAACACCTTCTTGCTTGTACCACTGCACAAGGGATGGTGGGGAGAGGAGAGCCCTACCTGCACAGAGTTCTCCCGACGGTTACTGGAGATGTCCCCAGGGTTGTCCCTGGCCACAGCTGTCAGTGTGTAGTGATCCTTCTTCTCTCGGTCCAGGGCTGACAGGATGTAGATGTCACCCTGCAGCACACAGAGACCTTCAGGTGGACTTCGTCTGGCAGAGCTGGTACTCGAGAAGGGGCAGAAGGTGAGGTGTGGGAGCAGGGCACAAGCTGGGACCATTTCAGCCTTCCCTCCCTTTCCCCACTCTGTTCCAGCCTCAGTTGCCTCCTTACCGTGTTGGGATTTATCCCAAACTTGCCCTCTCCATCTCCCAGGCTGTACTGGATGAGAGCAAACTGCCCAGAATCTGCATCAGTGGCCTTGACCCTCAGGATAACTGTACCCAACGGCACATCTTCAAAGACAGCTTTCTGCAAGGAAAGGGAGCAGGCAGGACTGGTTTATCACATGCTGTTTTAGTGGGCAGTAGCCAAGGGTGGCATCCAGGGGTGGGCATAGCCAGACCCAGAGCAAGGTGCTCCCACAGAGAGCATTGCTGGGTCAACCATCTTCTTCAAATGGTCCAAGCACAGACAGAGGGAAGAGAAGATGTCTCTGGGGAACCCTCAGCTCTGTGTCTGTCCTCACCTGGCAGACACTGCACAGACCCACAGGGAAGCCCAGCTCACCTGGTAGGATGGTTGACTGAAAACAGGGTTGTTGTCATTGATGTCCACAATCTGGAGGTACACAGGGATCTCAGCGGATCTGCGAGGAGAGCCATTGTCGGAAGCTCGAACAGTGAAGTTCAGCCATTGCACCTCCTCATAGTCCACCGTCCTGTTGGCTACGACCTTCCCTAGAGGATGGCAGACCTTGAAATGAGAACCCCACCCCAGGTCACCATCCTGCTCCAGACTCCCACCTCTCCAGGCCACTGACCTGCTGACTGGTCTTCAAGACAGGCGTAACCTTCTGGAGAGAGGTTCAACAGCTCGTAGGTGATCTGTCCATTGGCACCTTTGTCTGGGTCAACTGCTGAGATGGAGATGAGTGTGGTGCCCTGTGTGGCTCCCTCCAGGATCCTCTCAGTGAAATAGGTGACCCCAAAGGGGCGGAAGCGGGGCGTGTTGTCATTGACATCCAAGACGTTGACTGTCAGCTTGGCTATGGCCATGGTGGAGACCACAGCGTGAGAGAAAAAGAATAAGTGAGAAAGAGAAGGGAAGGAATGATGAGAGGAAGAAGGGTTGTATGGCTACAAGTGTCAAACTCCAGCAGATCCAACTGGTGCTCATTCATCAAGAAAAATAGCAATATTCTCCAAAGCCACTATACCCTGAGCTATTTTTGGGCACCTACTCCTGATCTGTCTGTGTCTTCTCACTCAGAATTCACCTGAATTTACCAGGGGCAGGATGACAAGACATGCTGGGGATAGTAATGAGGAAATAGGTGTCTCTCATATTACAGTTATGGGCAAATGGTCCTCTCTATCCCTGGTGCAGCCCTGGGGTGTCTGGGACATTCTCTAAAGGAGTGCTCATGGGAGAACCTGAACCTGGTGGTATTGGTCCCCTTGGAATTGTTGCTGATCAGGATGGAGAGGAAGGTGTGAGAGCTGCTGACTACTAAGAAACCACCCTGGTGCCTGGGAAGGGCTGTGCCAGCCCCTGTCCCCATAGTGCCCAGGCAGAGCCCACACTTACCGTTGGGCACACTCACTGAGCGGTCGATGACCTCGCTGGCATTGTCGTGGACAGAGATGGTGACCTCGTAGGTGGCCACTAGTTCACGGTTGAGGGGAGTTTTGACCTTCACAGCTCCTGGGAACCCCAAAAAGATTGGATGTCACAGGCTACGCCTGTACCCTCTGCAGAGGGCCCTCGGCAGGGCGGTGTGTACCAGCTGATTGCTGTGCCCTGGGCTGCACTTGTTCTCCTGCCTTCCCAAAGACTAAATGGGGAAAACACTTGATAGCTACAGCAGACAACCTCTCTCTTCCTGCTCTTCACCTCTTGCCTTCCTGCCTGCTCTGCTCTGACCAGCCCACAGGTTCTCACACTGTCTCAGCCAAGTAAGGGTTTGCATCCAAGAGGGGTTTGGGAGCCACTGCTGCTGCTCCCCTGTACAAACCCATTCACCTTAGCTCAGCAGCTTTAACAACCTGGTCATGTATCCTTTCCAACAAGGGAAATGCTTTCCTGGATCAGGTTTGTGCTTCCAAAATAGATGTGGGGAGCTCCTGGCCTTCCTTCCCCAAAGGTAGAGCCCACCACCTACCCTGGAGTGCCCCCTCCGCTCCCCCAGTGAGGGTGCTCGTGTCCAGTCTGCCAAGGCTGAGCAGCCCCTGGCCCACAGGGGGGCTATTAGTGGAGATGGCTGAGATGGAGGGAGGAGATGGATGGCATGAAGAGAGAAATGAGCACAGACACAGAGACAAACCTGGCAGGCTGAGAGCCAGAAAAGAAAGAAAAGGATTAGTTAAGTCAGTCAGTCAGGGAAGGGAAGACAGGGCAGGGTAAGACAGCACAGCTGGGGGAGGAGAGCAGGGAGGCAGCAGAGGTGAATCGTCTCCCCGTGCCTCGGACACCTACCTCCAGGCAGAGAGGAAGAAGAAGCAGAAACGAGGAGAGGGGCCTGCACTGCTTGTGCCGCCCTTCCCGCTCTCCTACCTGTCCTAAAATCCACTGTGAATGCTCCTTGCTGTTCAGGCACCAGCGCGTCTGTGTCATCGCGAGCCACGATCTCCAGCAAGTAGTACTCCAGGCGAGGGTGGAGGTCACGGTCGATGGCGGTCACCTGGGCCACCACAGTGCCAGGGACAGCTGACTCGGGGATGCTGACTGTCTGGACGGGGTTGATGAACTCGGGCCGGCAGTCGTTGATGTCGTCAATGGTGATGCTGACGGTGGCAGTGCCCGATAGCGCTGGTGTGCCCTGATCCACAGCCACCACCGTCAGCCGGTAGGCATCCTGCTCCTCCCGGTCAATGGTGATGTGGGCCACGCAGATCACCCCCGTGGTGGCATCAATCAGGAACCTGTCCTGGCCACCACCCTCAATCCGGTAATCCAGCTGTTGGTTGAGGCCACTGTCAGCATCTGTGGCTGTTACCTGGAGGATGGAGAAGCCTGGAAAGGTGGGACACAGGCCTCTCAAGTGAGGGTTGGAGGGTAGCAATAACAAGCCCTCAGTCCCAAGGCAAATACAATCAAGCATCATGGGCAGCCCCAATTCCCAGGTTTTCCTTTCACCCCCATGCTGGTCAACCATGACACTGGGAGATGGATCTTTACAGTCCCAGGGGGACACCCAGGTCTCCCCATTGCCCACCCTCACATCCAGTCCTGACCTGGAGGGCTGTTTTCCAACAGCCGTGCTGTGATGAACGCTGGCTGGAAGACAGGGTGGTTGTCATTGTCATCCAGGATGGTCACTGCCAGGCTGGCAGTGCTGTTCAGCCCCCCCACATCACGAGCCACCAGTGTGAATTCCAGGTGAGGGTCTGGCAAAGCCTCTCGGTCTATCACAACACCAGGCTTCACCGAAACAACACCTAAAGAAGGGGAAAAACCTGATGACAGACGCCATGGGTGCTTGGTGGTTCTGGGCTGGGGACAGGGCTCAGCTGGCCACCCTACCTGTCTTGCTGTCGACAGCAAAGAGGTCCAGGGATGCCTTCAGCAGCTGGTAGGTCACCACAGCATTGCTGCCCTGGTCAGCATCCAGAGCTAGAATGGGTCCACTGAGCATTGTGACCAGAGTCCCTGGATGAGATGATAAGCATTAGGGTGGGTAGCAACCTCCTGATGAGCCTCCCTATCCCCCTCCCACCCTGGTGACACATGAGGGACAGCAATGAATGGATGGATGAGGTGACAGAGTGGAGCCTCGTGGGGTATGAGGCAGTGGGGGGAGCTGCTGCAGCCTTGTAGACCGACTTGTGAGGCCCCGGAGAGGCAGTGGGACATCCAGCTAAAAACAAACAGACAGACACATCCATCAGATTGGGCAGCACCTGCACCCTGCCACTGACAGTGTCACCTGGAGGCACCCCAGCTGTTCACCTGGGATGTCCCTCAATGGCAGGACAGGATACCTGAGATCTTGGAGCAGGGAGCGATTTAAATGGCAGGAAGGCAAAAGAGAAAAGTACTTCTAGCTTTTTGCCTGGGAAAAGTCTGTCTGGAGAGGCTGGGCTCTTTTATCTCACTCCGGGAGCAAGGTGGGTCCAGGTGACAGAGAGATGGCAGCCCATCACCTGCAGGGATGCTGGGAAGGTGGGTGTCCTCAAGGCTGCCCCAGGACTCAGCTCAGCCCATGGGCACTTCTTGCTCTGTCAAGCTGAGCAATTCCCAAGCAGAGCCGATTTCTGACCTGTGCCAGGAAGGGTCTTCACCAGCAGCATGGACAAAAGCTATGGCCTTCTCAAGGCTGACCTCCCTGGGCAGTTGGCAGGAGCCCCTGAAACTCAGCATCCCTGTCCCACCAATCTGCAGCCTTGCCTTGCTCAGAGTTTTGTCTCCTCCACCACGGCCAGGAGACAACTCCCCTTGCCCAGCCCCAAGGGGAGTCTGAAGGAGCCACATAAGGGAGTGAAGGGAGGCCTACCCGGGGGTGAGTTCTCCATCACCTCAGCCTGGTAGGAGCTCTGGGTGAAGAGGGGGCGGTTGTCATTCTCATCTGCTATAGAAATGACCAGTAGGTCAAAATCCTAAAGGAAAATTGGGACAAGAAAGCAATGACCGTCATGCCCTTTCTTTGAGCTCACCTTCCCCCTGTCCCACTTCCAGTCAAAGCTGTGCAATCATAATGTTTTTTTCCCTGGACCACCCTTGAGGGTGTGAAGGTACCCTCACTCTGGGGCTGGGCATCCCCTCCCAGCCTGCACCCTGAAGGGTGATGTGTGAGACAACTCAGCAGAGCCAAAGGATGCTCTAGTACCATTGTGGTTGTCCAGCTCTCCAGGTCAACTCTGTCCCACCTTCCATGACATCTACTTCTGTTACATGGAATCAACAAGTAACACTGGGCTTGCCCTAAATCCTATTGCTTGTGTTCTCTGCTGGGGATGGTGTTGTTGCCCCCTCCTTATGACCCCCAGATGCTTTTTGGGGCTGGAGTTGCTATTGGAATTGCTGTGGGTAAATGCACTGTCTGCTTTGGCCAATGTCAGAAAGCCCTTTTCCCCGTCAGCCATCGCTGGAGGTCCCGGCAGTGTCCATAATTACCCGCCTGGCATTGCGTATGTTCTCGGGGTTGTCCTTCACTGTAATGGTCAGCCTGTACTCTGCCACTCGCTCCCTGTCCAGTGGGCGGTTCACATAGACAACACCACTCTGTTGAGAAAAAAGGGAGAGAACAGCTGTAAGGGATGTAAGATCCTATAGGCTGGGCACAGAGTGGCTGGAGAGCAGCCAGGCAGAAAGAGACCTGGGGGGACTAATTGACAGGAAGCTCAACAGGAGCCACCAGTGTGCCCAGGTGGCCAAGAAGGCCAATGGCATCCTGGCCTGGATCAAAACTAGCATGGCCAGCAGGCCCAGGGCAGTGACCCTGCCCCTGGACTCTGCCTTGGGGAGGCCACACTTTGAGTGTTGTGTTCAGTTCTGGGCCCCTCAGTTGAGGAAAGAGACTGAGGGGCTGGAGCAGGGCCAGAGAAGAGCAACGAGGCTGGAGAAGGGACTGGAGCACAAGTGCTGTGGGGAGAGGCTGAGGGAGCTGGGGGTGTTTAGCCTGGAGAAGAAGAGGCTCAGAGGTGACCTCAGCACTGTCTGGAACTCCCTGAAGGGAAGTTCTGGCCAGGTGGGGGTTGGTCTCTTCTCCCAGGCACTCAGCAATAGGACAAGGGGGCACGGGCTCAAGCTCTGCCAGGGGAAATTGAAGTTGGAGAGCAGAAAAAAATTCTTTCCAGAGAGAGTAATCAGGTATTGGAATGGGCTGCCCAGAGAGGGGGTGGATTCCCCATCCCTGGAGGTTTTTAAACTGAGCTTTGCTGTGGCACTGAGTGCCATGATCTGGTAAATGGACTGGAGTTGGACCAAGGGTTGGACTTGATGATCTCGGAGGTCTTTTCCTACCCAATCAATTCTATGATTCTGTTATTCTATGATCCCCTGAAGAATCTGCTGCAAGGGCAAGGATCCCATGGGTGCCCAGGGAAGGCAAGCCTCTGGGGCCAGGGGTGCCCACCCTCCACATCCCAGCATCCCACCCCCCAGGGGCGTACAGTGCTGTTGATGTAGAAGGCATTGTCTGTGTTGCCTGCAGTTATGTCGAAGGTCAGGAGGGCGTTTGGCCCCTTGTCTGCGTCCCGGGCGAGGACACGGGTGACAAAGCTGGAGACAGCGGCGTTCTCACTGAGGGTGATGTTCATTGGGAGGTTGAGGAGCACAGGGTCATTGTCATTGATGTCCAGCACACGGACACCCACCACGATCTGCCAGGAAGAGAAGCAGGACAGGTATTTGGCATTTATTTCCATCCCTCCCATCCTTTTCTTGCACTCCCCAGGCAAGAGGTGGGATTCCCTACTCAGCTGAGTATGGCCTGGGGGAGGAAAGCCCCAGGGACAAGGGGAAGGAGGAGGAGGGAAGGAGAACAAAGACAGAGACCAGAGAGAAGGAACTGGGAATGGAGGACAGCACCCCACAGCCCCCTGTGCCACCCCAGGGGACTCACTGTGGAGCTGAGGGGAGGCACCCCCCGGTCCCGGGCAGCGATGGTGAGGTTATAGAAGGGGATGTTCTCGCGGTCCAGCTCTGCATCCTTCCGCACCCGCAACTCTCCTTCCACCGGGGAGATGACAAATTCCCCTGCCAGAGACAGCAGGGCCCTGGCTCATGCTGTGTCCCTGCAAATGGCCTGGCTCCCCAAGGAAATGGCTTGTCTGGGAGCTGGACAGAGGCACCATGGCAGGTTTGGGGACAAGCACATGTCCCATTACTGCATATATGGAAGGACTGTGGCAGCCGGGGACTGTGCTACAGCACCCTGGGGCACCAGCATGAGCAGGAGATGGGGTGAATGCCCAAATAAGAGATGTCTCTGCTCCTTTTCTGGGCCTTTCTGAAGGTGCCAACAGCCCCTCCATGCCCTGAGATGGCCATAGATGGGTGGGCTACACAGCACAGACTCCCACAAGCCAGGTTGTTCTGGAAAAGCTTTGCAGTGGGGTCAGCTGGAAGATGGGACTGGGCTCTGCCTTCCAGATTCCCTGGACTGAAGTCACCACCTCCTTCACAGAGGGACAGCCTGATGTTCCCATGGTTAGGGGGGACCACTGCTCCTCTGCCACCTGCCCCAGGGTGCTGGTGCAGCAACGGGTTGCAGAGTAACTCAGTGCCAAAACACCCTGCAAACCCCACAGGGATGAGGGGGTGCGGCTTGATTTCTCTTTCTGCGGTTTGTTTCTTTACCTTTTTGAATTTTTTTCCTTTATTCTTTAGCAGTTTCCCCCCCCTTCCCTTGCAAAAACCCTGAACACCCCCTGTCCAGCCACGAACAGGTTAAGTTTCCTGTTGCTCAAAACAGGATTTCCTGGTGTCGAAAGGCTGAATTTGCAGAAGCAGTGCTCGGAGGGAGGATGGCTTTTCTGAAACCGCTGCCTGTGGTCCCACAAGCCAGGCTCCTCCATGGGGCAAGCAGCAGGATAAGTCACATCCCCATGTCCCCACTCACCAAGGGGGTCCCCAGAGATGATGCTGTACTCCACTTGCCCACTGGGCCCCGAGTCACCGTCATGGGCCAGGAATGTCCAGACCCGTGGGCCGGGCTGCCCTTCCGTGATGTCGAAGGGACCTTCGTAGGGCCGTGGGAAGGTGGGACAGTTGTCATTGATGTCATTGAGGTTCACCAGCACCTGTGGTCAGGGCAAGAAAGCTGAGGGCTGTGAGAGGAGAGGGATGGAAGTAGAGACCAGCCCACTGGCCATGAGCATGAGAAGCCATGGACAGGGGACATCACAAAATACCTCCTGTATTTCTGGCTTTTCTGGGTTCACCAAACAACCAGTTCAGAGTTCAGAGATTCACTCAGTTATTTCTGATCATGCCCATCCTACAGCAATACTACAAAACTCCATCAGCACACAGGTGGGCACTGTTAAACCTCTGGGGCACACATTGTGATGGAGAAGTCAATGTAAAAGCCAACATTCACATCCTAAAACTCAAGCTGGATAGACAAAGCCCACAGACACCAAAGTCATCAGTTTGGAGAGACCCAACCTCTGCAGTCAGCTGCACACTTGCTCACTCCTTTTCCTCCAAGAAAGACTTAATTCCTAATGCTGAGCAAACGTTAAAAAATTTGCAGATTTCATCAAATAACCACTGATGGAATAGGTTGTTATGAGAAAGACACTGGGAAGGCAGAGTTTTCCGACCTCCTGGATTAAAGGACAGCAAAATCTCTCAGATGGGCGTTTGTTACTGGTTAAATCTAATCTTTACAGAGAGTATATCCAAATCTCTGCTCCGCTTCCTAGCAGTGGAGAAAACAAACACTGGCACGCCTTATCAGGGTGATGAACTTCCCATCATTTGGGATCTTAAACAATCCCCAAACCTCCTCCTAAAAGCTGTGTTTTCATACAGTGCTGGCACAAACTCCCTGGGCCGTGTAGGGAGAGTGTTTCCTTATCCCTTCTGGCTTCAGTACTTGTTGCTGAAGGGGTTTCCAAGTTCATGTCTCTGCTTGAGCCAAGTGCAGGCAAAGCTCTGCCGTCAGCTGCTGCTTTCCCTGCCAGCAGATAAATCCAGGGTCTGCTAAAAGTTTTCCTGGGCCAGAAGTTATCTCCAGCAATGTATGATACCCAAATCTAAAGGCTGACCACTTGCCCAAGCATGGAGCACAGGTAGTGGGGACAATCTCTCACACTGGTATCTCCCCTTTGGTTTCTCTTTTTTCCCTTTGCACACAAGAACTCATCTCCCTTTGGGGGACTACAAAACACTTGGCTCGGTATCTGGGTGAGGTATAGTGGTCCAAGGGAGTCAGGACGAAAGATTTAACCCATCCCTGCCACCTGTAGACTTCCAAATTAATGTGGGCATGAACAGATCTGCAGTACAACCTGTCAAAATTTTGGTTTTGGTCATAGAAACAATCACTGTGTTCAATTCCTGCAAAATATTTGCTTTGGAGCTGCTTGTCTGCCCTCCCCATGCTTTGAGCAGTGCACTAAGTTCATGTCATTGTGGGCCAGGAAAAAAGAAAGAGCTATAGAGAAAAGTAATTAAAAATGATTAGAGGCTTTAAATAACCTCCTTACAAGGAGGGAAAAGGGAATTTTAAAAGCAGGTAAGTAATCTGAGAAGATAAAGCTGCAGCAGAAATTAATGCTATGGCAATACTTTACTACCTGCTATCCCTTCATGTAAGATATCTAATGAAAACACAATGAAACTTAAAAGAAGTTCCAGGAATTTCTCTCTGTCTGCAGAACCAAATAATCCGGCTCATGAACATACAAGTGTCCCTAGTCCATGTCTCTGTTTTGAAACCCCCAGGAAGGAGCAGGGAGACAGCAACTGGGCAAACTGGCCATGGCTGGGAAAAGAGACTGGCAACCACAGGGAAGGAGATGTGAAACTGCTCACACGAGATAGAACTCCCTGACCCCAGAGAGGCCATGGTGTCGCAACCGTGCCGGCGGCTCCTTACCGTGGTGGTTGACGTCAGCCGGCGTGAGATGGTGGGGCACTGGTCAGTGGCGGTGACGATCAAGGTGTAGCGCCCGTGGCTGATTTCATAGTCCAGCTCCTTCACTGTGCGGATCTCTCCCTGCAAGCAGAGGGGAGAGCAGCTGGGAGTGAAGGCAGTGGGACAGGGACATGTCTGGAATGGAGCCAGCATCCTTACTGACCGTGGCGTTGTCAATGTGGAAGGTAGCCAAGATGTTGCCTTCTGTGATGGCATATGCAACTGTGCCATTGGGTCCCTCATCCCGGTCCAGGGCCTGCACGGTGACCAGGGTGGCGTTGAGTGTGGAGGGACCTTCATCAAGGGTCACCTCATACAGCTGCTGCTGGAAAGCGGGAGCGTTGTCGTTCTCATCCAGGACGGTGACGTACACTGTGGTGGTGGCCTGTGGGACATGGGGACATCGTGTTAAGCACTGCAGAGGGATTTGCTGTGCAATCTCTGGAGTTGGCTGGGAAAAGACCTGTCAAGGTAAATGACCAATGTGGGCTCAGCCCTGACAAGAGACACAAACAGAGTGCAGGGCTCAAAGTGAAATGAGCCATGGCTGCAGATGCACTTCAGGTAACGGTTGGGTACAGAGATAAACATCCTGAGATTAAATCACACCCTTGTTTCCAAGCAAAGCACATCTCTGGAGGATCCTTCCCCTTTTCACATACTTTGCTATTGCTGGAAACACCAGCAAGCAGCCCAAGCCATGTGGAAAAACAGAGGCTGAACCCACCCCTTTGTGCCTCCCTGCCTTTGGAGCAGATATGTGAGAGTCCTTGCCTTGGCCTTGGGACACCTTGGCTGTTATTAACAAGTGTGACAATGTGGATGGAAAACACTTGGAGACAATGTTGAAATGGCTCAGGGGTGGAACAAAACCAAGCTTCTTGGACAACTGGACTGATCTCTCATGGTTGCACCATCTACCTGCTGACAACTTCCACTGGACCTGACTCTCTTCCAGCAGTACCTGGCTCTGCACAGGCACCTGGATGTCCTTACTGAAGACTGTCTTCTGGAGGTGTCACCCCACCTGGGGATGGGGAGGTGACAAAGGCATGCATAGAGGTGGGGTCACAGGACAATAAATAATTTTATTGGAGTCTCTGGACTTCATGCCTACACCTTTCCCCAGTAACAAATTTCTTCCAGCCAGCCAAGAGTTACATTTTTGGCAAGAGGCATCACAACCATGTTGGTTGTAAAAACCACAAAGCCACACAGTAATTAGCTACTTTTCTATTTCCCTGCATGCTCCAGATTCAGAGCGGGCTACCAGCAAAGTTTCCTGTGGTTTGCAAACCACCATGTGTCTCCAGGCTCCACTTTCCAGGGAACACTGTCTGGAAACGAGGCAGCTCTCAGCTGCAGCCAGAGATTTTGTTGATGCTTTTGGAATTTGACGAGAAGCTCCAGGAGGAGTTACGTGTCAGGCCACGGGGCTGCTTTGTTATTCGAGGGCAGAGTAAAGGTCCCTCACTGTGTAAAAGAGCTGTGAGAGGGAGGTGCTTTTCTTCCTTTTTTTTCTTTTAAGATTTTGAGAAAGCTCCGTTCCCTTCTTTAAGTGGGCACTGCTTCCTTGTACCTGCCTCCTGCTCACCCCACAAGAATTTCTGCCTGCCTCACAAACACGGGAAAAACAGTAATTGCAAATAAAGTAATTACAAGCCAGCCCCAAGAGATCACCTCCTGCTGGGAAAGGCGTGGAAATCAGCACCCACGAGTCTCCCAGCACGGCGAGCATCCTCTTTAGCACCCCAAAAATGTGCTCAAGGGGACCGGCTTGCTCTAAACGATGCTGTAAGAGAAGAAACCCAGCAAACGCCGCCACTGCCCAAAGGGTGGTGCCCGCAGTGCCACCCACCCGCGGGATGCTCCCCCCCGTCCTCCCGCCCGCAGCTCCCTGCAGCCTCTCACCTCCTGGGGGTGCTCGCCGTTCTCTCCATCCCTGCGCAATATCGCAATGAAATTTCCTGTGTGTGCAAGCTCTGCTGCCGCGGCGGGGCTGCTCAGAGCGTGCGGTGCCTCCGCAGAGGCCACCTCTGCCCGGTCACCCCGCTGCCATGGGGGTGACATCCCCCCGAACTAGGCTGCTGCTGGCCGCGCTCTGCCTGCTCGCTTCCCACGGTAAGCTCCGGCTCGCTTTCCTCTCCTCCCTGCCCGGAGAAACTCTCCTCACTGGGGCACCGTGTTCGCCTGCCCGGGGCTGTGCCTCGGCACAAGGAATTTGGGGCGCTTGGGGTGGTATTTGCTTTCTAGCCCCGTGATTTTGGAGTGTTTGTGGGGGTCCAAGCCAGCGTTTCACGTGGTGCTGGTTGTGTCGGGGTAAAGGGGCCACAGGGGAGCTGCCGTTCTAAAACTCTTGAGATTGTTTTTTTCTTTCTTCCTCTGCTTTGATCAAACATGCGTGGAAGGAAAGCAGCCACCCCCTGTCCGCGCCAGCCCCCGCTGGGGACCTCGGGCTGGAAAAGACGCTCTGTTCCCGCATGTCACTTCTCCCTGGCACTGTAGGGGTCCCCGGCTGTGCCACGGTGAGAAGACCCTTCCATCAGTCCTGGGGGAGCAGAGAGAGGGGATCTGTGCGAGCAGGGCCGGGATACCCTCCCTGACGATGCTCCGCTCTGCCATAATTCCTCGGACGTGCCGAGCAGCTCCTCCGGGTGGGCAGCCATCTGTGTGTGAAACTGCCGAGTTCCCCTTCCCCTGAGGGAGCCCTTCCCAGTGCTGGAAGCTCGCTGGCTGCTTATCAGGAGGATGCTTTGGGAGGGAGGCTGCTCCATTCCTCACCCCGCACCAGCCCTGGGACGCAGCGTTTCCGTTCGGGGCTCCGGGGCCAGGCAGTGACACAGGGGCGGTGGCAATTAAAATCACAGTTCGTCTGTGGACGAAGGGTCAGAGGTGGAAGCTGGGAAGGAGCGTGCTCCCTCCATGCCCTGCGCAGGCAGAGAACAAGCATCCTATCGGGCTTGGCTTTGCCTTCTCTCCCGGGACAGCAAAGTGACTGCTTCCAGGGTGCCGGCCAGCGCATCCCCAGGAGGAGAAGATGCCAAAGATGCCTCATTGCAACGGGGCTGGGGGGGTCTCATCTCCTCTCTCCTCTGGGACAGCAAGGCTGATGTGGATTAAATGTCGCTTTGCTTCTCATCTGAGTCTTGGCACCAGGGAGTGACTCCCAGCATCTCCATGGGGATCCGAATTACTTCATTCACGCATCTGGGGTGCTGGGACTGAACCTCCAGTCCTTCTGCAATGCAACAAGCTTGGTTGCTGATGTTCAACATGAGCCTGGGGCCAGAGGAACTGAGCTTTGTGCAGCTGCATGCCTGCCAAAACTTTCTGAATCCCGGGCTAATTTTAGCAGAGCTTGATGGAGAAGTAGAGCCCTTGGAGACATCCAGTTTGGGAATGCTGGCAGGAAGATGGATGGGGAAGCGGCTCCTCTCCACCCAAAGGATGGCAGCTGAGATGGGCTTTCCAAAATTGCACCCCAAGTGCTGTCCCCAAGCCAGGGCTGTGCTGGCAGAGGAGCAAGGCAGGACCCTCCAGTGGGAGCAGCAGCTCCAGGCTGTTCCCCCCACTGCCTGGATGATGGGTATCCCCACTGCTGGAATGCCATTTGGCTCCTCAAGGAGAAGGAGATGAGGGATGTTAACATGAACATCCCAGGCATCTTCAGTAAGTTTTTCCTCTCCTTTTTCTTTCCTGCTGTAAGTACTTGTGTGGAGGTGTGGGATGCCCCTGCACATCTCACCTGGCTGATAACTCTGAATCACAATGACAGCACAGTGATGATGGGGCTTGTGGAACTTTGATGTGAGGCTGTTACAAATGCTCCCAGAAGAGCTCCAGTGCTCCACTCTCTCTCCAGCAGCCCTTTCCCTGCAGCACATGAGCCCCTCTAAAGGCTCCAGCCCCTGCTCCCTACAGATTTTCTTGGAGTGGAAAGAGGCAGCCTGAAGTGGAAATCACTTCTGTCAGGCACAGGATTGCAAATCAAACACCTGCTTGCCAGAGCAAGGGACCAAACTTAGGAGAAGCAGCCAGGAGAGGCTTTTGGTCACTGACCCAGAATTTGATGTGAAATCCTGATTTATTTAAGCTGTTGGCTGGCAAAGCCACACAGGCTCCTGCATTTTCTTGCATTTCTTTTGTCTGAAAGGAGAGCTCCCAGGTTTCAAGCAAGGCAGTGATGACAGCACCGAGGATGTACCAGTCCTGCACCAGGCTCTGCATGGCACCAACACAACACCACAGCTTGGAGACAAAGATACTGAGGTGCCAAAGAAGAAGAGGGGCACTTCTGGCACCCGCTTGAGACCTCCTCTGTCTTTACCAGATGGTGACAAGACAACAGCTCTAGCACAGCCTTCAGTGGGTCCAGGCTTTCTCAGCTGGAGATGTGCAGAGATGGGCACCTGGCTTTATTTTGGCATTTGGCAGCAGCTCTGACTTCAAAGAGAATGGTTCAGTTGGGGTGTGGATGGAGCCAAACATGGGCTCTGGGCATGGTAGAAGCCCAGGAGATTAAGATCCATGGGCTTTAGTATAAAGACATCACCAGAAGATGCTTCCTCTGGGCACCATCTGGCATCCAGCATGGTTTTAAAGCCTCATTACATCCATGGGGAGGGAACACCAAATTCCCTGGCACTACCATGGGCTGCACCATGCCTTGCCAGCTGCTTTCTCCTCCACTCGATGGCTTTTGAGAGCCTTCCCCTCCTCAGGAGAAGGAAGGGAAGTTGGTAATACTGAAGGCTGTGCACATGGTAACCTCTGCCCCTCCCCACTGCTGAAAGCGTGGGCTGTGCTGACTTTCCATCCAGACGGTTCCCATCAAGCTCCGGAGATGGAACCTGGACAGTTTAGTAAGGCAGAGCTTTGCAAACTGCGTGGGGATGAGTGGGACGGCCTTGCTTTATTTGAGGGAGGTGTGTGGAAAACAAAAGACTCCTGCAGATACTTTTGGAAGGTGTTGGAAATGTGGCTTCCTTCAATAGAGCCTTGGCTTCCCTTCCTCTGGCTCCCGGGAGACTGCTGATGTGAATGGGGCACTTCCCATTGCCGCAGGTATCAAGAAACACATCTGAAGTGCCTTTTGTGCTCAGGGGGCTGGCAAGGAGGTGGGGAACCTGCTCTGCTGCCTGCCAAAACCCATCCAGCCTGGCTGTGCATCCTGGCCCCAGCAGCACCTGAGGATGAGAAGTCAGGGCTTGAAAACAAGACTGAACAAGGCAGCGTTGAGCTCAAGCCACACACACCTCTGCCCCAGAGCAGCTCCAAGGATGTGTTGCTGCACGTGCTGTGGGGAGCAGGAAGCAATTAGCTGGAGTGGTCTGGCAAAGGTCATGCCATCCCTGGCTGCGTGGGGCTCCTTGGCACTGTGTGCTGCAGATCAGGGGTGTGCAATGGGGCAGATCTCCTGCTCAAACACTCCCTCTCCCTGCAGAACAGCTTTCATGGTGGTTCTTGCACCATCACCCAATAGTCAGAAATAACCACAAGGGGTGGAAGGCAGGTTTTCGGTTTCACTCTCTCAAGCGGGGCATCGTGCTGGTGTGGTGACACAGTGACTGTACCCAGGGTAAGGGGAGGATGCTCTCCAGGTCACCTAGTGATGAGGAGCCTCTGACCCAGCTGGATGCTTGTGGGCAGGCCCAGCACACCCTGCCTGCAATCGACGCCTGCTCAATATAGCAAGCGAGAAACCTCAAAGCCAAATGGTGGTGGAGTTAATGGCACAACAGGATGTTACCAAAATGAAAAAAACATATTGTCCTCATACCATCTTCTCTGCTGCAAACCAGCCCCAGGAACCTCCTTCCCACAGTAATCTAAAGTAAATAAGCCCAGAATCTACTTTTGCACTTCTGTTACAAAGTGATGGCAGGGCTAGAGCACCAAACCCTCTACTGCCTTTGCTCTTTTCTCCCCCCTCATGCACAGCTCTCCTTCCCCACCAGTACCCTCCATCCACGTCCTAGGAAAAGACCAGTAATGCTATGGTGTGTGCTCCTTGCTCCTGCACCCCTGCCAGGCCTCCCGCCCACATTCCAGGATTTCTTTCTGAAAATTGTTTTCATTTTCAAGCAGCTCCTCACTGTCAGCATTAGCCAGTTCCCCCTTCTCCTCCCCAGGGGTGAAAAACAAGGAGGGTGGGACCTGCTCCCCGCCTGATCTCGGGGGGCAGCCCCTCCTAGTTCTTTTCTGTTTACTTTTTCTCCTTTTATTTTTCTGCAGCTGGCTCAGCAGCACTTGTGTTTCCTCCTTCATGAGCCATAACCCTGATGCCTTGCTTCTCCTCTCATCCTCCACACACTCTGCCTCCCTTCCCCACAGTTCTGCCATCTCTGCTGGCCCCAGACAAGCTTCTGCCTCCCTGCTGCTGCTGCCAAACTGTATTTAAAGCATTTCTCCTCCAGAGTTTATTTCCAGGGTCAAACTGTGCTCCCAGCCCTACTGAGATGTTGCTACAGAATCCTGGAATGATTTGGGTTGGAAGGGGCCTTAAAGACTATCCAGTTCCCCACCCCCTGCCATGGGCAGTGACACCTTCCACTAGATCAGGTTGCTCCAAGTCCTGTCCAACCTGGCTTTGAACACTTCCAGGGATGGGGCAGTAACAGCTTCTCTGGACAACGTATGCCAGGGCTTCACCACCCTTCTGCCAGCATTGGTGGTGGGTCGGCAGTTCTTGTTTGGGGAGGGACTCCTACTTTGCTACAAACTCAGGGTAAGCCCAGGCTCTGACTCATTGCTGTGCCTTTTCCCCCCAGGAGGGCCAGCAGCTTTCCTGATCACCACCCCATACTCGCTCTGCATCTGCCCTGAGGGCCAGAACGTCACCCTGACCTGCCGGATCAGTGGCCCCCTTGCTGATCGCCACGACCTGCTCTACAAAACCTGGTACTTCAGCAGCAATGGTGACCAGAGCTGCTCTGACAAGAGGCACATCCGCAACGTCACCGAGAAGGAGCTGCACCACGACCCCGGCAGGCACCACGAGCCCGGGGGCAACAGCACCCAAAAATCCCTCCTTGGGAGGCAGACCAGCCATCATGGGGTAGAGTTTGTCCCTGACCACCATGGTGCCTTTCACATCGTGGTAATGAACCTGACTCTGCAGGACAGTGGGAATTACTGCTGTTATGCCGTGGACCTGAGGCGAGAGCACGGCAAGCCCCTCCCCATGCAGGTTGCTCATGGCTTTGTGGAGCTGCAGATCCAGCAAGGTGAGGGGGGAGAAGGAGAGCCACTGCCAGCCCTGCATCTTTGCCAGGATGTGTCAGGGCATGGGGGCCAAGAAAGGGTGGGGGGGGACATGGGGGTGAAGCATCAGGGCTGGGTAGAAAAGGAGTGAGAATGCTGAAAGCCCAAGCCATATTGCAAGAGTCAAAGAGCAGCAGATGTTGAAGGTTTGAATTAGAGCCAGAGAGCAATAGAACATTAAAACAAAATGAAAAAAATAATAACTCGAGAGGCTGGAATGCAATAAAATCCATGGCACATAGTTTTACTGATCTTCTTCAACCTCTTTCTGGAAGTGAGGAAAACAAACCTGAACTTAAAAGGAGCTGGCTGGTGGTACAAGCCCAAGTGAGGGCTTGTGGATAACCTTGGGACAGCAGCCCAGTGGGAGAGGCATGAGGGAGGGGAAGGCATCTCCTGCCCTTGATCTGCAGCATTAGGACAGATAATTTTTCTTTCAGATCACAAAAACAAGAGGAGGCTGCTTAGCCAGGGTTGAGCTCTACTACCATGGGGAAAAGGGGTCTTGCAGCAGGGAACTCAGTGTAAGCTTCCCAAATTTAAACCCCTGCTTTAGAGATGCTTTGAGGATGCTCTGGGATGATACTTTTATTACCAACATAAAAAGGCAAGGACAACCAGCAGGTTGGGAGTTCTGTGGGACCTGAGTGAATCCCCTGAGGTGTAACAAGCTTTTCTATTCTCTTCTGCAGGCAGAGGAGGGCTTCAAAACTGCACATTTCATACGACCACCAGCAAAGGTACAGGGAAAAAACCCCTCTTTTTAATGTGCTCCTCACCATCCTGGCACATGTTTTGCCCTAGGGATCACTCCTTGCTGCAAACACCAGTGTCCAGATGCACCCTCACACTCAGGTGCTGGGAGGGTTGTTTCCAATGCTGTTCCCACAGAGTGCATCTGACAGGCATGTCCTTAGGCTTTGGAGAGCCTTCTTTAGCCCATCACTTGAATATGACTGTTCTGAAGACCCTGAGATCATTCACCCTGAGGTTCTAAAGCACCTGAGCCCCTCCACCCCACACACAGTCAAGAATTTAGCAGCTGCTGCAACATGAAAATGGGAAGGGACAGAAAAGTAAAGAGCTGCAGGAACCTCTTGCAACACCCCAAGCCTGTGCCATCTCTGCCTCGAGCAGGGGGAACCCAAATCTTGAGTGCTCAGACAATGTGTAGCTCCCCCAGAGCTGTGTCTAGACATGGCAATGCCCACACTTCGCTGTGCAGGTGGTTTCTCGGTGGGTTGCTCTGTCTACCCCCATTTGCTGGCTGCAAAATGGGCAGATTTGGCTAAAATTGCTTTGCACCATAGTTGGGGCCAGCCCAGACAAGGAAAACAGCCCCCCTTCTTCTCATGAGTAGTGCTTCCTGTTCCAAACCCTCACTCTCAAGCACTGGGACACCATGTCCTGCCAGGCAAAAAAGGGGGAAAATGTACCCCCCTAAAATACAGAAACACAGAGCAAGAAGCTGCTTCCTCAGACGATGTGCAGGAGAGGAGGGCTTGAGCTGAACCTGCCTTTGGTTTAGGCAGTCCTCAACCCCATCACAAGCCATCCTCGATGGCTGCAAATGTGCCCTCAGGCTGCCAGCCTTTTGAGACCCTCTGTGGGTAAAGCGTAACAAACATTGGGTAATGAGGCCTTCGATGTCCAAGCACTGTGAGGCTGCCCAAGGGTTGGAGTCAGCACTCTGAAATCGCTGGGAGCCTTTATCAGGGCTTATCTCCTCATATCTAGACGACCAAAGAAAGACCTTGGGATGTCCTACAGCAATGAAGGACTTTGGTCAAGGTCCTAAAGGATGCCTCAGAGCTTATCTCCACAGCTGGCAGTGCATCCCAGCACAAATTCCAAGTGTGTGAGAGCTACACTGCATCAGGTTTGGGGCGATGTGGGATGCCCCTGTGCTGGACTTGGCAATCTTAAAGGTCTCTTCCAACCTAAACAATTCCATGATTCTGGCTTGAGGAAGCCTAGGAAATTGGTGGTGAGGCCTCCTCATCTCTGCCCTCTTCTGTTGCAGATATCACGGCCGCCGCACTGGCCACGGGCGCCTGCATCGTGGGCATCCTCTGCCTGCCCCTCATCCTGCTCCTGATCTACAAGCAGAGACAAGCTGTCACCAACAGACGTATGTACCAGGGACACCCCTCTCGTCTCCTGGGCTGCAGTGGGGTGGCAAGGATGGGATGGGATGTGTCCCATTTGGATCAGCTGGTTTGGCTGCTCTGAGTCCCATGGACACAGCGTAAGGTGGACCAAAGACAGGCCCCTACCAGGTGTCTCCTGCAGAGCTGTCCTGGGAAGGGCCAGGCTGCAGGTGAGGAGTGTGGGATAGGAGGGGACCTCAGGAGTGTGCTGGGGGCACTGGGACTGCAAAGATGCTCCCTGCTGAACCCCCTCCTTCACATCCACTGTAAGAGCTGTCTCATTTACTCATCCCTCCCTCCACTGCACATCTGAAATAGAAGCTTAGCCTTCTAAGTGATTGAAAAAGCATTCTTTGTACCTTTTCTCACCCTCTTCTTTAAAAAGGCCCTTGACATGTCTGTGGCAATAGGATTGAAGCAAGTCAGGTCTCCCCTCTGCTGCCCCAGCCCTGGAGTGCCAGGCAGTGCTGAGGCACTGTTGGCTGCTCCTTCCTGCCTGTACTTGGCTCCCAGAGATTTCGGTAATTAAGCGGAAAGGGGCACCACCTTAACTGGCAGAGGCATTTCATCAGCCCTTGGGCAAGAAGGGGGCCCTGTGGTTTCCCTCATCCAGCTTGGTGGGCAGCTTTGTGGCTCAAGGCAAACCCTTTGGAGAAGTGGGTTTTGCAGCAGGCGTGAGATTGGGAATTGGGCTTTTGACACCCAGCCCTTTCATGCACCCATTTAGCAGTGGCTGGGAGGCAGCTCCCACCTCCACGCTGCAGAGCATCACCTGGATGCCATTTCATCCCAAAGGGAAGGGCAAAATCCAGGGGGATTTGCTTTTCAAGTATCATGGATGAGATTATTTCCACACAGCACTTTCTTTGGCACAGTTCGAGCCAAAACTTGAGCAGCTCAGGTCAGGATCACTATGCAGGCATCCTGCACAGCCCAGTAATGTGGGCTGTGGGATCTGCTGCAGCAAAGGCGATGAGGAAATACCTAACAGGGTGCTGTCCAGCCAAATGCAAAAGCAGCCAAATGCCAGATAATGTTTTGCAGAGCCCCAGGAGGGTTTCTCAGGTGGGTCATGGGTGCATCTGGGCACGAGCAGCACCAGGCTGCAGCCCAGGCACTGCAGCTGCACCTCACTTCACCCCATGCCTGCAGAAGTGTCTCTTCCCCCTTCTTTGGAGCCTGTGGTTTCAGTGTGGGAGGAAGCTGGGCTGGGGAGTAAACAAGATGGGAGAGGGCAGGGATGCAGAGATGGAGGTTCAGGAGTAAAGTAGAGGGCTAAAGAAGGAGGTGAGGGATAGAGAAAGGCAGAGGAAGGGGAATTGGAGGTGGAGACCAGAAGACAGTACTGGCAATGGGTCTGAGTCTGACACTGGGCCTTGTGCTGCCAGCACTCACCTCAACTGTTTTATCTTTGGCAGGTGCCCATGAGCTTGTCAGGATGGACAGGTAAGGAAACCCACCCGCCCACCTGCTCACACCCCTTCTGCCTGCATCCCAGCCCCTGCAAGGATCTTGCCCTCTCCTCCTTCCCCTTGAAGCCAGCACACATCCTCAGCCCAGCAGAGCGAAGGGGATGCAGGTGGCACCCATGCCTGAGTTCTGTCACTTTCTGGGAAGCCTCTTCCCTCTCTTCAAGTGGGAAGTGCCTCCTTTCTTTTTGCCTGTGCTTCCCCATGTCCCAGGAGAGCCTGAAACCACTTTGACTCAGCTTTCCCCCCTGCACTTGGCTCCTCATTTGCTCTCAGACGAGGTGCCACCACCTGAACCTGCTCCCTGCCCTGCTTGGCCGCTCCAAACCCCTGGGGGTAAAAAAAAGGCTCCTGAAATAAAACCTCAAATCCCTGTCCTCTCCCACAGCAGTGCCCAGGGCATTGAAAACCCCGTGTTCGAGGCGGTGCCGTCGGCAAGTGCGGAGCCGCGGCCCCGGCCCCAGCTCTCCTACATGGCCAGCCGCCTGCCCTCTGAGTCTGGCCGACACCTGCTCTCGGAGCCCAACACGCCTCTGTCCCCCCCGGGCACCGGGGACTGCTTCTTCCCGACGCTGGGTGAGTAACTGCTGATGCTGAGCCCCCTTGGAGACCACTGCGGGAGAGATGGGAAGGAAGGGAAGCTGGGAGGGGGTTAAAGAGGAAGGGGGTGTGTTAAATATCAACTGCAAATTTGGTGTTATGTGGGACACCAATGGCTTAGAAGATGGGAAGGACCCAAACCCTCTGTTTTCCATGCAAAAGCAGAGTTTGGCCGCTTCCTGGAGCGTATCCCTTCAGCTGCAGGCTGGACTAATACCCCTGGTCTGCTCTTTCCAGATCCTGTTCCTGACTCACCAAATTCTGTGAAGTCCTAAACACCCCAGAGGAAACACCTCCTGCAGACCACACCATGCTCACCCAGCTGAGACCCCCGGGAGGGTGACAGGGTGGCAGGCCAGCAAAGCCTTAAGAATTGAAGCTGTGTGCAGGATCCCTGCCCTTGTTTCCCATCCTGCCTCTGCCCTGGGACTGGACATGAACCTCTCTTGCTTGGAGTTCGATTTTTAACCACCTGTTTCCATGGAGAAGAGCATGGCTTTGTATGGCTCACATGTTATGGACTAGCTGAAAATCAAGGATGTGGGGATGGAAGGATGTCCCACACCTGTAAAGTTCCCTGAGGATTTAACTTATTGCCAGGGGGTTAAGCTCTGCAACATCAACATGTTTCTGCATCCTTGACTGAACATCCTCTCCAGGAGTGGATGGTAAAGTACTTTATCCAGTGTGAAACAAAACAGGGTCACCAGCCAACTTTGTACTACCTTTTTCTTTGCAAAACAGGAAGGGGAGAGGCTCCCTGCTGCCACCAGAGCCCTCCTTCCCTACCAGCCTTTTGAGATGGCCATGGACTTAGGATGCTGCCGCCTTTTCAGCTGGACACGTGCCAGGAGAAGCCTTATTTCTGCTGCAGTTTTATCCTTGGCTTGGGATCAGGGGAATTTATCTTTCTGTTTGTTTCATTATCAGTGCTGATTAAAAGAAAAAAAAGGATGTTTATGGTTTTCATTTGTTTTGGTTTCTGGTTTTTTTTAATGCCTGTCAATTAGGAAGTTAATCTGGAGGGTGTTGGAGGATGTTCCCGTGAAGTGGCTGAGAATGGGTGCTGAGGTGGAGGCACAGGAATGCAGCAGGCAGTGGGAAATGCTATGGGTGGATTCCCCTGACCCTCCTGGGGCCAGCATGGCCAGAGCAGCCAGCCCTGGGGCGACTGTGAGAGGACACTGTGATGCCCACATGGGTGCCCTCACTTCATCCCAACCCCAGCATTGCTTATCCAGAGAGGCCATGAGTCAGGCTCCAGCGTGACTCAACCCCAGTGGGGAGATAAAACCTTGTGGTAGACACTGTTACTTCAAGAGTGTGTTTGTTTGGTTTTTTCTCCTCTTGCTTCTGTTTTTGTTGTAAAGTGAGTAAAAGAAATTACCACAAGACAAACATAAACATGCTGTGATTAGTCATACCAAAACAGTGTCAGACCTGAGCAATAGCTGTACCAGGCAGTGTGCCCAGGCAGAGGGCATCCCCTGCAGCACCCCAATACCCACACCACGAGGCTGGAGGAAACAGTGTTTGCCTCTGGAATGGGCTGGGGACACCCTGGCCTGCAGGATTTGATTAATCCAGCATTGGCTTCAGCAAGAGCAACTTCAAGATGGTTCAGGGATCAAGCAGAAGGCAGCACCCACCCCCCACATACCATGGATGTAACTTCCTGAGCATGGGAGTGGGGCTTTATTGCCACCCACGGCTCAGCCTCTTCCCGGCTCTGCTGGGGAAGCTTTCCCAGTGCCTCCGGCGCTTCCCTCTCCCTGTCCCAGCAGCTGCAGCCGGAAAGGCACACCAGTTTTGCCTGCCCCCGGGTCCTAACCGCTTCAAAACCCTCTCCAAGTCCCTCTGTTTGCTAACGAATGCACTGTCTGACAACAGAATAAAGCTTTGTTGGAAACAGGTTTTGCTCTGTGTAGCAGGAATCCCATTTTTTGGGATGCCCAGTGCTGCAGGCAGAGGAGAACTGAGCAACCGTGGTGTGGCATGTTGGGGCACTGAGTGGTATTCAGGGTCTGTTTCCCACGGAGAAAACTTGCCACAAAAAACCTAAAGACTTCTAGGAGAGAGACAAAAAGGCTACACAAGCTTCCACACACACTGGAGCAGGAGTCCTGGCACACTGGATGCTGGCACCCCACCTTGGCCTTCACTACCATGGAGAAGACGGCACAGATGCTTATGGCAAAGGTGACCCAGCTCCAAGATGGGCATCTTGGCAGTGAAGATCCACCCTGCCTTGCTGGAGCCACTGATGCTTGGGTCTGTGGGGGCCAGGAGGATCTCTGCTCTGGTGCATTGGGGTGCTGCAGCTTCCTTGGACAGACTTCCATCCCTCTGCTGCTGGAAGCATCCCAAGATGCTCCAGAGCAGGGCCAGCCCTTGGGGAGGTGCAGCTGCTGGCTTGCGTCAGTGTCAGACAGTGCCCACGCAGCTCCTGCAGTTCCCACAGGCACCAAGACCTTCCAGGTGCAGCTCACCAGCTTTTGCTCCTGCAATGCTTTTTGGGGTAAACATTTTCCTTTAATCACCAGCATTTTATTCTTTTGTCCCTGTATTTCCAGTGTCCAAGAGCATCCTCTTGGCCAGTCTTCCATGCTCCCTTGCTGTCCTGGGTGTCACAGATCACCGTGGGACTTCCAAGTCCTTTCCCAGCTCCATCCCCTCTTCCTCTCCCACACTCAGAAGGCCAAATCTTGAAACACATGGACAAATTACAAGCAATTATCCCCTTTTGTGCATTGTTGCATCAGCCAGGACCTACTTGTGAAACCACAGTTTCTGGCAGCCAACAAACCCCTGACAAACATCATTTCACCACCCAGGCGTGAGGCCAGCAGGCACCAAGCGACACGTTGGACAGCCTTTCACAAGACCTAAGTGTCCTCAAGCTCTGAAACGGGCCCATACTCTTCTCCCCACTCAGGAATTGGGTCACTGGGTGCTTTGTTTTGCTGCAGCGTGGTGGGATTTGAATTGTCATTGCTGGCATAACTTGTGCCAGTGACGTGGTGGTCACACAGCAGAACCCCCGAGGACAAGCAAGGCTGCTGGGACGCCACTTCTGCAGCAGGAAATGATAAGTTGTGTCATTTGTCCTCTCTGGCAATGGGAAGGGAAGAGGGCATTGCTGTGGCAATGGGATTTTCTGGCTTGGCACAGGGCATTCCTCAGCACAGCACCCATCAGGGTGTTCCCACAGCACTGGGGTGATGGGGACAAGGAGGAGCTGGTGGTATCAGGTTGTGCAGTCACACAAAGCTGCCTTCTCTCATTCTGGAGGAAGAGACCAAGAGTGGCAACACAGCTTATGAAAAAGATGCTAATGCAGAAGGAGGAGTGTGAACTACTCAGGAGGGAGGAGCTGAGAGTGCAAAGCCTGAAGTGAGAATCAGAGGCACAGTTTACACTGCTGGCTGTGACCTGTTTCCTGAAAATGTAGAGAGCAGGGCTTTGCAGGCAGAGCTCTGTTGGGAGAGCAGAGAGATGGTGAGAGATAGCAGGTGGGGACTGGGGGCAGGAAGGATGGCACAGTGTCACACAGGGTGTCAGCCTGTCTCACCATTTGGCTTTCTTCATGCACGTAGGTGCTCACTCACCTCCCTGCAGAGACTTGGGGTTAGAAGAGACTCAAGGCTGGAAAATGCCCCTGATGGTATTTGCTCTTTTGACTCTGCCATGTCAGAATCCTCTTTAGAGGCACAAATAATGAACAAAGCAAGACAGTCACCTCCCCAGACCACAGGATGATGGATGGGGTCTCCTATCAGCCCCTAAATATGTGCTCAGACCCTGCTCACCATGGGCAGGACACTCCAGATTGCGGCAATGTGACTAATGAGCTCCTCAAGCCTCATGCTGTGTGGACTGCAATGGCTATAGCAGTAATTAATCACAGAACTCTAGAATGGTTTGGATTGAAAGGGATCTTAAAGCTCATTCAGTTCCACCCCCTACCATGGGCAGGGACACCTTCCCCTAAACCAGGTTGCTCCAAACCCTGTCCAGCCTGGCCTTGAACACTTCAAGCAATGGGGCAGCCATAGATTTTCTGGGCAACCTGTGCAAGGGCCTCACTACCCTCAGTGGGAACGATTTCTTCCTAATCTTGTCTAACCCTGCCCTCTGTCAGTTTGAAACCATTTTGCCTAGTCCTGTCATTTCACATCTGTGTCAGAATTAACAGAGCTCTCCTCACTTAGAAGGACCACAGCAGACACACGTCGGTCCATGGTGAATGGAACTGTGGTTCAGCTGCTGCTCCAGCCACTCCCAGTGCTGAGAAGTGTGGACAACATATGGAGATGTTGCAGACTCAGCACAACAAAAGCCTGTGAGCAGGACAACTCCTGCAGCCAATGGCACGCTTTCCCATTGGGATGCTGATTGTATTTTTGGCATTTATAGATGGGAGATACAACTCACTGAACAACTGCACAACAGGGTCCTGCAGGACCAGGCACCAAAGGATGATGCTCTGAAGCAAATCTGTGTGCAGGAGATTTGGGCCCCGAGTCATACCCCAAATGCCTGGGTGACTGAAACATTGTGCCCTGTGCCTGTTTCACTCTTCCACGCTCGGTGTTTCAGTACTAAGCTTGCTCCCACAATGCTGCCCAGCCCCATCCTCCCCCTGGAAGGCCCATTTTGGTGGCTCACCGACAGGGAGGGGTTGCCCTCATCCTCGACGGTGACCACCAGGCTGTAGAAGCTCTGCCGCTCGCGGTCTGGCGGGGAGGGGCGGGTGGCGATCTCACCAGTGACACGGTCCATGCGGAAGGTCAGGTCCTCATTCCCATGGGTGATGTAGTAGGAGAGGACACTGTTGAGGCCGATGTCCCGGTCGGTGGCACGTACCTGGGCCACTGCTGTGCCACCACCGACATTCTGCAGGGCGAGACATTGGGGTGAGCAGCAGAGATACCTGGCATGAAACCCAGGAGCCTCATCACACATAAAGTACCTGATTAATAATGTAGTTCTAATACAGAGAGGGGGTTTTCCAGCCACTGAGGTGCTTGAGGCTCCAAACTTGCTGCCCCAACACCCAGCAGCTCAGCAGAAAGCTGCACATTATGTCTTATCTAGTCTGGCACAGCCTGGAAGAGTGTAAAACCCACTGTGTGTGCAAAGGTGAAGGCTGTGTAATGGACTCAGAGCTCAGCTAATTATTTTTGGATAGTCCCATTACGGAGCAAATCAAAACAGAAATTCTGTTCTTCAACCAGCTCTGAACACGTATTAAATAGATAAGAAAACCCTAACAGGGCAATAACCTTAATGCAAAGTTATAAATCATGAGCAGCAGTTCCTCACAGCGAAGTGGCACCAGCTATTACTCATATTTCATTTTTCATCACCAAATTGAGAATCCCCCCACACCCCCGGTTCAGGAATTAAACTGTCAGGAAATAAGTTGTCTCTCCTCATGCCTGATTGTGTTTTATTGCTTCATTATCGAGCCCTTGCCAAGCTGCTTCCTGAAATCCATTCCTATTCTGCACTGCACTGCCTTTTGTGTCACTTTGGTGGCATTTCCATGGGTGTGTAGTCACTTCTTCCGGCTGGTCCCGGCAGCCTCATGGGCTTAAGTTGCCTGCAGAGCTTTTTCCTAGTCCAAAACCAGGAGTCCATCACCAGTGAGGGCTTTCAAGGGGTCACCAACCCTTAAATCACCAAAGGTGAGGACAGCAATGGGTCACCAATCCTTAAGTGACTCAAGGTGAGGTCTGCAAGGGGCCACTAACAATTAAAAGACCGAAGGTGAGGTTTGTGAGGGGTCATCAACCCTGAAATCACCCAAGCTGGGGTCAGACCACAAGACAGGTGCAGATACCTGCCTTGTGGCCAGACCTCACCTTGGGAAGGTGGAAGGAGAGGAGCAGGGCTGGGTGCTTACCTCGCTTACGCTCACGTTGTAGCCAAAGGGGCTGTCGATGACAGGGGGGTTGTCATTGATATCCAGGATGTTCACTCGCAGAGTGTGCTCCTTCCTCCGGGGGGGCACGCCGCCATCTGACGCTTGGATCTGCAGGTGGGGATGGATTTAAAAAAAAAAACACGCTATTTTGAAACTCACAGCTCCAAGAAAACAGCCTCTCTGCTCAAACCAGAAGAAGCCCTAGGAGACTTGGTGCTGACCCGTAAGGTGTAGTGATCCAGCATCTCCCGGTCCAGCGGCCGTGCCACAAACACCTCACCATAGGTGTTGTTGGTGGTACGGATCTCAAAAGCCCGGCCGATATTCCCTGACGTCAGCGAGAAAGTCACCTGGAAACATCACAGAGAAAGAAAGACAGGGCAGCCAAAGTGATGCTGTGGGGAGGAAAGAGAGAAAAGAGACCCAACAAAAATAAACCCAGCATCAACTCAAGAAGCCTCTGAGCTTTTCAGAGGGTCCAATGTACTGGGATCCCCAGGTGTGCTGGCTTATTGCAGGCACCCCAAAGCAAACACTCCTGTCTGACCCCAGCTGCATCCACAGCTCCTATGCTGCCAGCAATTTTTGTTATTGTGAGTGATGCGACCTCATTAATGCCTGTCTGTGTGGTAATGAAAATAACAAATGTCAGGGAGCTTCCTGCTCAGCCTGCCAAGGACTTCGCTGTTGGCCCCCATGGTGGGAGAGCCCACAGCTGGTTTTCAGATTGCTGAGCTCTTTCGGACATGTGTCCTTCAGAGCTCTTTGCCCCAGAGCCCAAGGACAATGTTTTTCCTCTTATGCTGCAGATCTTGACTGGGGAGTGCTGGTGCCCACTGCACAAACCCCCCCAGAACCACTGGCGTGAATGAGTTTTCTCTCAGGGATGCAGAGGTAAAGGGGTTGGGAATTTGCTGGTGGAGGCATTTCTGTGACAGTGAAACACTACCACAGCCTCATGGGCAGTTCCAAGACTGCTGTCTCATCACAGAAAATCCTGAGTTGGAAGGGACCCACAAGGATCATCACATCCAGCTCCTGGCTGTGCACAGGAATCATAGAATGGATTGCGTTGGAAAAGACCTCCAAGATCATCAAGTCCAACCCTGGATCCAACTCCAGTCCATTTACCAGATCATGGCACTCAGTGCCACAGCCAATCTCGCTTTAAAAACCTCCAGGGATGGGGAATCCACCCCCTCTCTGGGCAGCCCATTCCAATGCTTGAGCACTCTCTCTGGAAAGAATTTTTTTCTGATCTCCAACTTCAATTTCCCCTGGCAGAGCTTGAGCCCATGCCCCCTTGTCTTATTGCTGAGTGCCTGGGAGAAGAGACCAACCCCCACCTGGCCAGAACTTCCCTTCAGGCAGTTCTAGACAGTGCTGAGGTCACCTCTGAGCCTCCTCTTCTCCAGGCTAAACACCCCCAGCTCCCTCAGCCTCTCCCCACAGCACTTGTGCTCCAGTCCCTTCTCCAGCCTCGTTGCTCTTCTCTGGCCCCGCTCCAGCCCCTCAATCTCTTTCCTGAACTGAGGGGCCCAGAACTGAACACAACACTCAAGGTGTGACCTCCCCAAGGCAGAGTCCAGGGGCAGGGTCACTGCCCTGGGCCTGCTGGCCACGCTAGTTTGGATCCAGGCCAGGATCCCATTGGCCTTCTTGACCACCTGGGCACACTGTTGGCTCCTGTTGAGCTTCCTGTCCCTCAGTCCCCCCAGGTCCCTTTCTGCCTGGCTGCTCTCCAGCCACTCTGTGCCCAGCCTGGAGCGCTGCAGAGGGTTGTTGTGGCCAAAATGCAGGACCTGCACTTGGCCTTATTGAAATTCATTGAAAACCCCAGGAATCACATCACGTGCCTGAGAGCATTATCCAAACATGTTCCCTACCTGCCCATTCCTGCCTGCATCTGGATCTCGGGCCAGGACCACGGCCACCCTCCTGCCGACAGCGCTGTCCTCTGCCACACTGACGGATGAGTCTGAGGTGATGTCGAACTGGGGGCTGTTGTCATTCTCATCCAGGACTGTGATGGTCACCTGTGGGTGTGGCGTGGGGCTCAAATGGGGCACAGACAGGAGCAAGACCCTTGTCCACTTGGCCTCGACAGCCACCCTGACACCCCAGCACACCCTCAACCCACCACACCCCTCTGAGGTGCCAACAGCTCCATTGATGCAGCTATTTGAGCCCACGAGCTGAAGTTACATCCCTGCCTGCAGAGGAGGAGGATGAAGGATGCTTGGAGGCTGCAGAAACAGTGCAAGGCTGCTGCAGCTTTCAACTGACAGTTTTTTCTATGGAGCATCCTCTCTTTTTTATGGTTCAAATAGCAGCTCAGGCACTATTTGAGCCCATGAGCTGAAGTTACATCCCTGTCTGCAGAGGAGGAGGGATGCTTGGAGGCTGCAGAAACAGTGCAAGGCTGCTGCAGCTTTCAACTGACAGTTTTTTCTATGGAGCATCCTCTCTTTTTTATCCTCCAAATAGCTGGGCACGGAGCAGCTCAGGCTGCTGCAGGGTGACCCTTTCCTGCCAAGCTTTTCACAAGAAGCAGTTTCATCCATCCTCACAGCACCAGGGTCAGCCAGGGATGGATTTAAAGTTCAACAGGCACAAAGAAGGCAGAGCTGAGTGCATTTAACTCAACCAAGGCAAGCGGAGTGTAGAGGAGACCTGAGCTTCCTCCTGGGAAAAGACAGATGGGCACAAGATGCTTGGAGGGGACCTGGCTACCTTGGCCACAATTAGGCAGAGGAAATGCTCTCATCGAGTTTGTAATCAAAGTGCTGCAAGGCAACACAGAAATGAGAGAGGAAGAGCCTTTCTGTTCCCGGGAATTTATTTATGGGTGCCCCAAGCTCCCAGGTGCAGCCAGGCTGAATGGGACAACATCCCGGGAGGAAGCTGTGAGTGAGTTGTGCGCCTTGGGGTGATTCAGTTATTGTTGCTGCCAAATTAAAAACAGAGAGCCAGGAGTAGGGAAAGCTCAATCAGCCACTCTGATGGATCCGGCAGTTGCTGTCCCAAGTGGAGGATCAGGGCACTGCGATTTTGCTCGGCAGCAGCAGGATGGCTCCCAGGAGCTGCACCACGTCCTGTGTGGTTTCAGGGAGGCTGGTGCTGGTGGGATGGAGCTGGAAACCTCCACTCTGGTCCCTCCCCGCACATCAGTGTGGAGTTTGGGATGGATTCTGGTACCCGAGGTGATGGCAGCAGGACTGACATGCTTACCTTCTGTTGGAGGAGAGCAGAGGGGGAAACAGAGAACACAAAGAACAAGGAGTTAGTGGGGAAGCAGGAGGTGTGGGTTAACACTGCACTCCACCATAGCAGTGTCAGCGGCCATGGGTGCCCCTTTCCAGCAATTCAGAGGCTCCTCTGTTGGTGCATCCCTTTGGCTTTTTCCTAGATAAGGTTGGCAGGTTTTCCCCTTGCCCTGGGGGAGGTTTAGACAAGAGCACAGCTGTATGTAGAGAGCACTGTGGGCAGCAACCATGGGCTGGCCCTGCACCCAGTGTGCCTCCTGCCCCAGCTGAAAAATGCAAATCAGCTGCCAAATATAACCCTCAAACACAAACCACTGTGAAGTATTTTAAGGCCCCTAAATTTACCTCCCTCAAAACTCTTTTAGCAGGTTTTTCCCCAAATCTGGGTTTCTGCACCCTGAAAGCTGGAGCAGGGAGGACACGTTGTCCTATCCCAGAGGAAGAGGGAGGTGATCTGAGGGTGACAGAGGATGGTGAGGAAGTGGGGAGATGCTACTCACCACTGTGGAGTCAATCTTTGGTCCTCCATCATCAGCCACCACTGTCAAGGTGTAGAAATCCCCTTTCTCTCGATCCACCTGGCCTTTGACCGTGATCACACCCTGCCAAGGATGAAAAGGTTGTGTCGGCCACCAACATCAAAGTTCATGGCAGACAACCAAGCCATGAGGGACTACGCTGTGGCTACTTACGGTGATCCCATTGATTTTGAAGAGGGAGAGTGCTTGGGTGTTGGTGTTGGGGTCAAACTTGTAAGTGATCTGGTTGAGATTGTCGATGGAGCGAGCCTGGACCCGAAGAACCTCAGAGCCCAGGGGGATGTTCTCCATGATCACAGCCTCATAGCTGCTGTTGGAGAACTGCACAGCCTCATCCAGCTCATTCAGCAGGCTGACATACACACTGCAGAAGCCCTGGTTGTTCGGGGGTGCTTGGTCCGTGGCAGAGACATTCATCAGGTAGCTGGTTTTGGTCTCATAGTCCAGGTACTCTATTGTTGTGATGAGGCCTGTGCTCTCATCGATCTCAAACTTCCCCTCTGCGCCTGACACGATCTTGTAGTTCACCAGGCCACCATTCCCTGGGGAGGGAGTTGGAACCACGGTGCTGGCTGGACAAAGCACCACTGATGCCAACCTCCCCCATGGAGCAGAGCCTGTCCCACACACGGATTTCAACCCAGCCACGCCAGGATCTGTGCAATGGCTGATTTCACCACTCCCTCCCAAACTGGGTGTTTCTCACCCCCACCTTCCTACCTGTGTCCCGGTCTGTGGCCCGAACCACCGCCACTGAGGTGCCTATCCCTGCTGTCTCCCGCAGCCCCAGGCGGTTGTACTGCCTCTGGGTGAACACCGGCACCTCGTCATTGACGTCCTCCACATACACGATCACCTGTGGAACCCCATGGAGAATCCACGGGTGAGCTTGTGAACACCCCAGCTGCTTACACTGGTGAGGGGAAAATATATCCTTCATGGTGCTCATGGGGAAACATTCCAGAGTGTTCAAGGCTGGGCTGGATGTGGCTTGGAGGAACCTAGTGAAAGGTGTCCCTGACCAAGGAGGGGCGAGGGCATTGGAACAAAAAGAGCTTTAAGGGTTCTTCCTACCCAAACCATTCTAGGATTCTATGACAACCTCTTCTACAAACACCATGTGATGGAGAGTGAAGACAAACCGTTTAACATCACAAATTAAAACAAGCCCTGTGCTTGGAGTGACTCAGTCCTTCCGTGGTGGGAGGGAAGTACATTGGGTACATTAATTCCTCCATCCTTTGGGATCCCTTGCTACAAACCTTGGAGACTCCATAAAGTAGAAATGCTGGTGACTTGCTGGGAAATTTTGCTCAAAGTTCAGTGGGTCAAGCTGCTGTTCCCTCAGGGAATTTGTTTTCTTCTCTTGGTTTTCTGGTTGCTGCTGGTGCTGCAGGCACATCTCACTTGGCCAGAGCCCACCCCACCACCAGGTCTCAAAATAGATGCAACTGGAGGGCTGGGCTTGTGGGAACTGTGGGAAGCTGGTGTGTCATGGCTAAAGATTATCACCACTGGGTCCTGGATTATTATAATAGATGCCTGACCAGGAGACACAGCTTTCAACAGGCTGAGGCTCTGCTATTCCCCCCAGCAGTAGAGCTGCATCTCACCAGGCAAGTGGGTCTCCCTCTGATAGTGACTGCAGGCCACTTAGCAGCTTCACTGCACCAAAATGTCACAGGAAAAAAAGAAAAAAAAACCAACCAAAAAACCCCAACAAGATCTTCTCCACCCACGGGCAGCCCCCAGAGACCTTCCGTCAGCATTTCCATGTCAGATCTCTCTAATTTCCTGCATGACTGCAAGGGCTGGAAAGGATGAAGCATCCCAAATATTTTGCATGGACTCTGCTGTCCAGCCCTCGGTGGCTGTGAGGTGCTTACCCGCACAGAGCTCCTCATGGGTCCCTGCTCTGTGTTGTAGGCCTCCACCTCCAGGACGTGAGAGGAGTTCTGCTCCCTGTCCAGGTGCCGCACACCCCGCATCACCAGCCCGGTGCTGGGATTGATGCGGAAGTGGTTGTGCTCATTTCCTGGCAGGGGGGAAAGATGAGAGGGATGTTGCCCACTGCCTCTGCATCCATCCTACTGACACACTGAGCCCTCCCCAGAGGGCTGTTTTGGAGGAAGATTATTGAACACAACCCCAGTCCTGCCACCTCCTGTTGCATCAGGCTCAGCTACATCAGGGTTTGGCCCTGGGTCGAGCCAGGAGGACCTACAGAATCTCACCAAATTAGAGGAACATGGACCTGTTGGAGGGAGTCTAGAGGAGGCCATGAAGATGTTCTGAGGGCTGGAGTATCTTTGCTAAGGACATAGGCTGAGAGAGTTGGGGCTGTTCAGCCTGGAGAAAAGAAGGTCCCGGGGAAACCTTAGAGCCCCTTCCAGTGCCTAAAGGGGCTCCAGGAAAGCTGGAGAGGAACACTGGACAAGGGCCTGGGGGAGAGGACAAGAGGAAATGGCTTCCCACTGCCAGAGGGCAGGGTTAGATGGGATATTGCGAAGAAATTGTTCCCTGTGAGGGTGGGCAGCCCCTGGCACAGGGTGCCCAGAGAAGCTGTGGCTGCCCCATCCCTGGAAATGTCCAAGGCCAGAAAGGGCTTGGAGCAACCTGGGCTAGTGGAAGGTGTCCCTGCACATGGCAGGGGGCTGGAATGAGATCATCTCTAAGGTCCTTTCCAATACAAACCATTCCAGGATTCTAGGATTCTATCTATTATCCATTCACAACAAATCATCTACCAGCAATTAACTCTAATGATGAAATTTTCTTAGGGGTAGGAGAAATGGTTCTGTGGTCTGCATTGTGCAAAAGGATGGAGAGCACAACCTCCTGAGGTTGCATGTGCCAGAGCCTGGTAAAGGCCCCCTCATGCACAAAAGGGCACTTGGACTTACCCTTGACAATCCTGTACCACACTCTCCCGTTAATGCCTTCATCTGCATCTGTGGCTTTCACCTTCATGAGAAAAGAAAAGCAGCAAAGGTAAAGGGCAGAGAATTTCAGACTGACAAATACCCCCACCCTGCCTAAGCTGGACATTCTGCTTCTTCACATCAGCCAGGGAGCTGATCAACTGCAAAGCAAAGTAAGTTACCCTCTCCTCATCACTGGACAGCAGGAATAGTGGGCACGGGAGCCCCCAGCTGCCAGGTTTGCTGTTGGATGGATTGAGGTGGGACCTGAGCATGAGGACTGTGCCATGAAGCCCATGGGTCTGTGCACTGGTGGAGGTGCCTCCATGGAGCCTCCCCTGCACATCAGTGCTTGTCCCAGTGGTGATGCTGCTGAATAGAGACTTGCTGGGATGATCTGAGCTGGGCAGGAAGAGGTGCTCCCACCTCTGGTGGGCAGGCAGCCCACGGCATCCTGGTGAGTCACTCAAGCAGCAGCATATGCAAAAATTACTGAAAGAAACATGAATGTGACCAGCCCAGAGTGTGCTGGTGGTGTGGACACTGGGCTGAGACCTCATGAGCCCCCGAGCAGTGGTGGGAGCACCCCTGAACTGTGATGCGCTGCACAGTCCAAGCACGTACTGAATAAGCCATCCGTCCTGGGAAAGCCAAGGCACGGGTCCCCTCTGGTGTCACTGGACAAGATTGCAGTGCTTTCCCTAAAATCCCAGCCAGCAGCCAGCCCTGGCAGCTGGGAAGCGAGACCTAGTGGTGAACAGCAGGGCAGGGCTCCCAACCCAGCTGGCACTGAGCTGATGCATCTTCTCACTGCAAAACCAACTTCCCACAAAGCACCCAAAGCTCAACCACAGCATGGCCACTTGCAAGTCACCACAGTGAAGACACAGGGAAGGCCTCAGCCTTTATTCTCCTCCTGCTTCCCTCTCAGAAAGGCATCTTCTGCCACATCTTCTCCCTACAATATTACCCAGTGATTTCCTTTTCCCAGGCACGTGGGGGTTTGCACCTAGACTGGCGCTGGAAAGAAGAGGGGTGGCTGCAATGGATGCATATGCAGTGGGAACAGTGAGGGCTTTCACCTCCAGCCCCAGAACACTTGCAGGAGTTGAGATGCTCTTCTGAAATGTGATTTTGAGATGCTTTGAACTGTTTTTGCTCCCTTCCATTAAAACATCCTGTGTCAGTGGAAACCTTGGAAAACACTGACCTCTGCACTTGTAAACTGTCTGGATTTCTCATCCCTGTGCCACACATGCTGTTCTCCTCTGTCCCAGACCAGTTCATATCTTGCTTGTGGTTTATTTCACATTCCACTATGGACACAGGCACCTTCATTTCACAGTTCTCCCTCCCAGAGCAGCTCTTCCACCCTGAGGCTGTCTCTGGGCAGGAGCCTGGCTCCTTTCCCATGGGATGGACTGGCCCCACAGCAGCAGGCAAGCGATGCCCCGCCACACAGGCTGCTTTGGCATGGCACTGGCTCCCTCCTGGGAAATGCATCATGTAGCCAGAGGAGGAAAAGCAAAGTGATGGGAAGCAAAACTTCACCACTTTTTGTCATTCCCAGACCTGCTGTGCCCAGGAAAATTCGTTTCAGGACGAGCCAACTGTACCCTGCAATCTCCCCTTGAGCCATCCTCTTCCCAGCTCACCCCAAGCATTTGCTGCATAAAGCTCCAGCAGGTTAAGCACGTGAAATGGGCCAGCCCAGGTAGCTGGTTTTTATTAAAGCACCTCATGCTCCTGCCAGCCTGTAGCCTGGAAAAAGCTTGGTTTAACCCGCTGAGGTCCTAAAGGAGAGGTGGTACTTTGACAGACTGTCCTAAACTTGGGAAAACAATAGCCCTGGAGTGCAAGCAGTGGCAGAAAAGCTCTTTCTGCTGCAGGTGGAAGGCACCTAGTGCAGCTGAGCACCAGTGCCTCCAACCTGCTTTATCCCCCTGCTAGAGAGTGGGCTGCTGTCCTTTTCACAGCCCCCTTTCAAACACCTCCAGCTCCTGGAAAGGTGTCAGAAAAGAAGACGGGGAGTGGGGGAGGACAATAAAAGAGTGGTAAAAAAGCAGAGCTGTGAGGAAAAGGGGGAGCAAGCACGTTGAGGGCAGTCCACCACCCCCAGACTGTGCCATTTAGCCTTCCCACGGGACAAAGCCTGGGAAACACATCCAGGGGGGCTCGACCTCTCACTCCAGGGGGCCACAGCTACGAGGCACTGCGGCGCTGCCAGAGCCCGAGAAGGGGCTCAGGGCCCCTTGGCTTTGCACGCTCAGGCTGTTCCCCTCTTTCTCCCACCCTCCTAAAAGGGAGGAGGGGGCTGGCAGGCGGCAGAACGCGGTGGGAGAGGCGCAAGGCAGGCGTGCGGGAGGCAGAGCCCGGGCTCGGCCAGCTGGTGAGAGGTAGGGAGCCCAAACCCCCGCGGCAAACCCAGCGCCGGCCCTCGGGCTCACCCCGGGGGGTGAGAGACAGACCCCTGGCTGCAGAACTCCTACCCTCAGCCCTCCAGCCTTCTGGGGAAAAGGCTGCAAAAGAGGGGGAGATGAAAAGTTCGGGGTGGGCGTGAGGTCAGGCATCCCTTTTCCCTTCTCCCGTCGCGTTGCTTTGTCTGTCCTGGTGATGAGAAAGCAGGAAAGTCCTGTAGCTGCAGCTCTGCTGCTTAAGAGTGAGGGAGATGGGGAACAGCATCACTCACTTTCGGTCCCCCTGCTTTTGGTACCCACCCATCCGGGTTGGGAAGCTGGGTGTTTGGTACCCTCCAGCATCACCTCCTCCTCCATGCGTGTGGAAAGACTTAGTTCATTGGGAAAAGCTGGGGAGGTCCAGGAAAGCATTGCTAAGCAGGACAGGGAGAGGAATGAGAGCTGCTTTTCACTGGAGCTGTGTTAGAGGCAGTACTAGAAAACAGCCTTTTCTTTGCAGGCTGAGGAAAGTAAGGGAGAGCATATGGAAAAACACCTGCCAAACTAAGCAGCTGGGCCAGGCCAGGGAGCAGTGCCTGGTGCTGGGCAGAAAAACTCTCTCTGCTGCTCATGCATGAGAATAATTTCTTCTTCCTTTCCACCTTCCTCAGGGGCAGTTTACCTTTTGCAATTTCTCATTTTTCCCTCTGATCCTTGGCTGCCTTGTGCCCAGTGCTGGCTCCTGAGCACCCATGGGGGTGTGTCATGTTTGGAGCTGATCAGGCAGGGGGGGGATTTTCATAATGGGCAAACCTCTTAATAACCCACCAGGGTTAATAATATGGGGCTCGGGTGGGACAGTGATGCTGTGAAAGCCCAGACTTCATGAACCTGCAGCTCTGCCAGTTGATCTAGGCATGAGAGGCTGGATGGGAAGCAAGAGGAGAACAAGATGTGGCTGTAAAAGCCTGGGAAAACATCAGTGTGATCCCTCCTGATGGGTTTCTATGGAACACTGTCAAGTGAATTTAAAAGACAAACTCTGCAGCCAGGACCAAGGGAGTGAAAAACAGCCTGAAGGAATTGCCCACACCTCCCCATTGGCTCTTAAGGAACAATGTAAGGTCACCACGCTGAACACGTGCAGTCAGTAAATGCCAGCATTGAGGTAGCCGTGGAAACCTTGATTCAGGCTGCCTTTGGTGTGGGTTATGCTGCAGCCCTGCCTGCTGGTTTTCCATGGCCAGGCAGCAAAGACTAACAGCGTGTCCATGGAGGAGGGGGTCCTTGGGATGGCAGCTTTGCTCCCAAAGCTGAGGGGATGGGGCTAAGCCAGGCACGGAGGGGCTGCATAATAAAAAAATAAATTGGGGGTGAAGAGAAGGGAAAACATTACTTTGGAGGAGAAGAGAAAAGCACCAGTCTCTAGACTTGCTTGCATACACACAGAGATTCTGTCAGTGTTCTCAGATGCTGACTTGTTATGTTTGCAGTTTCCATTTTCCAAGCATAGACCTGGCTCTGGCCCATGGAAACATCTACATCTCCTCAGAGTCCCTGAGCTCTGGGGAGGCTGATACAGTCTTTGCCCTGAGGCTGCCAGCATCACAGCTGGCAATCCTCAAGCCTAGGTGATGCAAAATATTCCAGAAATAAAACACATTTCCCAAGCGCCTCAAACCCAGCACCCAACTCCAGTGGAAACCACTGATCTTGTTCTCTTATATCTGAGCTCACTGTCTGGAGCACAGATGCCACAGGAGTGATTGTGAGGCAGGAGCCTGGCAAACCAGAGCTGGGAGCTCACCTTTGTAGCTCAAGGGGTACACCTGGGGCATGGACAACCCGAGCCCAAGGCTTGCTGAACCCCTGAGTGCTCGGCTTTGCAGCTACCACAGTGTTTGCCGAAGGTTGTTTCCTTCTGCATAACTCGGGCGGTGAGTGATGCTCGTCTCTTCTGATGCAGCACCTCACTTTCCACTGGGCTTGTCTCCACCAGGGTGTCTCATAGTTTCCAATTAACAATTAAAGACACGTCACTGATGTCCTCTCTCCCCTTTTTGGATGTTTTACGGTGAATGTTTGGCTGCTGCCTACACACACACCTGTGTGACTTTGGGATGGTGGCTGCAAGAGCAGACCCAGAGACCCTGGTGGTTCCTGCAGCCCTGCCTTTCCTCTTCTAAGATCTTAATTTTAAATTGGCTCAATCCAAATACAAACTTGCCAGGAGACTGACCAACCACAGACCAGCCAAACAGCTTGATATCACTGTCCTACCTCCCACATGTCTGTAGGAAAGTATTAAACGTTTACCTCCAGCATATAGGCTGAAGCACCAGGGCCATGGCAGAGGTTTGGCATAGCAAGGTTTCCCCAGCCTTCATCTCTAGGCTGGGGGGGTGTCAGCCTCTGGCACAGCCTGTCTGGGGCTGGAGAGTGCATGGGAGCTAAAAAAGGGTGCAAACTGCTCTTGGGAGCATCTGATCCCACACGTAAAGGAGAGGACAGTCACCATCAGGTGTTGGCTAAGAGCTGTCACTGATGAGGCTTTGGGAAGCTGGTTTGCATCACCCTTTGCAGAACTGCCTGAGAAACCTGTGACATGTCTGAACCTGAAAGTAGGTCAGCAAAATGCCTGACACAAGGATTTTTGGCACGAGCAGGGTTAGGGTTTTACACTTCACCTCTGCAAAATAATCAATGCATTACCACAGCTTGATGGGAAATTACCAGGGCAGAGCCTCAACGAACTATCTGATTGCAAAAAACCCCAAATGTCAACCAAACCCACATTTCTGGGGAATAGAGAAGATCCAAACCCCAGCAGCTTGGGGGAAAGATTTTGAACCTGCATGTATGGATATTTATCTCTTCCAGAAAATCTTCATGCAATATGTTTGTGCTCCCTTAAAGGTGTCTTCACAAGGGCCCATGGTACCATGTGTACATAGCACTACCTGTGCTAGATTTCTTTGCCAGGTGGTTTTGCACTTCAGTTCAGGGAGGTTCTTTGCAGGTATAAATCCTACCTCTGTGTTTTGCTTTCTGGCAAAACAAATGGACACCTCCTATTCCCCCCTGTCACAGAAAACATGGTTGGGAGAATCTTGGACATCAAGGCATGACAAGAATCCATCAGTTTAATCAGAAGGTGGCTGCCTGTCCAGCTTCTAGGTGGTATGACCCTGAGATTAGCTCAGTTGGTTAGAGCATGGTGCTAATAACACCAAGGTTGTGGGTTTGATCCCTGTATAGGCCACTCACTGAATAGCTGGACTCAATAACCTTTGTGATTCCCTTCCAGCTCAGACATTCTGTGAAATCTCCCGTGTCACTTCTCTGTAGCCCCTTGTGCACTGCAGGGAAGATGAGCACAGAGAACTCTGGCAACAATCCCACTCCACCTTTCCTTGGGCTTCTGGTTTCAACCACTGAGCTGGTCCCATCCAGCACCCCATCCTCTGAGATGACAGACCCACTGCCTCTCATTATTGTACTTGTCTGCATCTTCCTCCTCCTGGCAACCCTCCTCATCTTTCTCACCCTCTGCAAGCCGGCGGCGCTGGACCAGTCCCTCTCTGGACCCCGGGAGTGGATGCCCCATCACCCAGTAGATGCCAGTGAGCCCCAATTGAGGCTCTGGAAACGTCTGGGCTCCCTGAGAGGCTCCATCAGCAGCTTCAGGAGGAGCCGGCCGGTGTTTCAGAGTCAGCTTGTGTGCCCCAGGAGTTCCCCTGCCAGACAGCACTGGGACATCATGGAGTCCACCAAAATGTGATCTTGCTCTGCTGTTCTTTCCCATGCTTTTGGTTCAGGCTCAGTTCCCTCCTCCTGCATCCCTTGGTATCCTGGGCATCCCCACAGAGTCTCTCTGAGCAACTCATTTCCAGGCAGTGGCTCTGTGAGGCAATATGAGATTTTGCAACCTCAGATTCCCAAATGCTTTCCAGGTTACTGCTTCCTGTCAGGAAAGGGGGAGGCATCCAAAGTACACCCACACACAGCTATCACTGGGCGGTCCCAAAAAATCCTGCTGCTTCTTTTCTTTTGGAAAACATTGTGCAAGTTGTGCTGCACCTGAACAAACAGCTGGAAGACAGCAGAGCAACCTGGCTGCCTACAGAGAGGCATCCTGGGGCAAACCTGCTCCACAATAAGCCAAGAACTCCCCACTGAGCTGTGCTCCTGAGCAGGTGGAGTGGGGCTTGTGCCCTCCACGTGCTGCCTGGTCCCTGCCCCTCCCCATGCAATGAGCCATGGATTGCTGTGGTTGATGCTTGGAAAGATGCATGGCACAGCTGTTTGGAACCTGCTTCCATAAATGAGTAGCAGGAGGAGATAAACACACCTGTAAATGCATTAAAAGGGCCTTTTGATGCTTGCAGCCATTGCTGGCTTGGAAAGGCAAAGCTGAGCTACTAATTTCTGCTGGGAAAGGGTACAACAGCCAGCAGGGCAGCTGATGTGCTTTAAAACAATCATCAGGACAAAGTGATTTAATTCTTCTCACACTACATTCGGTCACTGAGTTCACCCCTTTGGGTGAATTCTCTATGCCCATGGTGAGCACCAAACCCCATCTCTGTGTTTCACATGGTTTCTGACCCATCGTGGGGTGCAGCTCTGTGCCAGGACCTCACTGGGCTGCCTGGGACACTCCTGCTCTCTGTCTCTGGGCTGCCTGGCTTTGGGAGAAAGGGATGGGGAAACATTCAGAAACCGTCCTGTTGTCATAGGGATGTGGAGATGTATTCGAAGGGAGGGACCTTCTGTACAAATAGTTAATACTAAAGGTGTAAATTAAAATAAAGCCAAGTGACGACCCTTCTCTGTTTCCCTCTGATGTTGTTCTGCTGAAGCAAACTTTCCCCAAATACCTCCTCTCCTTTGCCACAGAATTCCAGGAGCATCCTCCTCTTTTGGGAAGCAGATTCTAAGAAAAAGCACTTCGATGCCAGTCAGACTCAAGTTTCCTCAATTCTTTCAATTTGCCAAACTGGCTCAGTTTCAGGAGTCCCAGGCAGGGCTTCTCTCTACCTGCAATCTCCATTCTGGAACTGCAGGCAGCTGCCTGACCTCCAAGACATCACCTACACCGTGTCATGGCACAACAGGTGATGAAGAGCCACTCTTGTTTGGGGACCAGCCACCCTAAGCACGACACATGGCTCCCAGCAAACCTTTGTTGCAACAGGCAAAAGGCTCCTTTCTTCCCTCCCAGTGACTCACCCTGCCTGCCGAAGCCAGGGACAAAGCTGCCCCTTTCCTTGTGCCTGGAGAGGTATTCAAGGCAAGAGAAGCCTTCCCAGGGCCCTCTGCAAAGAGCCTTTGGTGCCTGCTCCAGAAGAGCCCAGGGTTTGAAGGGATGCTGGAAGGCCTCAGAGGCAGGGTGAATGCCTGCATTCATTCGGTGCTCACTGAGCCATTCAGCCCTGCCACCGCTCCCTCAAAGACCAACGAAAATGAAAGCAAAGTCCAAATGCTTTTCTCCCTCCCGTTTTTATAACCCCTTTCTGAGCATCTCTTTGCAGCCGCTCTTCTCCCTCCCCCTTGTGATCTACTGCTTTGGGAGGAGGGGTGAAGCAGGGACGCAGCCAAAGTGGCCTCGCCAGCACAGGGCTTGGCTTTTCTCATCTCACACTCTGCAGAAATGGGGTCGATTTCTTAATTTTCCCTTGCTCTTTGCTGCCTTCTCCTCAGTACTCACAGCCTGGGTTAGCAGAGGAGTGCACAAGCAAGAACATGTCTCTCCCTGCCCCATGGGAGCAGACCACTGATGGAGAGAGAAAATACCTGCCCTGGGCTTCCTGCAGCTCACAGTCAGGGCACTGTTAGTGGGGGACCCCCTTCTCCCTCCCAAGGGTGCCAGTGGAAGAGCCACATGCCTGGATTATGCTGCTGGCAGCTGGGATGTCCTCAGGGACACTGACTTCATAGCTGCTCTGAAGGAAGATGGGCCGATTGTCATTGACATCCAGGACAGTCACGTACACGGTGGCAGTCCCGGTGCGCCGGTTCCCGGTGGGGCCGTTGTCTGTATGGAAGAGAAAGGCAAGGAGGGGAGGTTCAGTCACCTCCATCTCTAAACTAAAATCCTTCATCTCTTCTGCAGTTTCCAAATCCCACACTGAACCAAGGGTGTTTTTGCTTTTTTTTTTCCTTCCTATCCTGAAAGAAAAAGCCAAACCACCCTCAAACTCTGCCAAGGAGTCCTGCGAGGCTGGAAATGCAACTGGTTATTAGAGAGGATCTGGGATTCCATACACCAAGTGGTGTGTTCTGGAGGTGACTGCTGGAGACCAGGGATTTGGGAGATGAATACAGGTAGGAGTCTGATAAAGTTTTTTGAAGCCACAGCTCAGCTCACAGTTGAAGAACATTAGGATGGGTTGATGTTCCATAGACAAGGCCATGGCAGCACAGCTCTTGGATTTGCCAGGAAGGATGAGGCACTGGGAAGCATAGGTTGGGTTTAGTTTTCTCAGCATACCCTTTGGCATCTGGTCCTGTGTGCCCAGCTGGTGCAGCATCCCCGCTGCAGCCCCTGTGGCACCTGCAATGTTGTGCCCCCGATGTTGTACCCCCAAATGTGACCAGCCATTTATTTCTCTTTTCTAAAGGGGCATCCAAGTGGTCTGTAAACAGGTACATCATTATAAAGCTCTGGGGAGGACAGCCAAGCTGTGTTTGGCACACAGGCCCTCTGCACGTGCCAGGTGGCTCAGGGTTAATCAGCAGCCACAGAGCCAAGGGTTGGATTGGATTAGGGGAACAATGCTGTGGTGTTGCTGGCATTTTTGGGTGGAGGGATGCCCTGGACGGTACAGAGCCTCTCAGGAGTGGGGGGCCTTGCTTTCCTCAGGGGAAAGGGAAAGTCCTGGGGCTGGTCAAACCTGAGAGGTGAATATGCCATCTGAAAAAGTCATGGTGCAATCAGGACATATTAATTTATGTGGGTTGTGAAATGTTAACACCAAACACAGGCTATGGTTTATAAAGTGCCTTGGAGGTTGCTGCCTCTTTGACACATCTGCAAGGCAGCTCAACACATGCACAGCCACCCCATGGGGCTGTGTGGCAGTGTTCTCATGGGATCAGTGGGAAATTCTTACCAATGGCCTCCAGGATCAGTGTGTACGATGCCACAGACTCCCTGTCCAGACTCACGACTGTCCTGACCACCCCATCCCTGAAACCGACGCTGAATTTGCCATCCTGGTTCCCACCTGCAGCAAAGGACAAGGACCAAGAAATCACAGAATCATAGAATGGTGTAAGTAGGAACGGACCTTAAAGGTCACCTTATATCAACCCCCTGCCATGGACAGGGACCTCTTCCACTACTCCAAATTGCTCCATGTCCTGTCCAACCTGGCCTTGGACACTTCCAGGGATGTGGCATCTACAGCTTCCCTGGGCAGCGTGTTCCAGTGCCTGACTACTCTTACATTTTTTCTAGTATCTAATCTGAATCTTCCCTGGTGCAACTTGGATTCTGCAGCCTAGGCACAGGGTCAGCCCAGCTGTGTAAGAATGATCTTTTATCTTGTCCTAGGCAGAGCTGCTCTGCTGCAAAAGTGGGCAGAGCACCTTCCCTCTGCCTCATCAAACACTGTGCTGCCCTCACAGCACAGGAACAAATAGAAAGCTGTAGGAAAAGCTGAATCATATAAGAACCAGATCATTTCCTGAATGTTTTGGAAGCAAACTGGGGTAACTTTGCACGTGAACTGCGGTACCTGTGGGACGACACAGCCCATTTCACTTGTGGTGAGGCTGGAGGGGCTGTGACATGAAAGGCCAGGCTGCTGTTGTGGGAAAAATGACTCTCCGCTGACACTTCTGTTTATACCCTCTTCCTGAGGGCTCAATGCCACATGTGCAGTTTGCAAGTCAAAGCATGCCCAGGGGGTTCCCCAGCCTCCTGCTGCAGGTGTTGCAGCTGCGGGGTGAGCCTGGTGATTCCCAGGTGGCATCACTGCCCACCTGCCCCCTGCCCACCCAACCCCACCTGTGCACAGGGCTACAGGATGCCCCAAAATTCTATCTATGACTTCAAAGCATGAACCCAGATGAATGTCACCCCAGCCCTTCCTCCCCAGCCATGCCCTACTCATTCTCATGCCCTTCCTGGCTGCATCCCAGGGATGCTGTTGGGCAGTTGTTCCCCCCCAGGCAGGGCACAGTGGAGTGGTCAGCACGGCAGGGAGCCAAGCGGGGCTGTTCAGCAGAGGGCGATGCCGGACAAGGTTTGGAGGGCTGGGAAAGGCAGCACTGAAGTGCAGAACACCCTGGCCAAGGTCTGGGGCAGCCCTGCAGCCAAAGCTCCTGTTTCACATGGGGTTCATACCTGTGATGAAGTAGCTGAGCTCAGCATTCAGCCCGATGTCAGCATCCGTGCAGTTGAGTCGGACCACTTTGAAATCCCGGGCCACGTTCTCAGGCAGTGACACGTTGTAGATGGCTGGGAAGAAGGTGGGGTTCTCATCGTTCACATCCAGAACTAAAACAGAGAGCAGAATTGAGTGTCCCCCAGGACTGCCCCTCCTGCAGAGGCCAGGCTGATGTCTGTCAGGCTCCCAAAGCTCCTGCCTGCTGCTCTGAGCATCACAGGGAATGCTCTGCTTGACCTTCCCTGCCATTTGTGTGGTGGGGGTGCCTGCAGAGCAGCTGTAAGGACTGTCCACATGGCTGCAGGCTGTATTTAGTTGCCTCTGACACCTCCAAATCACCTTCCTCACAGCCAAAAAACCCTTACATCACTGCAACTCAATTTACTATTTGCACCAAACCCATTTCCATCTCCATTCAACAGGAAAGCTGGGGCTTAAATATAAGCTCAGTATTTCCTGGTGTACGACAGAGAGCTCTGGAGGTACGGGACCAGGAACTTCTTTTCCAAACTCAGGCCTGAGGATGATCCAGGGTCAGTTTATTTCCAGATGATGCTTATCCTCAGCCCCAGGCTCACATGAAGCCAGTAAATAGCAAGGCATTAAATTAAAGACAGGCCATGCAATAAGGGTCCAGCTCTGAACTGGGAGTGCGTGGGCTGTCCAGGCACGCAGCTGATGGGAATCACATGCTGAGGTAAAAGACAGACTGAAAGGAAAAGCAACACTGGGGATGGGGGAACAGAGAAAAACCAGTGGACAATTTGGGGGCCCTGCCAGAAACTCCGTGTTTTCCCCATCTCTGCTCTGTGCTGATGGCAGCCATGAAGCTGTGGGGACCTCAACATGATGGGCTGCCTTGCTCATGTCCTGCTGGACACAAACCAGACATGATCCTGATTTCAGATCATATATCCATCTGCTTCCTTAGTGTGTCTCCCATATAAACCGTATTTCCTCCAGTGAGGAGTCCTTGTCACCCAGAGACCAGAGAGGGGTTTGTGTCTGGGCATGGCTCAGAGGGGTCTTGGTGCCCCCACCTTTGACAGTCAGGGTGCTGGTGGAGCTCTTGGAGGGCACACCGGCATCGCTGGCCACCACCCGCAGGTAGTACTGGGCGATCTTCTCCCTGTCCAGCACGGTGGTGGAGGTGACAAGCCCGCTGGTGCTGTTGATGAGGAAATCCATGCGGGGCATCCCCACCTGCATGCGGAACGTGACCTGCCCGTTCGGACCCTCGTCCAGGTCGATGGCCACTACCTGGTGGGGAGAGCATGGGCGAGCCTGATCACCTCATGACAAGGAAAATCATGGTACAGAAACACTGAGTGATTCTTTGTCTCCAGGGATGCTGGGGGGAAATGTAAGGGGCCTCAGAGGGTCTGCCCTGCCAGGAGCAACCATATGGGGTGGGGATGTCACAACCCCTTCTGCAGCTGAACTGTTAGACAAGGGAAAGGGTGGAAAAAATGGAGAAGATGGAGAAGGTGGGAAGAGGCCTTGGAGAATCCCCCTTGCTAAGAGTGAACACATATGGTGAGATGCACAACCCCCCTGCATGCCCTCAGTTGCACTGCTAGAGGATGGAGATGAAGAAGGAGATGAAGAAGATTGAGAAGATGGAGAGTATGCACTGTTAGCCTGCTTTGCAGAAGCAATGGCAGAGACCAGCAGCAGCTCCCAGTGTGGGACACGGCAGCAGTGAGACACACTCACCTGGAAAACAGAGGTGCCAGCAGAAAGGCCCTCGGCAATCTCAGCAGTAAAGGGAAGGTTTTGGAAAGTGGGGTCATTGTCGTTCAAGTCCAGCAAGTTGACAAAAACTGTGGCACTGCTGGTGGCTCTCAGGGGTGGCCTCCCACCTGTGGAGGACAGGAATGGGGGCTCAAAGTTAATACTCGAGCTGTTTCCACTCTTTCCCCCTAAAAAGGAGCCCTCAGTCCCTCTTGCAGACAGTAATGCAGGATGGGGTGATGTCCCTGATTTGTCATGGATGATTTGTCATGAATGGACCCTTAGATGGAATCCGAGAATGGTTTGGATTGGAGGAGATCTGAAAAACAATCTAGTTCCAATCCCCTGCCTTGGGCAGGGACATCTTCTGTCAGACCAGGCTGCTCAGAGCTCTGTCTGATTTGGCCTTGAACACTTCCAGGGATGTGGCAGCAATAGCTTCTCCTGGCAACCTGTTCCACCATCCTCAGAGTAAAAAATTTCCTCCTAAATCCTAATCTAAATCTCTCCTCTTCTAGTTTAAAACCATTACCCTTTCTTTTATCACTCTCTGAAAATAGAAAATTGTCTTCATATCTCTATCATTTTTCCTACAAAAAAGGTTTTCCTAATGTACTATTTCCAGAGAAAAACACACCAGCAATTTTTTCCTCCACTTGCTCAGTTGACTTTCTGGGATGCTGCTGGAGCCAGGCTGAGGGGAGAGAGAGTTCCTGCCTTCCAGACTCAAAGGTTCAACTCAACACGTGAAAACAGGTCCATGAGGGAGAATGGAGGGTGAGGAGGGATCACTGTGGATGGAATTGGGGCTTACAGTCGGTGACGGACACCACGATCCTGCGCATCAGTTGGGCCTCCTGGGCATTGGGATTCTCCCGGTCCAGGAGCACACCAGTGGTGCGGATCTTGCCCGTGGTGCTGTTGAGGCTGTAGAACTTGTTGGGAGGTCGGATGCTGTACACCACTGTGCCATTCTCCCCCAGGTCCGGGTCCACAGCCACCACCTGCCGTGGAGAAACAGCAAATAATTAAAGCAGAGCGGTGGCAATTAACTCGCACGTCGATCTGCCAGTGCCTGATAACAAGGCTGAGCTCACATAAGAGGCTTCCCTGCACCAGCACCAGCAAAATATTTCCCTTCCTCCATCCAGCTCTATATTTCCATGGTATTTGCAGTGATTTTACACCCTTGGGACCTGTACCATGGTGTTAAATCTTCCCCAAACTGGCCTGCAAACCCAGGAGGTAATGGCATGGCAAGAGAGACACGAGCACACAGCAATCAACCTGGCTTTCCTCCTTTTAAATAAAACCAGCTAAAACACATGGACCTTTCAGAAAAACAAAATAAATGGGACAAAGACGCACTCTGAGGAACTTGTGCTGCCACATCCAGAATGCTGGAAATAATTCCTTGGAGAAGTTCTCCTCCACGCCAGATATTTTGTGCTTTATTGCTCTCCCTGTGACATTTTTAATTACAGGGGACATTTACATTAAAAAAACCCCAATTTCATTGCACTCATAACTTCCCCAGCTCCTGCTGCTTGTCCCGCAGCTGAATTTACATCAGATCAGTGACAAAATAATTATTTTCCCAGCAACTAATTGGGATGTCAAAGGCAAGATGACTTCAAGCTGGTGCCAAGCAGCAGGGCTGGTGGTGCATGGAGGAGAAAAAACCATTGTGCTCTGGCTCACACAGACCTCTTCCCCTCAAAAAACCCTCCTTTTTTTTTGCAGCCTTCCTTCTTATATGATTTTGTGGATTCTCTTCACTTTTCCCTCATTTATTTTCCGTTCTGTTCCCATCATTTTTTTTTTGGTGTGATGGAGTAGAAGCCTCGCCCTCGCCTTCTCTTTTATTTCACCAGAGGGACTTGAAAGGCTGTAAATCAAAGTCTTTCAGAGAGGTCCTTGAAGGAGGTCGCAGGCGAGGCTAAGAAAAGAAGAGTTTGGCCAAAATCCACACAATTTGGAGAGGAAAAATAATATCCCAGCAAGGAGAAGAAACACAGGGGATGGGCAGTAGGTAGCAGGCTCAGGAGTAATATTTTAAATGGAATTCTGCAAGATGGTGCTGAACTGGAGGTGCCACAGGTTTGGAGGTGACACCAGTCAGGAGGTGCCACAGGTTTGGAGGTGACACCACTCAGGAGGTGCCACAGGTTCGGAGGTGACTCCCTGCTCCAGCCAGGCTGGTAACAACCTCACCAGGCTTTAGTACTACCACCACCTTTCCTCACACGTACCGTGGTGACATCTGAGTTGGGGGGGGTCATTTCCACCAGGTTAATGAAGTATGGCTCATCCTTCCAGGTGGGATAGTTGTCATTGATGTCCAGCAGTGTGATGTTCACCTGCAAGAGAGCAAGGAGGCAATGCTGTATCAGGAGATACAGCTTTCCTGGGGTGGCATGGCATGTCCCCTGGATGTACCCAACATGTGTTTCAGGCATTGGAACAGGCTGCCCAGGACAGTCGTGGGGATTTTCAGCCCAGGGGGGGATTTAAAAGATGTGTAGATGTGGCACTTGGGGACATGGGTTAGTGAGGAGTTTGGCCATGCTGGGAGAATGGCTGGGCTTGATCATCCTAGAGGTCTTTTCCAACCTAAATACTTCTGTGGTTCTGTGATTCCATGTTCACCCTCTGGAGGGAAAACTTGCAGAAAATCCACATCCTGCATCTTCACAGCCAAGGCTCCTTGGCATACCCGAGCTGGGTTTGGCTCACGTGTGTTTGTTAAAACCAACTGCAGGGCACAAAGTGTGTTTTCAAACAGCTACTTCACTGGGAGGCGGATGCAAATCAGTGGGGGAGAGGATGCAGTGGGAATGGGGCAGGAAAGGAAGGAAAAAACTGAGTCACTGGTAAAAATCAAGAAAAAAAAGTGAATTAGAAATCAGGAGAAGGCACAGAAACAGGGGGTGG